>NC_090302.1:93375505-93689724 GCF_039906515.1 Pseudorca crassidens
ATAAAATAGTATAATAATGAGCTTTCTATCAGAACCAGTCAAAAATTTAATTAGTCCTTAGCATACTCCACTCTGTCAGCTTAATTATAGTGTAACTATCCAACAAATGGAAATAATAGTTACTCACTTTTAAATCAGGGTCATAATGACACAGAACTCTATTACCCACAGCAAAGCAGTACCTATTCCCCAAGAATTTCCCAAGGAGACCTAAATATTCCAACTTCTTCTTTATTTTATCTCTTTTAACTTTTTTTTTCTTTTTAACTTTTAAAATAAGATTCTTTCCTTTTGAAAGTCCCTAAAGAAAATTTCAGAAATACTGAAAAGTGGGGGGGGGGGGGAAACAGAAAAGCTAACTATAGCCCTTGTTAACATTTTGGTCCATTTCCTTCCACATTTTCTGAAGCAGTCTTTCATTTGAGACAAGTCTAATCATATTTATGCACACTTTTATCCTCTTGGTCTTTCTCCTAGTACTTCTAGTATTCTTCCATGACGCCACATGGTCTTTCTCAATTACAACTTTAATGGCTAATGATACTGCATCATGTAGAATGCTGCTGTCGTTTACTTACCCATTCCTGAGGATGGCAGAGCAGGAAGCAGACAGAGCTTGAGTCTTGATGTCCAACCACACTGCTGCTGCACTTCTGGGTCCAAGATGATCCATTTTCAAACTAAATCAACTTTACTAGGGTTTTTTCTGTTACTACAACCAAAAGTTGATAAGAGAGCTCACAGTTCAGAAGTTTGGAAATGATTGTCAGTGATGGAGGAACAGATGCCTTGAAGATAGGGAAGCTTATTGTCAGGGAAGAGTCTTGTTCACAGTGCAGTGTGAAGCAATGAAAGAAAATGTTTTCATTTGACTCAGGAAGGCTTCCATCCTTCATCCACCAAAAGCCAGGAGCTTTCATTTATGAAGAAAGATATGGCTTTGGGGTTGTTTTGGGTGTGTAGCTTTTGATGATGCATTGTGATCCCCTAGCAGTATAATCTTCCATGAAGAAGCCTGCAGACTCTCCTGCTCATCCTGCTGAATGTCTTCACTTGGAGATGAGAACAACTAATGACCCTTCACTTATATTCCTTGCTCTTTACGGCTTTACTCATCTCATCTCATGGGAGTTCTTGCAATGACTCTTGGAAGTAAATCACACTCTCATTATTGTCCTCATTTTGCAGATTTGGAAATTAGGACTCAGAAAGGTCAAATGACTTTCTTAATGTCGCACATGCAGGAAGTGTGGTTTCTTTGCACGTATGATTTAAGCATAATGCCCACGTTTGACTGTGAGTAGTGGTCAAGAGTGCAATTTCAGTCTTTGTTATCAATAGGTTGTACTGTCAGTAATTTCCTTTAAAATCCTTGAGTATAGAGTGGTGTGTGTGTGTGTGTGTGTGTGTGTGTGTGTGTGTGTGTACATAAGTTAACATTGCTCTAAATTCCCCAGGGCTTTTAGTTACCATTTGGAGGACACTAATGTGGAATCCACTCTCCAGCCATGGTTAGTTAGTATCTAAAGGATCGTAATTTGGAATCCACTTTCCAGAAACAGCCAAGGCAAGCCCTCAAATATCACTCTCAGAATCAGGAGTAGCAGGCCCATTGATCAGCACATCGGCTATTAGAAATAATATTTCTTTGATGAAATAAGGGGCTCCATTATACTAGGTGGCTGGAAGGTTTTCAAAGGTACCTCCACCCTTGCATGAATGGAGTATAAGTATCCAGCAGACCCGGCAGTCCCACTCCTTTGGAGTGGTGCCCTCTGTGTAGAAATTTGTACAGTCCTTAACTAAATCCAACTGGAAGACCAACTGTCCCTGCCTCCTGCTTAATGGTTGCATTTGACTTGCATGAGCCTTTTGTGCTCAGAGTTGTGATTCCTAGAGAACGTGAAAGGTTGCAGCATCACTGAAGCTTAAGGACTCAGGTTATATGTAGGTTTCTGTACAAGCTGGCTCATAAATTGAGCCCATAAATGTCTGTATGTGTTCAGTCTTAGAATTGCTTTCAGTGCAGCCCCTGGGAAGGAGAGTGGAGAGAGGAGACAAGGCTCCTGATCACCTACCTCTATTGTTCAGAGGCTACCAGTGTTTCTCCCAAAGAATTAGATATTTGGAAACAGCCAAATGGTCTTAAGTCAGAACACAACAATCAGGATTCATAGATTTCATTTGACTTTTGCTTTGGGGGCTCTAATATTGACCCTAATCCCTACATTCTGTTTTCTAAGATCAATACTGCAGGAGCATCTCTATCACACAGTCCCTGGCTCTAGCATGATGTCAGGCAGGGAACAGTCCAATCATGCCCATATGCCTGAGTCTCCTGTAAATAGGAATCATTATGGGATGCCCCATGTGTTGGGGAAAAAGGAAGGGATTGGGATCCTAAGACACTAAATTTTGTAACTGTATTCCAAATCACAGGCCTACGGGGAATGCACAAAGTGTTTGTGCTGGGACCAAGATTCCAGCGTGTGGAAAAGGGCGGTGAGCCTGAGACTTGTCTGCCGCGGAGGGTGGGGAAGTCAGCAGGGCACCTGGAAGCCGTGGGGAAGTGAGGCTTGGGAGGGCGGTTTATGGTTTTACTGGCAACTTTTGCTTTCCTTCAGGTCCAGATCACCTCCAAAAGTTAAGGGTAACGTCCATTCCCTCCCAGTCTTGGTGCTTCACGAAGCCAGAGAGACACAGCCAGAGTTCAGCCAGGCCACCTCAGCCTGCAGAGGTCCACATACTGCAGGCCTCTTTTCTTCCTCTCTCTGGAGGCTAAAAAGTACAAGGTATTTTTGTGTACAGTGTTAGGGAGTGTTCTAATTTCATTCTTTTACATGTAGTTGTCCAGTTTTCCCAGCACTACTTATTGAAGAGGCTGTCTTTTCTCCATTGTTTATTCTTGTCTCCTTTGTCATAGATTAGGTGACCATAAGTGTGAGTTTATTGCTGGGCTTTCTATCCTGTTCCATTGATCTATATTTCTGTTTTTGTGTCAGTACCATAGTGTCTTGATTATGGTAGCTTTGTAGTATAGTCTAAAGTCAGGGATCCTGATTCCTCCAGCTTTGCTTTTCTTTCTCAAGATTGTTTTGGCTATTCAGGGTCTTTTGTGTTTCCATACAAATTGTGAAATTTTTTGTTTTAGTTCTGTGAAAAATGACATTGGTAATTTGATAGAGATTGCATTGAATCTGTAGATTGCTTTGGGTAGTATAGTCATTTTCACAATATTGATTCTTCCAATCTGAGAACATGGTATATCTCTCCATCTGTTTGTGTCATCTTTGATTTCTTTCATCAGTATCTTAGTTTACTGCATACAGGTCTTTTGCCTCCTTAGGTAGCTTTATTCCTAGATATTTTATTCTTTTTGTTGCAGTGGTAAATGGGAGTGTTTTCTTAATTTCTCTTTCAGTTATTTCACCATTAATGTATAGGAATGCAAGAGATTTCTGTGCATTAGTTTTGTATCCTTCAACTTTACTAAATTCATTGATTAGTTCTAGTAGTTTTCTGGTGGCATCTTTAGGATTTTCTATGTATAGTTTCATGTCATCTGCAAACAATGACAATTTTACTTCTTCTTTTCCAATTTGGATTCCTTTTTATTTCTTTTTCTTCTCTGATTACCATGGCAGGGACTTCCAAAACTATGTTGAATAATAGTGGCAAGATTGGGTGGAACATATATACAATGGAATATTACTCAACCATAAAAATGAATGAAACTGGGTCTTTTGTAGAGACATGGGTGGACCTAGAGGCTGTCATACAGAGTGAAGTAAGTCAGAAAGAGAAAAAGAAATATCATATATTAATGCATATGGAATCTAGAAAAATGGTGTAGATGATCTTATTTGCAAATCAGAGACAGAGACACAGACATAGAGAACAGATATATGGATACCAAGGGGGAAGGGGGAATGGGATGAATCAGGAGGTTGGGGTTGACATATATGCACTACTGATATTATGTATAAAATATATAACTAATAAGAACCTACTGTATAGCACAGGGAATCCTACTCAGTGCTTTGTGGTGACCTAAATGGGAAGGAAATTCAAAAAAGAGGGGATATATGTGTATGTATACCTGATTCACTTTGCTGTACAGTAGAAACTAACACAACATTGTAAAACAACTATACTCCAATAAAAATTAATTTAAAAAAAGAATAATAAGAGCACTAACTTGATGGGATAATTACAAAGATTAAATGAGGTAATGTATGTAAATCTTATACTAATTGCACAATAAATACTAGCTATTGTTTTACTGTTTTCTTCCTGTAAAATAGAAACAATGTGCAGAAAGTATATTAAATGTAAATTCATTTATGTACCAGTCTCTATAATCTTTGCACTTTCTCCATCTCATTGTAATATTTTGACTTATAATAAGAAATATATATTTTTTCTTCAAAAAAAAAAGTACAAGGTAGAGGGCAAGGCAGGTAACATTTGAGGATCTGGGGACTCAAACGCCACAAAGCAATTTCCAACCTGTTGGAGTAAATGCTTAATGTTCAGCTGAAGAACAACTTAAGTTTTTAAAGCATGGCATGTTTTTTCTTTTTCTTTTGTCAACATGCAACAAATATTTATTGAGGAATTATTATGTTCTGCTCTGTGCTAGATGTTGAAATACAATGGTGAAGAAGACAGATTCAATCCTCCCAAGTCAGTGGCGGAAACCAACAAAATGAGTCAAAGAAAAAAAAATAAAATTTAAAAATTCTAAGTACCACTGTGCTTGTTTTCTAGGGCTGCCGTAGTAAAATAGCACATACTGGATAGATAATACGTCAGAAATTTGTTTTCTCACAATTCTGGAAGGTAAAAGTCTTAGGTCAAGGTGTCAGCAGGTTTGGTTTCTTTTGTTCTTGGCTTGCAGATTGCCTTCTCTCTGTGTCTATGTGTTGTCTGTGTTCTAATCTCTTCTTACGAGGCCATCAGTCATACAGAATTAGAGCCTGCACATATGACCTCATTTTACCTTAATTACCTTTTTAAAAGCCTTATCTCCAAATACAGTCACATTCTGAGGATGTAGAAGTTAGGAATTCAACACACAAATTGTGTGTGTGTGTGGCGGGGTGGGGGGGGGCACAATTCAGTCCATAACAGGATGGCATGGTTTTTAACGGGTGAAGGACTCACAGTTTTTGCTCTTATAGTTACCCATCCATATTGATTATTTCCTAACTTGTACCAAAAGCAAGGACCCATGTTCACTGCCCTCAGAAATTCAGTTGCCTAGGGGGAAAGGCTCTTGCCTGAAATGGAGATGAAAACAAATGTGCTTAATATTTGGTAGCTCTCTGCATGTCAGAATGGTAACTAATTTTTTGAAAAAACTGTTAGATTCTGTAATAAGTAGTGAAATCTGAGTTTAACTGAGTTCTAAGATTTTTAGGGAAAACTGATGTCTCCCAAATGTTTGCTGTAATGTAATAAAGATAGCATTGTTAGGCAACAGCAAGGATCAAATTATGGTGAATAAAAATGGTTGTAAATGGGAGCTATATTATAATTAGTATCTGGAGACAAGACCCCAGGCCCCACAGGTAATTTGCTTAATTACATGCATTTGGCAGGGGTTAGGCATTCCTCAATTGCTTGACATGAGTTGATTCTTATTGAATATGGAACAATAAAAAATGAATTATTCTTCCTTAGCACTTTCATTATTGTTATTTAGACTTAAAGACCACTTTTATATCGGAGTAATTGTAGACCCAAGAATAGTCAATTACATAAAATAAAACATGAGGCTAAGAAGGGAAGCAGAGGGTCTAGTGGAAAGAACATGGAACCAGTCAAATCTGGTTTCAAATTTCAGCTCCTGAACACAGTAACTACAATAAAGATAGAACTTAGGAGTTGTTACTTCCTTTCTTTAAGCTTGGGGTTGCTCATCTGTAAAATGCTTTGTGGAGTTTTTTGGTAAGTGTTGAATTTTATGAAAGCTCAGTTTACATTACCTAAGGAAATAAAGTTCGTGATTTAAAATTTTTAATCCTTACCTGCTTTTTAACCCTACAAACTCTTATTTAAACATTTTAGTGTGTTTCACTTTTTTTCCTCATCCAAGTGCTCTCTAAACTGTGTTCCATGGAATATTAGTCCTTTGCAAAATGTTAATAGATGCTTCATGGAAAAATTTCTAGCATCAATACTGGGGAAAACACAAATTATTAGAAGTACACTGGCGTATCATTCTTGCCAAAATGTTTAGCCTGAATCTGTGGGGAAACACTCAGATAAATTCAGAATTTTTTGGACTTTGATTTTTTTGGACTTTTCAATAATGTCAATATCATGAAAGACAGACAACAGAAGACAGAAGGACTGATCTTCATTAATGGCAACAATGAATTGGATAGGATTATGAACTTTTTAAAAGTTATGCAGGACATTTTGTGGGCCATTGAGGAAATTTAAACATGGGAGCATAATAGATATATTGTAGACTTACATTTCTTGAGTACGATAATAATATTGTGGTTATTAGAAGAATGCTTTTTTTCTTAGGAGATGCATGCTTAAGTATTTAGGGGTGAGGTCATAATATCTATAAATTGCTTTCAGATAGTTCAGGCCAAAAGAAAAACAAGTGTGTATGTAGAGAGAAAATATAACACTATGTTAATTTTGGTTCTTTCTTTGAAATTTTCTGTAGGTTTGAAATTTTTCAAAATAAAATAATATTCATGATGGACAGAAGATTCTTCTTTTTTTTGAACTTTAAAGATCAGATTTATTTGGAGAAAACAAAAACCCCACCACCTGAAGGATAGGATTTTACATCTCAAGACATCTCCCAGGTATTATGTCTACAGATTACAAACCATTTTCATAGAAGATATTTTTGTACAAATTTTACATGTATTGAGGAGCGGGTCATAAATCCCTTTTTGTTTTAACAGGGTGGCAGAGTAGAGGAATAGGGGGAAAATGCTTTTTTAGACACATCTATTTGGAAGGAGCAGACATGAAGAGGGCAAACTCTACTTTTTCATCATCTATAGGAAATGGTTTTAAAAAATACCCTCTCAACCTTGGGTATCTCTAAAAGCTACTTCCTAGCTACTAGTCACTCCAAGCTAATTATTTAAAGTTACTTCACTTGGTATGTCTTTTATGTCCACTGGGTAAATGATTCATCATGTTCACTGCTGCAGCACTCATAAACCAACACCCCTGCATGGCTGGAAAGGGTCTAACCTAGGACTGATGTGAGAAGAGACCAAGATGTCTTTTTTCTGCAGGTACCAATATTGCCTGTAAGGACACCATCTGTTGAGCTGACAGTACCAAGGTGCACATAAAAGCAGGCAAGTAAAGCTAATGTGTTGCAAGGGAAGCTAGGACCTTGTGAAATTGTTCTCCTGCATTATCATTTATTCTCTCAAGGGATGCTAAAAGGAACAGAACCAGAAAAACCACACATTGGTCTAGGCCACATTATAAATCCAAATATTGGTGTGGGATTTCACTTGGAGAGAAGGAAACTTTTGTTTTCTAAAAAGCCCCCCAAACCCCAGTCAAGGTTGTAAGAAAGGTTCCCAATTTAATCACCCTCGCTCACCACCTAAGACTGGTAATTCTAAAGTTTTCTGAGGTGTAAAAGGGGTCAAAGCAGCAGGAGCATGAATGGCTGGAGGGAAGGAGTGAGTGTCAAAACATGAAGGAGCCAAGATTTGCTTGAGAAAAAGCAGTGATGATTCCTCATTGGACAGCTCCCAGAGGCTCCAGAGAATGCTAGGAGGTCAAGTATGTGACTTAAGTAGAAGCTGCCTGTGGGAAGGTAACAGGAAAGAGTAGCATGAGGAACGTAAGACAATGACAAGAGTCTAAATTTTTAAAGCTTCAAGATTTCAACAGAATGTGGATATATTTGAAATTTCAGAAGGAGTAGTGTTTAAGAAAGGGTGAAACCAGGGCACATAAAAGACCTGGGAATTTCCACAACCCCTAAGTGCTTCCTGCTCCAGGAGGTAAACAATTATGTGTTTATTGGAGGTCATACCATTTCCCTATTGCTGGTGCCAAATAATTCATCAAATCCCCAAGCTTCTTTTCAAACCATGATTTCCCCATTTACTTTGGTCACCAAACAGTCCTATTCTTCAGTGGCCTGTAGACTCACTCCCACCTAACCCCCTGGGGGGTACAAATGAAGGAACTCCCCCTTAGGCTGGCCCCAGTAACTCAGAATTAAATAAGATGAATTCTTTATTTGATGGGATTGGCCAATAGCAAACTCCATGGGAGCTCCATTGTGGTCTACTTTCCAAAGGAGCCCCACTTCACACAGTCTGGGTATTAGGTAGGGAAACTTACTAAAAAATATTTTAAAAAATCAAACTTTTGGTTTCAGCTTTGACATGTCAAGAGCTTGCAAATTATCAAAAGCTGAATGAACTGAAAATCAATGACTTTTCCCAGACTCATCAGAGAACTGAGGTTACAGATCAAGACACCACCCTGAAATCTGGAGGGATACACCTGAGATGTGCTTTCCTGGATCAGAAGCTACTGGATCCATAAAGTGGTAGGAACTCTTAAAAAAGTGATAACTTTGATGCATTGCTGGAGGTTGAGCATGGACCAGTGTGAGGGTGAGACATTCCCATGGTCTGCAGCCCTAGGGGGAACCCTACTTCTGTGGGGTTTTTTTTCATTCAGAAACTCCAACATGTTCTCATTGTGAAAAGCCAAGAGACATCCTACTGTTTCTGGCAGGTGGAAGGTAAGAATAATTCTTGTGAAATATCACCATATCTTCTCCCTAGCAAAGGCCTATCTCCAGGGGGAAGGCTTTACCAGAGGCTTATTCCAGCTGCGGAAAGGGCACTGCTTCCACTGCAGCCACCAAAGGCAGGGGGCTATATCATTGGAGAAATGTGTGAAGGTCATAGCCCTGAGACACAGGCCCACAAAAGGACTGAGATTTAATCATGAGATTATAGAATGTTCTCCCTCTTCCACATCTTACCATCACACTAACAGGGCTCCAATATAATAGGAGTGGATTCCAGCAAAAAGGGCTAAAATCCACAGACTCTTTCTGAGAAGGAGCACTTAGGGAAGCCCAACATTGAGAATAGAGATGAAGGCAAGTACATGAGAGGAGCTGAAGCCTCTGGCACCTACAGCTATAAATGCTAATCAAAGCCCAACACCAGGCTAGATTAACATAAATTCTCAAACTGAAGGACTGTTTACCTTCGTTACTATTACCCAAATAAACCTGTCCATCTTCCACCATGGAGTGCTAAAAGACAAAATGAACAAACAATCCCCAAAACTCACAGTCTGAAAAGGCAAAGCAAGTATCAGAACTAGACTCAGATATACACAGATATTGGAATTATCAGAGAATTTAAAATAAGTATGATTAATATGTTAAGCACTCTAATGGAAAAAGTCTACAACCTGCAAGAACAGATCAGTAATGAAAGCAGAGAGATGGAAATTCTGAGAAGGAATCTAAAGGAAATGTTAGAACTCAAAAGCACTGTTACAGAAATGAAGAATGGCTTTGATTGCCCTTTTGTAGATTGAACAGCAAGGGAAGAATCAGTGAGCTTGAAGGCAGGCCAATAGAAGCTTCCAAAACTAAAATGCAGAGGAAATATATACATTATATATATCATATATATATCATATATATATTTATATATATATATTTCATACACCTTAGGTATATTATGTTCAAACTGCAGAAAACTAAAGGCAAACATTAAATCATGAAATCAAGGGTAAGGGATGGGGGGAGGGGAACACCATAACCTATAGAAAAACAACAATAAAAATTTCAGCAGACTTCTCATGCAAACAACAAGAGAGTGGAGTGAAATATTTAGTGTGAATGAAAAATCCACCAACCTAGAATTCTATATCAAGCAAAATTGATTTTTCAAAAGTGAAGGAGAAATAAAGACTTTTCCCAAACAAAAAACAAGGAAACGTATCCCCAGCACATGTGCCCTGCAAAGAAATATTAAAATAAGTTCTTTGGGGAAAAGGAAAATTACAAACATCAGAAATTCAGATCTAGATGAAGAAAGGAAGTGTATCAGAGAATGAATAAAGGTAAAATAAAATTTTTGTTTTTATTCATCTTATTAATCTGAAATAGAACTGTTTCTATTTGTTTCTTCTGTTTTTCATTTTTCTGTTCTTTCTTGCTATATTTTTTCTTTTCTTGTCTTCCTGTGGCAACAAAATTCTTGAATATTTTTAGGATTACAACTTGTATTTTTGAACGTATGATGTTTTATAGTTTTTAGTGGCCTCACTGGATATTACAATGATATGTGATAAGTCACATCACAGTTTACTTGTATCACCATTTTCCCCATATATAATGTTTATTGTAGTTGAAATCATACTCTATACAGCTGTTTCCTGATTTTTCACCTACCACCATTCTCAGCTTGTAACTGAGAATAAAGTTTTCTGAACTTCATCTCTGATATGTGGGTCTTGCCCTGGAGCCAGTGCTGCATCTACATCCCACCTCCCTTACCTGCCAGTATTTCCAGGTCCCTCTTCACTTATGAGTTCATCTCACTTGCTCATAGGTGACCAGTAAAGCACCATAATGTGTTCCTGACCTCTGCAGTCACAATTAATAAGATCCACTTTGTCCGAAGAGGGTCTTACTCTCCTTATGGACACCATACACTTATTTAGCAATGTTGAGCCATTTTACTTTGGAATCATTTTCCCAACTATTTTTCCAGGAAGAGATGTAACTAATTATTTTCTCATCACACGTTGCTTTTTTTAAAAAATTGAAGTATAGTTGATTTACAATATTGTGTTAGTTTCAGGTGTACAACAGTAATTCAGTTATTTTTTTCTGATTATATTTCATTATAGGTTATTACAAGATATTGAATATAACTACTTGTGCTATGCAGTAAATCATATTGCTTATCTATATTATTAGAATAATCCCATACTCCTAATTTGTCTCTCCCTCCTCCCTCTCCCCTTTGGTAATAATAAATTTGTTTTCTATGTCCATGAGTCTGTTTCTAGTTTGTATATAGATTCATTTGCATTGTTTCTAGATTCCACATATAAGTGATATCATATAGTATTTGTCTATCTCTGTCTGACTTACTTCACTAAGTATAATGTTCTCTAGGCCCATCCATGTTGCTGCAAATGGCAATAGTTCATTCTTTATCATGGCTGAGTAATATTCCATTATATATATATATATATATATATATATATATATATATATATATATCACTTCTTCTTAAGCCAATCATCTGTTGATGGGCACTTGTGTTGCTTCTATGTCTTGGCTACTGTAAATAGTACTGCTATGAACATTGGGGTGCAGGTATCTTTTGTAATTAGAGTTTTCATTTTTTCTAGATATATACCCAGGAGTGGGATTGCTGGATCATATGGTAGCTCTATTTTTAGTTTTTAAAGGAACCTCCATATAATTTTCCATTGTGTATCCACCATTTTACATCCCCACTAACAGTGTACAAGGGTTCCCTTTTCTCTACACCTTCTCGAGCATTCAGTTTTTGTAGAATTTTTGATGGTGGCCATTCTGACTGGTGCGAGGTGATACCTCATTGTAGTTTTTTTTTTTTTCTGTAATAATTAGCAATGCTGAGCATTTTTTCATGTGCCTGTTGGTTATCTGTTTGCCTTATTTGGGAAAATATCTATTTAGTTCTTCTGCCCAGTTTTTGATAGGGTTGTTTTTTTTTTCGATATTGAGTTGTATGAACTGTTTGTGTATTTTGGATATTAACCCCTCATTGGTCACATTGTTTCTAAATATTTTTTCCCATTCCATAGGTTGTATTTTTGTTTTGTTGATGGTTTGCTTTGCTGTGCAAAAGCTTTTAAGTTTGATTAGGTCCCATTTGTTTGGTTTTGCTTTTATTTCTTTTGCCTTAGGACACTGCACCAAGAAAATATTGCTACAATTTATGTCAAAGAATGCTTTGCTAAAGTTCTCTTCTAGGAATTTTATGGCATCATGCTTTATATTTAGATCTTTGACCATTTTGAGTTTACTTTTGTGTATGGGGTGAGGGAATGTTTTAATTTTATTGATTTATACATAGCTGTCTAGCTTTCCCAGCACCACCTGTTGAAGAGACTGTCTTTTCTCCATTGTATAATCTTGTCTCTTTCGTCATAGATTAATTGACCATGGGTGCATGGGTTTATTTCAGGGCTCTCTATGTAATCAAAACACCATACTGTTTTGATTACTTTCTTTTATAAATTAATTTTTATTCTAAAAATTTTCAAACATAAGCAAAACAAAAGTAAATAAGATGAACACCCAAAATGAACCCCCAGATATTCATCCCAGATTCAACAGCCTTCAAGATATTGCCAGTCTTTTTTCATTTATCCTCCCTCTCCCATTTTTGTTGCTGAAATACTTTATTTTAAAATTTTATTTATTTTTTATTGTGATGTTGTTTTATTTTTATTTATTTTTTATTGAGGTATAGTTGATTTACGATGTTGTACCAATCTCTGCTGTGCAGCAAAGTGACTCAGTTATACACATATATATATTCTTTTTTGGATTCTTTTCCATTATGGTTTATCCCAAGAGATTGGATATAGTTTCCTATACTATACAGTAGGACCTTGTTGTTTATCCATTCTAAATGTAATAGTTTCCACCTACCAACCCCAAACTCCCAGTCCATCCCTTGCCCTCTCCCTCTCCCCCTCCACCTTGGCAACCACAAGTCTGATCTCTATGTCTGTGAGTCTGTTTCTGTTTTGTAGATAGGTTTGTTTGTGCCATATTTTAGATTCCACATATAAGTGATATCATATGGTATTTGTCTTTGTTTTCCTGACTTACTTCATTTAGTATGATAATCTCTAGTTTCATCCATGTGACTGCAAATGGCATTGTTTCGTTCTTTTTTATGGCTGAGTCGTATTCATTGCATGTATGTACCACATCTTCTTTATCCATTCATCTGTGGATGGACATTTAGGTTGTTTCCATGTTTTGGCTATTGTGAATAGTGCTGCTATGAACATAGGGGTGCGTGTATCTTTTTGAATTACAGTTTTGTCCGGGTATATGCCCAGGAGCGGAATTGCTGGATCATATAGTAATTCTATGTTTAGTTTTCTGAGGAACCTCCATACTGTTTTCCATAGTGGCTGCACCAACTTACATTCCCACTAACAGTGTAGGAGGGTTACATTTTCTCCACACCCTCTCCAGCATTTGTTATTTGTAGACTTTTTAATGGTGGCCATTTAGCAGTGGTACTTCACTGTAGCTTGGATTTGCATCTCTCTAATAATTAGTGATGTTGAGCATCTTTTCATGTGCCTATTGGCCATCTGCATGTCTTCTTTGGAGAAGTGTCTATTAAGATCCTCTGCCCATTTTTCATTTGGATTGTTTGGTTTTTGTTGTTGTTGAGTTGTATGAGCTGTTTGTATATTTTGGAGATTAAGCCCTTGTTGGTCACATCATTTGCAAATATTTTCTCCCATTCCATAGGTTGTCTTTTCTTTTCTTTTTTTTTTTATGATTTCCTTTGTTGTGCAAAAGCTTGTAAGTTTGATTAGGTCTCATTTGTTTATTTTTGTTTTTATTTCTATTGCCTTGGGAGACTGACCTAAGAAAACATTTGTATGATTTATGTCAGAGAATGTTCTGCTTATGCTCTCCTCTAGGAGTTTTATGATGTCATGTCTTATGCTTAAGCCTTTAAGCCATTTTGAATTTATTTTTGTGCATGGTGTGAGGGTGTGTTCTAACTTCATTGATTTACATGCAGCTGTTCAACTTTCCCAGCACCACTTGATGAAGAGACTGTCTTTTCCCCATTTTATATTCTTGTCTCCTTTGTCAAAGATTAATTGACCATAGGTATGTGGATTTACTTCTGGGCTCTCTGTTCTGTTCCTTTGATCTGTATGTCTGCTTTGTATCAATACCACACTGTTTTGATTACTGTAGCTTTGTAGTATTGTCTGAAGTCTGGGAGAGTTATGCCTCCTGCTTTGTTGATTTTCCTCAGGATTGTTTTGGCAGTTCCGGGTCTTTTATTGTTCTATATGAATTTTCGGATTATTTCTTCCAGTTCTGTGAAAAATGTCATCAGTAATTTGATAGGGGTGGCATTAAATCTGTAGATTGTTTTGGGTAGTATTGCCATTTTAACAATATTAATTCTTCCAATCCAAGAGTATGGGATATCTTTCCATTTCTTTGAATCCTCTTTAATTTCCTTTATTAATTTTTTTATTGTTCTCAGCATATAAATCTTTCACCTCCTTGGTCAGGTTTATTCCTAGGCATTTTTCTTTTGGTGGTATTTTAAAAGGTATATTTTTTACATTCCCTTTCTGATATTTCATTGTTAGTGTAAAGAAATGCAACCAATTTCTTAATATTAATCTTTTATCCTACTACTTTACTGAATTCATTTATTAGACCTAGTAGTTTTTGTGTGGAGTCCTTAGGGTTTTCTATATATAGTGTCATATCATCTGCATATAGTGATAATTTTATCTCTTCCCTTCCAGACATTATCTATTTCTTCTATTTCTTCTTGATTCAGTTTTGGTGGGCTGTATGGTTCTAGAAAGTTATCCATTTCTTCTAGGTTGTCAAATTAATTGGCACCTAATTGTTCATAGTATTCTCTTATGGTTTTTTGTATTTCTGCAGTATCAGTTGAGATTTCTCTTTTTTCATTTCTTATTTTGTTTATTTTGGTTCTCTCTCTTTTCTTCTTGGTGAGCCTGGCCAGAGGTTTATCAGTTTTGTTTAACCTTTCAAAGAACCAGCTCTTGGTTTTATTGATTTTTTTCTGTTTTTTTAATCTCTATTTTATTTATTTCCTCCCTGATCTTTATTTCCTTCCTTCTACTGTTTGTTTGTTCTTCTTTTCCTAATTCTTTTAAGTGGTAGGTTAGGTTGGTTATTTGAGATTTTTCTTGTTTTTTGAGGAAGGCCTGTATTGCTATGAACTTCCCTCTAAGAACTCCTTTTGCTGCATCCCATAGATTTTGTATGGTGTGTTTTCATTGACATTTGTCTCAAGGTATTTTTTAATTTCTTTTTTTATTTCCTCATTGACCCACTGGTTTTTTAGTAGCATGTTATTTAATCTCCATGTAATCGTTTCTTTTTTCTCATTTCTTTCCTTGTGGTTGATTTC
This sequence comes from Pseudorca crassidens, assembly GCF_039906515.1. Lineage (NCBI taxonomy): Eukaryota > Metazoa > Chordata > Mammalia > Artiodactyla > Delphinidae > Pseudorca > Pseudorca crassidens. Next base: position 93,390,721 of record NC_090302.1, read on the forward strand.
TAGTTTCATGCCATTGTGGTCAGAGAAGATTCTTGAAATAATTTCCATACTCTTAAATTTGTTGATGTTAGTTTTGTGCCCTAGTACATGGTCAATCCTAGAGACCATTCCATGTGCACTTGAAAAGAATGTGTATTCTTGTTTTTTGGATGTAATGCCCTGAAAATATCAATTAAGTCTAACTGTTCTATTGTATCATTTAGGATCTCTGTTGCCTTATTGATTTTCTGTCTAGAATATCTGTCCATTGATATGAGTGGGGTGTTAAATTCTCCTACTATTATTGTATTCCCATTAGTTTCTCCCTCTATGTCTGTTAGTATTTGTTTTATGTATTTTGGTGCTCCTATATTGGTGCATATATGTTGATGAGTGTAAAATCCTCTTCTTGTATTGATCCTTTTATCATTATAGTGTCCTTCTTTATCTCTCTTTACAGCCTTTGATTTAAAGTATATTTTGTCTGATATGAGTACTGAAACTTCCATTTTCTTTTCATTTCAGTTTGCATGAAATGTCTTTTTCCATCTCTTCACTTTCAAACTATGTGTGTCCTTTGGCCTAAGGTGGGTCTCTTGTAGGCAGCATATTGTAGGCTCTTGTTTTTTTAATCCAGTTTGCCACTCTATGTCTTTTGATTGGAGCATTCAGTCCATTGACATTTAAGGTAATTATTTATAGATATGTATTTATTGCCTTATTAAACCTTGTTTTCCAGTTGATTCTTTGTTTCTTCTTTGTTCCTTTCTTTTTCTTTTTGTTTTCCTGTTTGTGGTTTGTTGATGACCTTTTATTTTATGCTTGTGTTCTCTTCTTTTTGGTTTTTGTGAATCTATTGTATGTTTACGGTTGCCCTGTTTTTCAAGTATGTTAACCCCTTCCTATATCTGCTTGCTTTAGAATGATAGTCATATAGGCTCAAACACATTCTAAAAAAAAAATCTGCATTTTCTTATTCTCCTTCCCCACATTTTATGATTTTGATGTCCTTTTATACATCCTCATTTTTATCCTTTTGCTGTTCCTTGTGTTTATCATAGCTTTCACAAATAGGTTTTTTTCTCTCTCTTTTTGATCTGTATACTGGCTAATTTAAGTGATTGACTTTTGAATTATGATTTCCTCCTTCCTATAACTTTTTGTTTCTTTTCTATTTAGAGAAGATCTTTCAATATTTCTTTTAGGATAGGTTTAGTATTGCTGTATTCTTTTAGTTTTTTCTTGTCTGAGAAATTCTTTATTCCTCCTCCTGTTCTATATGATAATCTTGCTGGGTAGATTATTTTAGGTTGCAGATTTTTCCCTTTCAACTTTGAATATATTTTGCCACTGACTTCTGGCCTGCAGTGTTTCTGTAGAGAAATAAGCTGATAGACTTATGGGGGTTCCCTTGTAATTAACTCTTTGTTCTTCTCTTGCTGCCTTTAGAATCCTCTCTTTATCTTTAACTTTTGCCATTTTCATTATATTATGTCTCGGTGTAGGTCTGTTAGGGTTCATCTTGTTTGGGACCCTCTGTGCTTCCTGTATCTGGATATCTGTTTCCTTATTTAGGTTTGGGAAGTTTTCAGCCATAATTTCTTCAAATATATTTTCAATCCCATTTTCTCTTTCTTCTCCTTCTGGAATACTTATTATGTGTAGATTGGGATGTTTTATACTACCCCATAGTCTCTTATATTGCTTTCATTTTTTATTTGGCTTTCTGTCTGCTGTTTTGATTGGATAATTTCCATTATTCTATCTTCCAGATCACTTAATCTTTCTCCTGCATTATTCATTCTGTTGTTCATTGCCTTTAGCTCAGCTTTCATGTCGGCAAATAGTTTTTAGTTCCTTTTTATAGTAATCTGCATTTCTGTCAATAGTCTTTCTTAATTCCTTCAGTATTTTCATTACCTCCATTTTTTTAAACATCTTTATTGGAGTATAATAGCTTTAAATGGTGTGTTAGCTTCTGCTTTATAACAAAGTGAATCTGCTATATATATACATATATCCCCATATCTCCTCCTTCTTGCGTCTCCCTCCTGCCCTCCCTATCCCACCCCTCTAGGTGGTCACAAGGCCCTGAGCTGATCTCCTTGTGCTACGTGGCTGCTTCCCACTAGCTACCTATTTTACATTTAGTAGTATATATATATGTCCATGCCATTCTCTCGCTTCATCCCAGCTTATCCTTCCCCCACCCGTGCCCTCAAGTACATTCTCTACATCTACGTCTTTATTCTTGTCCTGCCCCTCCATTCTTCAGGACCTTTTTTTTTTTTCAGATTTCTTATATATGTGTTAGCATACGGTATTTGTTTTTCTCTTTCTGACTTACTTCACTCTGTATGACAGATTCTAGGTCCATCCACATCACTACAAATAACTAAATTTCATTTTATTTTTATGGCTGAGTAATATTCCATTGTATATTTGTGCCACATCTTTATCCATTCATCTGTCAATGAACACTTAGGTTGCTTCCATGTCCTGGCTATTGTAAATAGAGCTGCAATGAACATTGTGGTACATGACTCTCTTTGAATTATGGTTTTCTCAGGTTATATGCCTAGTAGTGGGATTGCTGGATCGTATGGTAGTTCTATTTTTAGTTTTTTAAGGAACTCTTCTCCATAGTGGCTGTATTAATTTACATTCCCACCAACAGTGCAAGAGAGTTCCCTTTTCTCCACACCCTCTCCAGCATTTATTGTTTGCATTACCTCCTTTTTTGAACTCAGTGTCTATTGAACTGAAGAAGTCTGTCTGTTTCAATTTTTGTTTCCTCAGGAGAAGTCTCTTGGTCTTTCAACTGGGAGTGACTCCTTTGCTTCTTTATTTTGCTTATATTTCTCTTACTCTGTGAACTTAGGAGAAACAATTATCTACTGTAGCCTTGGAAAGCTATCTATATGCGGGATCATCCCTGTGTAGCTTGTGTGGATTTTTTTGGTGTGAGGGCTGATTTTGGTTTGGATGCTTGCCATCTCTTTCCTCAGCATGTGCTGACCATTATCCCACTGATAGGGAGTGTGTAGGTGCACTCCCACTCATGCTACCAGGAAGGCGGGTCAGCTGTTGGCTCCTGGTTGTGGGACCCTTGGTGTTGGTGGGTTGTGCACACTCCCAGGGAGGTGGGGGTAGCAGTTGGTGCCTGGTCACAGGACGCTTAGTGGTGGCAGTGGTTGTGCTCACCTCTGGAGTCTGAGATGGTAACGTCGACTCATTCCTGTTCCCAGAGTTCATGTAGGCAGTGCCGTTCTATCTGAGAGAGTGTGTAGATAAAGAAGCTCCTATGGTCGGTCCACTAATCTTTTCATGCCCCTCCTGAACAATGATGCCCTGCCTCTCTGCTGGGCCCTGCCTCTCTGCTGCGCCCAGGCCTCCTCCCGTACTCCCTTGTTTGTGGCACACAATACCATAGCCCCCTCAGGCTGTCTCCATGCAGTCAACCCCAATCCTCTCTCCCAGGCCTGACCTCCAAAGCCTGAGCCTCAGCCCCCAGCCCCTGCCCACCCCAGTGGATGAACATCTCAAGCTGAGGAGTGCTGGGACAGCACTGACCATCTGTGCAGGGCCCCCTCCACTTTGCCTTCCATAAACTGGTTGCTGAGTTATTCTCCGTAGTTCCAAATCTCCCCCTCTGTCCTGGCTGATCTCCCTGTCAGTGAGGAGACTTCCCAGTTTGTGGAAACCTTTCCTCTTTCACAGCTCCTTCCCAGGGGTTCATGTCCTCTCCCGATTCCTTTCTTTCTTTGGTCCTACTCAGTTATGTGGAGATTTTCTCGACTTTTTGGAAGTCTGAGGTCTTCTGCCAGTGTTCAGTAGGTGTTCTGTGAGGACTGTTCCACATGTAGATGTATTTTTGATGCATTTGTGGGAGAAGGTGAGCTCTACGTCTTACTCCTCTGCCATCTTGATCCAATCCTAAAAAATATTTTTACCAGACACAGAATTTATGCTTGACAGTTCTTTTTCTCAGCACTTGAAAGAATATTGGACATTCTTGGGTTTTTTTGTTGTTGTTCCATAGCTTCAAATGAGAAATCCTCTGTCATTTGACTTGGCATTCCCTATGGATAATGTGTCCTTTCTCTTCAGCTGTTTTAAAGAGCTTTTCTTTGTTTTTATTTTCAGAAGTTTAATTGCAGTGTATCTTGGTAGAGGTTTCTTTGTGTTTATCCTATCTGTGGTTTGACCACCTTCTTAAAGCTATGGGTTTACCTATTTCACCAAATTTTGGAAATTTTTAGCTACTATTCCCTCAAATACTCTTTCACATCCACTCTTTTTCTTTTCCTTCTGGTATTCCAATGATACAAATGTTGGATTTTTTATTGTCCCAAATGTTGCTGAGTCTCTGTTCATTGTTTTTAGTCTATTTTCTCACGGTTGTTCAGATTAGGTAAATTCTATTGATCTGTCCTCAAATTCACTGTTTCTATCCTCTGTCATCTCCACTCTACTATTGAGCCCATTCAGAGAGTTTTCTATTTCTGTTATTTTATTTTTCAGTTCTATAATTTCCATTTGGTTCCTTTTTATTCCTAATCTTTTTGATGAGATTTTCTTTTAATTTTTCCAAGAAAATTTTAATTACTCATTAATCAGTAGTATGATCATTGCTTTAAAATCTTTGTCAGATAATTCTAACATCTGATTCTTCTCTCTGTTGGCTTCAGTTGATTGTCTTCTCATTTAAGTTGTTATTGTCTTGGTTCTTGGTATGCTAGATGATTTTTAAATTATAATCAGGATATTTTAGCTGTTATTTAGAAGACTCTGGGTCCCACTAAAGTTTTAAATTTTATATAGTAATTTTATTTATTTTCATTTTAACTTATTTAGGTTAGGCACACAGGTCTTGTCCCACTTTTGTGGCAATCTAAATGTCAGAGGCTTGGTGGTGTTATTTTGGGATGGTGGTGTGTCTTGTGCTGTTGGGCTCTCACTGGTCCCTGCTGGTGCCCAGGCTGGCCTCTCTGTGGAGAAAGCACATCTCCAGCCTGTGGAGCAATAAGGCTCCCGTCAGATCCTTGTTGTGATGGAACCCCTTGCTGGTGCTCACAGCTGGGTGGTGAGGGGAGTCCCAATCCAAGTGTCAAAGGAGAACAGTGTACCCACTGGCTGCCTGTTGTCAGCAGCCCCAGTGGATCTTTTGGCAGTTGCTGGGTTTGTCTGCTGTTGTTGCAGTACTCCTGTTTGATTTGGGGGAGGACACAACCTGCCTGGGATGCCAACTGCAGTGGGCTGGGAATCAGGAAGTACTGGGCCTGGGCTCCCTTCTTCTGTGAGTGAGGTGTCATAAGACACCTTGTCTGTGTGTTTATCCTTCAGTCCTGAGGTCACAAACCAGGTTGCCTTCCTCTTTCCATCATTTGGAGCTCACCTTTGGTCATCTCTCATGTTACTTCCAGGGTTTATAGTTGTGCTTAGCAGGGAGGAGAAATAAGTCAAGGAAGTTCAGTGGGTCTATTTTAAATAGTAAATTCTGTAATAATTTTATTCATCATGAAATTTTTCAAAATATGTCCTTATAGTACTTTGTGCTATAAGTGGGTTGTCTCATTTGTCAACTTTTCAAGCTTTTTACAGTCTCAGAAATTTATGAAAATTCACCAATCATGGTTTAAATTTATAATCTTCAATGTGTTCAACAGAAAGCAACTAAGATCTATTTGCAACCAGTGGTCTGCCTCCATCTGATGAAGTACAATTAGATGATTCTCTTCCAGAATAGATAATACTGAGCAACACTGGAGTCCTCCAATGAATATTTCTGAAGTTTTTGGGGAAAAATTTGGGGCAGCCTCAATAGGTTTTAGTCTGAGGCTAAAAAGAGGGATCCCCTTCTTGAATTTCCAAAGCTTCCACACTATTCTGGAATTCAAGCTCTTTCACACTTGTATCTGTTCTTAGATTGCTTCCTTCTGGAGGCTTTCCAACCAACCATCACATTACCCTGGTGATGAGGGAATCTGGTGCTCACTCCCACCCATTGTGGCTCTCTATCCAGGGTGATGAAGTCTCCCTACCTTTCTGGGCAGGAGATCCCTAGTCTTAGAAACAGTGAGTTAATTTAAAGTGCCAACAGCAGATTCAGCAGCCTTTCTGACTTCTGATTCTTTTTCACAGAAACATTCTCACTATAAAGTGGATAAATACGTAGCAAGACAGATAAGTGCTTTTTTTTTCCTGCTTTAATATTTTTTATTCCCTCTAGCTTTAATCTTTTAAAGGTAAATGTTATTCTTTTTTTTTTTCATTTTTACAATGCCATTTGTTTACCTTTTATTCCATTTTATTCTAGCTTGTTGAGACAATTCTTCAAGTGATAGAACAGAAGAGAATCAGACAAGGCACTGTGACTAATGGGAAAAAAATAAGCTAATTGATGCATATGGGCACTGCCCTACCCCACCCCAGATAGGGACTTGTCAGTCAGGCCATTACAGAATACAGCTTTGTCATACAGTCTATCTGTAATAAAAGTGAAAATGATCATATGTAAAAAAATAGATATGAATATATATTCTTTGCAAAATTGAAATGTTGTAAATCAAGAGATGAGGGGTGTATGTGGTGGGAGGGGTAAGAGGGGGAGAGAGAGGGCATAGGGAGGCTCAGGGAGCCCAAATTAATGCATAAGGGATGCAGAGGAGCAGGGGGCACCCCTTCAACAAATTACTGTTTGAGCAGAAATATAAAAAGAGTAGCGGGAGCTTTGTCATTCCATAAAGCTCTTAAAACCCTGGGATGGGGGAGGCCAGAGGAAATCAGGCAAAGATTAAACGCTAACATAAAATAGGATTAGATAAATGCTCACCAAGGGAAGCATTTAAACAAATTATGTTGGATTTATAGGATGCAGTTATAAAAATCACTTTTGAAAAATATTTAATAATAAGAGGAAATAGCATATATCAATAAAAATTACAATTTTTATTCTAAAAAAAAATTGTGAACCTCCAGTGCAGGCAATAAGGTGAACAATATAACTACTACCTAGAAATATAAAATAACAAATATTGTTTTCAATGCATAACTGAGCAGAAAAATGGTGCAAAACAAGTGTTCAGAAAGAGAGCCATTATGTTTAGAAACATGATATGTGACCAGTGTGGTGTTTCCATGTTGGGAAATGAGAAACCATTAAGGAAACAAACTGGTGCCTTTGTCAAATATAGGCTGAAAATGCAAAAATCCAATCCCAAAGTTCCACACACAGAAAAATGATGGTATAAAGACCTACAAGAAAACACTGAAGAATATATTATGACCTTAGTGCAGGAAAGCATTTCTTAGGTAAGCCTCAAAAGCAGAAACCATAAAAGGAAAAATGTAGTACATTCAATTAAGTTCAAACTTTTAAATAACAAAGGATACTCTAAGAGCTCCAGTAGATAGGCCTGGGTTTAGGAAAGATGTTTGTAATGATATTACTGATTAGATTATTGAAAACTTGAATATTTTCTACCCATCAACGAGAAGGAGATAAAGAAACCACATTGAGACAAGGATTGCCTACTAATATCCAACCCTCTCTCTATTCACCAGTCTCCCTTCTTAGACTGGCCACATGGTCAAATTTGGCCAATGACATTTGAGCAAAGAGATGTCTATCATTTGTAGCTCTGGCCTCTAAGATGTCTGGTATAATCTTCTGTGGGCTGTGTCTCCTCCATCTCCATGGCTGAAAATGAAGCCCTCCTAGATGGAGAGACACACAATGGAATAAACAGCTGAGCCTTGAACAACATGGGTTTGAATTGTGTGGGTCCACTTATAAGTGGATTTTTTCAATGAATACAGTATCTGTAAATAAACATGAATTCACATTATCTTTTCATTTTTGATGTGTAGTGTTGGTAATAGGTATAGCATCTACAATATTTTGTATCATATAAGAATATTGATGTAGGTACTGATAGACAATTCATCTTGTAAATGACAATGTAAACTTTGGTATTGATAAGTACAATACAGTACTGTAAATGTATTTTCTCTTCCTCATGATTTTCTTAACATTATCTTTTCTCTAGCTTATTTTAAGGATACTATATATAATACATATAATGTACAAAATATGTGTTAATTGATTGTTTATATTATTGGTAAGGATTCCAGTCAACAGAAGGCTACTAGTAGTTAAGTTTTGGGGGAGTCAAAGTTATACATGGATTTTCAACTGCGTAGGTGGTTGGTTCCCATATTGTTCAAGGGCCAACTATACTAGATCCCTGGATACACTTGGAGATGAGCCATTATCTAGGTCAGATCCACATCAGACTAGGATATGAGCAGAAAGTAAATCTTTGTGATGTTAATCCTCCAAGATATTTGAGTTGTTTTTTAGAATAGCCAGTGCTAATTACCTTATCCATGTAGAAATTAGTGCCAGGGGTGGGGGGCTTGCATATGAAAACCTGACATCTGTGGCATTGCCTTAGTTTTGGGTGGCAGTTGGCAAGGAAACTAACACGTGATCCTGGAAGCATGGAAATCCATGTTATGATTTGGTAAAAATTTAGTAGAACTGTTGCCTGTGATAATTGGGAGGCACATTATGTGCCTAATTAAGCTAACGGCTCAAGGATGAAAAGTAAATTAGAAAAGTTCAAAGTATGTAGAGGCCACATTTGGAAAGGTCTTCCAAGAATGAGATGAGCTCAAGAAGGCAGTTTACAAGGAGAAATAAAAGGAAACAGGGCAAAATTCCACAAATTCCAGTCACTCAGAATTGGAAAAGCCAGGGGCTTCTAGATCACAGGCAATAAGAGATGGGATTTTTTTAAAAAAATTGGCCAACAACAGTACAGTAAAACTTCTCCAGTGAATAAAGAGAAAGATGAGGCTGTAGGTGTGGCCTTCTCACACAAGCCTGACAGCCCCAAGAAAGCCTCCAGAAAGTTGAGAGGAAGAGGAATGAGGTAAGGAAACAGAGTAATAAAGAAGACTTGAATCTACATTCAGGGAAGAAAAACAACTATGGTTATAGTTACTGGAGTTTGGACCTAAATGGAAACAAATAGACCAGATACCTATCAAACTTTTGAGGAAATCATGTTGCCAACAAAACCACTAATGGAGAAAACAATGGTGACGATGAAAATGTTCAAAGACTCTACTTGGGCCTCTGTAGCAGGCTATATTTTCCAAAGTGGCCACACCACTATGTCCCACCCCACATTCTCCTTTACAGTGTGATCAACACACCTGCCATCAAGGGATGGAGGTCTATGTTCTCTCCCCTGGACTCTGGGCATGCTTGGGACTATGGGGGAACTGCCATTATGGGATTTCCATGGCTAGGTCATCAAGGGTGATCCATCGCCTATCTGGTTATTGTTCGATGTTTGTTCTTGGAACCCAGTCACCATTCTGTGAGAAAGCCCATCTTCCCTGAAGAGGCCCACCTGGGAGGCACCAGGCCCTTAGCTCTGGATGAAATTCCAGCCAAGCTCCAGCAACAACTTGCCAGCCATGTGCGTGAGCCACTTTGGAAGTGGGTCCTTAAGCTCAAGTTGAGTGATCCTAGTCGACACCACTGAACTCAGGTCAAATTGATTTGTGATCTAAATAAATGACTTTTATTTTTAAGCTACTAACCTTTGGGGTGTTTGTTACACAGCTGTAGATGACCAGAACAGACTTAAGAGCAAGATGCAGGCTTCAAAATCTATACATTCCCAAGGACAAATGTATATATTCTTCCTCAACACATGTATCATATGTGGTCAATAAAATGGATGAGGAGGAGCTTTCTAGATATTGTATCATCAAACACAATGGAACAGAGAGCTCCTCCTAGAGAGCTTAATTAAGGCCTAATCAAGGAATCTATACTCCAAGGGCAGGGCACCATCCCAGAGACTGTCTGGTGAGAATCCATTATAACTTTGAAACAATAACTATGTTGCGTCTTCCTCTCTCCCTTGTTCTGAACAGGTTTTATTGCAGGAGTCCTGCTCCACTCTACTTCTGCCATAGGATCTACAGGGAGGAGGGGTATGACTTGACTTTCTAGTCCATAGAGAAATGTTTTCTCTGGATCTGATGGAGAGGAATATCCATCACCTGGACTCTGAGCTGGATGCAGGGACTTGATGGCATTTTGCATGGTCTCCTTGGGGAGGGATATAAGGATGTTGAATGTATGGGCAGAGGGGAATAACCTGATAGTTTGTGACCAGCAGGGCAGAATTCACAGAGAGTATTAGCACTCACCTGGATCCATATACACCTTCACATTTCCCAGGCTCTGAAGTTAGGTTGACCAAATGACTGAGTTCTGGCCAGTGGAATGTGGGCAGCCCCTCCCAGGCCTGGCTCCTAAAATGGCCCACATCATCATCTATGTTTTTTTTTTTTCCTCTCTCTCTCTATCTCCATGGCCGAATGCAAAAGATCCTAAAATGGCTGAGTCACTCAGTAAAACAAGCCCCGATTCCCAAAACAGCTGATTCACAGCAGACATTCAGTGAGCAAAATTAACTTTTCTCAATGTTAAGCCACATATTACAGTATGTAGGATTAATTAGTCTGTCTAATATAATAAGCAAAGAATATGAATAGATATATTAAAGAGGAAAAGACCCAAATAGATTATAAAAGTGAAAAGATGCTTAGCATGATAAAACTCAAAATAGCACTTAAATACCATCTTTCCAGTTATCAGATTGGCAAAAAGCAGTCCATTAATACTGAGGAAAAATGGAAATTTTTTGACATTGGTGGTGGGAGTATGCAGGGATCAGAGTTCAGGGTAGAAAACAGAAATGGATCTAAATATTTTAAACAGAAAGATTTCCTGCAGATAATAGTGTGCTGACAGAATCAGGGGAAGGATGGGGGCGGTGGGGAGGTGGGGGCGGCGGCTGGGGGGCAGGGGGTGGGCTCCCGGCTGTGTCTCCGGGAACGTCCAGAGCACGCAGAGCTCCACCAGGGAGCAGGGCGATGGGAGATCAGAAGGTAGCTCTGCGAACCACAAGATTCAAGAGCAAACTCCTTTATGTGTGTCCCAGATGAAAGGTAGAGGATGTGGGGATGGCCACGACTGCCACTGCAGACAAATCCGATGCGGCCTAGAGAGGCAGCCGAAGGCAGCCAGAGATGATTTTCCTCTAACTCTACAACCACCGTTGGAGTGCACTTTCCCAGCACAATTAGACATGAAGAGACACAAACCCTCTGACCAGAAATTCCACTTCCTGGTCAGCACAGGGCCACATGGATAAGGGAATTTTTCAGTATTGTTTGTAATAGTGAAAATTTTGGAAACAATTAACTGTTTATTTATCCATAGAAATAGATAAATAAATGTTTTATCCACACAATGGAATATTACAGAGTATTTAAACTAAATGAACTAGCTCTACATATAATTAACTAGGATGAAATAGCAAAAAAATAATAATTCAAGGAAAAGGCATATGACAAAAAATACATGAAGTATGATATCAATACTTCATATTTTTTAAAGTACCCAAAGCAATAATCTATCTTATTTTTGGATACACACGTCCATAGGGACTGTTCACAGCATATATGGATTTAAATCAACCCAGAGGTTACCTCTGCAGCGAGAGGGAGAACAAGCAGATGATGAAGGAATTTTAACTCTATTTCTAATATTTTATTTCTTTTTGTTTTTTCTAGGATCTGAAGCATGATGATAAAATGTTTACAAGTATTGAATCTTGGTGGTAGGTGTGCAAGTGTCTGGTATATCCTTACCTGTATTGGTTGGGTTTGAACTGTTTCCTGATTAAAAGTGAAAATTAGAAAGTGTACTCAGGCAGAATCATATGAATATAAAGAAAACTGAAAGTAACTTAGATTGCTTGTTCCTGGAAAAAGATGAAATATGGTTATAATTTTATTAATATTTTCATACCATTTTGTATTTTCCATGTATATTTTCTAATATTTATTTATTTTTTTAAACATCTTTATTGGAGTATAATTGCTTTACAAAGGTGTGTTAGTTTCTGCTTTATAACAAAGTGAATCAGCTACACATATACATATATCCCCATACCTCCTCCCTCTTGCCTCTCCATCCCAACCTCCCTATCCCACCCCTCTAAGGTGGACACAAAGCCCCGAGCTGATCTCCCTGTGCTATGTGGCTGCTTCCCACTAGCTATCTATTTTACATTTGATAGTGTATATATGTCCATGCCACTCTCTCACTTCGTCCCAGCTTACCTTTCCCCCTCCCCGTGTCCTCAAGGCCATTCTCTGCCTCTGCATCTTTATTCCTGTCCTGCCCCTAGGATCTTCAGAACCTTTATTTTTAGATTCCATATATATGTGTTAGCATATGGCATTTGTTTTCTATCAGCTAACAACCAACAGGAGCAAACCTGTAGTTGACAACATTAGATTTCTTATTTGCTGCAGCAAGGAGACCACACACCATGGGGAACTGTGGGTGATGGGTGGGGCAGAAGCCACTTAGACATGATTTAGAGGGTATGAGGGCCGGAAGCAGTCACAGGATGGTCTTGGCAGGGATTGGCCAGTTCCTGTAAATGAGGCTATTGCCAGAAGATTCAGTAATCTTACCTTGAGAACATTTGTTTACATATGACATTACAGTTAGATTGGTTTGTGTGCAGTCTTAGCTTTGACAGTTAAGGAACACTTAAGAGAAGAGCCATTGATTGCCGGGATGTTGATGATAATGAATTCAGCTCCAGTTCCATGAGTAAGACCTCTGAGAACAGGAACACTTAACTGTGTCTAGTTTCCTTAATGTAGAATATGGAGCCATGATGAATAGTCTCTAAGAAATTGAGCCATATTTAGTCTTTCTCCTTATACCTCAATGACAGTACTTTTTTGCAACTTGCCATCCTGGGTATTTTTTTAAATTGTGATTAGTTGTACCAGCTTTTGTTTACAGCTCTATTTTTGATTTTTCTTTTTGATGTAAAGAATAGTTGAGTGGGAAAGGGTGCTAGATTTCTTCTCACTTCATCTTATTTAGGGAAAGGCATAGCTGACCACGTGGTGATCATGTGTCCTATGATAGACACAGTATTTGGGACAAAATAAATAGCTTTGTCATATCTGGCCGGAAGAACACAAATCTACAGTGACAGAACAGAACACAATCAAAGAGTCTCATGTGGTACAGAAGCTGTATTTCTTAGCCAAACCTGTGCCTAAGAACACGTGTAATTATGGCCACAAACTTATTTCTTCTGTCCTTTTTCCTTTCCGCTTTTAGTCCTGCCACTCTTAAAAATTATCTATTGGAGATACCGAGCTCTTGGGTTACTTTGTTTTGTTTTATGTATTTTACTATTTTATGGCCTGAGAATACGGCTTTGAAGAGATTTCCCCTCATCAGATTATTTTAGGAACCTTTTCTAGCAAGCTCAACTTCTTTGACATCTCCCTTGTGCAGAATAATTGTCCCCATCATACCACAAGTTGTTTTCCAAAAGAATCAGAGTCGTCAACAAAGGACAGGGGATAATCTGAATGTTTGAAGGGAACATGGGTGCTGTGAGGAAGAATGTGCTGATGGAGGGAGCAGAGTACATCCATCCACTCTGTGGTCCAGGTTCCAGAGGTCATGGGGTACATCTGCAAAGCCTCCACCCAATGCCACTGAATTCTCTTGGATGAATTCCATTATGTCATAAATCTCTGGGGATTGAATATTGAAAGTGAAGAATACCTCCTAACCCAGTAAGTAGTAAGGCCAGATTAGGGCATCTCAGGTTCACAAATAAGACATTGTAGGTTTCCTCCTACTCTCTCTGGCAAAGCTTCCGCTTCTGGGCATGTGGTCTGGGAGGGATTAACACTACCTCCCATCCAGCCTCCAATAGCATGCCACGATGGCCTTCAGCCAATCAGGATATAAAAGCTACCATGATTGGTTCAGGGATGATCATATGGTCTGAGCCTGTCCAATCACGTTCAACAGCACTCAAATGCAAGACATTTGGTTGCTAGGGAAGCATATACTTCACTACCCTCTGCCCCTGGTGGAACTTGGCAGTAGGAAGAGGAAGCTGCTGGCACCACTTTGAGATGATGAAGGGAATGCCAGTACTGGAAGAGCACGTTTGAGAAATGGAGGGCAGAAAATAAGTCCTGATCATTGTTTGAGCCCCTGGGTCAGTTATTGCCTGAAGGGAGCCCTGCCTTTGAGACTTTGAATTGTAAAAGCTAATAAATTTCCTTTATGTTATAGTTGTAAGATATGAGTGTGGCTCAGTGGGTCCTGCATCCTGGACGTAGCACGTTTTATTTATTTTTAACATCTTTATTGGAGTATAATTGCTTTACAGTGGTGTGTTAGTTTCTGCTTTATAACAAAGTGAATCAGCTATACATATACATATATCCCCATATCTCCTCTCTCTTGCGTCTCCCACCCACCCTCACTATCCCACACTTCCAGGTGGTCACAGAGCACCCAGCTGGTTTCCCTGTGCTGTGCAGCTGCTTCCAACTAACTATCTATTTCACATTTAGTAGTGTATATATGTCCATGCCACTCTCTCACTTCATCCCAGCTTACCCTTCCCACTCCTCATGTTCTCAAGTCCATTCTCTATGTCTGCGTCTTTATTCCTTCCCTGCTGCTAGGTTCCTCAGAACCTTTTTATTTTTTAGATTCCATATATATATGTTAGCATATGGTATTTGTTTTTCTCTTTCTGATTTACTTCACTCTGTATGACAGACTCTAGGTCCATCCACCTCATTACAAATAATTCAATTTTATTTCTTTTGGTGGCTGAGTAATATTCCATTGTATATATGTGCCACACCTTCTTTATCCATTCATCAGTCGATGGACACTTAGGTTGCTTCCATGTCCTGGCTATTGTAAATAGAGTTGCAGTGAACTTTGTGGTACATGACTCTTTTTGAATTATGGTTTTCTCAGGGTATATGCCCAGTAGTGGGATTGCTGAGTCATATGGTAGTTCTATTTTTAGGTTTTTTAAGGAACTTCCATACTGTTTTCCATAGTGGCTGTATCAATTTACATTCCCATCAACAGTGCAAGAGGGTTCCCTTTTCTCCACATCCTCTCCAGCATTTATTGTTTGTAGATTTTTGATGATGGCCATTCTGACTGGTGTGAGGTGATAACTCACTGTAGTTTTGATTTGCATTTCTCTAATGGTTTGTGATGTTCAGCACCCTTTCATATGTTTGTTGGCAATCTGTATATCTTCTTTGGAGAAATGTCTATTTAGATCTTCTGCCCATTTTTGGATTGGGGTTTTTGTTTTTTTGATATTGAGCTTCATGAGCTGCTTGTAAATTTTGGAGATTAATCCTTTGTCAGTTTCTTCATTTGCAACTATTTTCTCCCATTCTGAGGGTTGTCTTTTCATCTTGTTTATGATTTCCTTTGCTGTACAAAAACTTTTAAGTTTCATTAGGTCCCATTTGTTTATTTTTGTTTTTATTTCCATTTCTCTAGGAGGTGGGCCAAAAATGATCTTGCTGTGATTTATGTCATAGAGTGTTCTACCTATGTTATCCTCTAAGAGTTTTATACTCTCTGGCCTTACATTTAGGTCTTTAATCCATTTTGAGTTTATTTTTGTGTATGGTGTTAGAGAGTGTTCTAATTTCATTCTTTTCCATGTGGCTGTCCAGTTTTCCCAGCACCACTTATTGAAGAGGCTGTCATTTCTCCATTGTATATTCTTGCTTCCTTTATAAAAATAAGGTGTCCATATGTGTGTGGGTTTATCTCTGGGCTTTCTATCCTTTTCCATTAATCTGTTTCTGTTTTTGTGCCAGTACCATACTGTCTTGATTAGTGTAGCTTTGTAGTATAGTCTGAAGTCTGGGAACCTGATTCCTCCAGCTCTGTTTTTCTTTCTCAAGATTGCTTTGGCTATTTGGGGTCTTTTGTGTTTCCATACAAATTGTGAAACTTTTTGTTCTAATTCTGTGAAAAATGCCATTGGTAGTTTGTTAGGGATTGCATTGAATCTGTAGATTGCTTTGGGTAGTATAGTCATTTTCACAGTATTGATTCTTCCAATCCAAGAACATTGTACATCTGTCCACGTTTTTTAATCAGTTTTAATTTCTGTCATCAGTGTCTTATAGTTTTCTGCATACAAGTCTTTTGTCTCCTTTGGTAGGTTTATTCCTAGGTGTTTTATTATTTTTGTTGCAATGGTAAATGGGAGTGTTTCCTTAATTTCTCTTTCAGATTTTTCATCCTTAGTGTATAGGAATGCAAGAGATTTCTGTGCATTAATTTTGTATCCTGCTACTTTACTGAATTCATTGATTAGCTCTAGTAGTTCTCTGG
Organism: Pseudorca crassidens; assembly: GCF_039906515.1. Lineage (NCBI taxonomy): Eukaryota > Metazoa > Chordata > Mammalia > Artiodactyla > Delphinidae > Pseudorca > Pseudorca crassidens. Next base: position 93,407,021 of record NC_090302.1, read on the forward strand.
TAGCATCTTTAGGGTTATTGATGTACAGTATCATGTCATCTGCAAACAGTGACAGCTTTACTTCTTTTCCAATTTGGATTCCTTTTATTCTTTTTCTTCTTTGATCTCTGTGAATAAAACTTCCAAAAATATGTAGAATAATAGTGGTGAGAGTGAGCAATCTTGTCTTGTTCCTGATCTTAGAGGAAATGGTTTCAGTTTTTCACCATTGAGAACAATGTTGGCTGTGGGTTTGTCATATGTGGCTTTTATTATGTTGAGGTAAGTTCCCTCTATGCCTACTTTTTGGAGAGTTTTATCATGAATTGGTGTTGAATTTTGTCGAAAGCTTCTTCTGCATCTATTGAGATTATCATATATATTTTCTCTTTCAATTTGTTAATATGGTTTACCATATTGATTGATTTTCATATATTGAAGAATCCTTGCATTCCTGGCATTAAGGAATACTTGATCATGCTGTATTATCCTTTTAATGTGCTGTTGGATTCTGTTTGCTAGTATTTTGTTGAGGATTTTTGCATCTGTGTTCATCAGTGATATTGGCTTGTAGTTTTCTTTCTTTGTGACATCCTTGTCTGGTTTTAGTATCAGGGTGATTGTGGCCTCGTAGAATGAGTTTGGGAGTGTTCCTCCCTCTGCTATGTTTCGGAAGAGTTTGAGAAGGATAGGTATTAGGTCTTCTCTAAATGTATGATAGAATTCTCCTGTGAAGTGATCTGGTTCAGGGCTTTTGTTTATTGGAAGATTTTTAATCACAGTCTCAATTTCAGTGTTTGTGATTGGTCTGTTTATATTTTCTCTTTGTTCGTTGTTCAGTATCGGAAGGTTGTGCTTTTCTAAGAATTTGTCCAATTCTTTCACTTTGACCATTTTATTGGCCTATAGTTGCTTGTAGTAATCTCTCATGATCCTTAGTATTTCTGCAGTGTCAGTTGTTACTTCTCCTTTTTCATTTCTAATTCTATTGATTTGAGTCTTTTCCCATTTTTTCTTCATGAGTCTGGCTAATGGTTTATCAATTTTGTTTATCTTCTCAGAGAACCACATTTTAGTTTTATTGATCTTTGCTCTCGTTTCCTTCATTTCTTTTTCATTTATGTGTGATCTGATCTTTACTATTTCTTTCTTTCTGCTAACTTTGTTTTTTTTTTCTTCTTCTTTCTCTAATTGCTTTAGGTGTAAGGTTTGGTTTTTTATTAGCGATGTTTCTGACTCTTGTGATTTGATTGTATTGCTATAAACTTTCCTCTGGGAACTGCTTTTGCTGCATCCCATAAGTTTTGGGTTGTTGTGTTTTCATTGTTACTTGTTTCTAGGTATTTTTTGATTTCCTCTTTGATTTCTTCAGTGATCTTATTAAGTAGTGTATTGTTTAGCCTTCATGTGTTTGTACTTTTTACAGATTTTTTCCTGTAATTGCTATCTAGTCTCATAGCACTGTGGTCAGAATAGATACTTGGTATGATTTCAATTTTCTTAAATTTACCAAGGCTTGATTTGTGACCCAAGATATGATCTATCCTGGAGAATGTTCCATGAGCACTTGAGAAGGAAGTGTATTCTGTTGTTTTTGGATGGAATGTCCTGTAAATGTCAATTAAGTCCATCTTGTTTAATGTATCATTTAAAGCTTGTGTTTCCTTATTTATTTTTATTTTGCATGATCTGTCCATTGGTGAAAGTGGGGTGTTAAAGTCCCCTACTATGATTGCATTACTGTCAATTTCCCCTTTTATGGCTGTTAGCATTTGCCTTAGGAATTGAGGTGCTCCTATGTTGGGTGCATAAATATTTACAATTGTTATATCTTCTTGGATTGATCCCTTGATCATTATGTAGTGTCCTTCTTTGTCTCTTGTAATTGTCTTTATTTTAAAGTCTATTTTGTCTGATATGAGAATTGCTACTCCAGCTTTCTTTTGATTTCCATTTGCATGGAATATCACTTTCCATCCCCTCACTTTCAGTCTGTACGTGTCCCTAGGTCTGAAATGGGTCTCTTGTGGACAGCATATATACAGGTCTTGTTTTTTTAATCCATTCAGCCAGTCTATGTCTTTTGGTTGGAGCATTTAATCCATTTACATTTAACATAGTTATCAATATGTATGTTCCTATTACCATTTTCTTAATTGTTTTGTGTTTGGTACTGTAGGTATTTTCCTTATTTTATGTTTCCTGCCTAGAGAAGTACCTTTAGCATGTGTTGTAAAGCTGGTTTGGTGGTGCTGAATTCTCTTAGCTTTTGGTTGTCTATAAGGGTTTTACTTTCTCCTTCGAAACTGAATGGGATCCTTGCTGGGTAGAATAATCTTTGTTGTCGGTTTTTTCCTTTCATCACTTTAAATATGTCTTGCTACTCCCTTCCCTTCTGGCTTGCAGAGTTTCTGCTGAAAGATCAGCTGTTAACCTTATGGAGATTCCCTTTATGTTATTTGTTGGTTTTCCCTGGCTGCTTTTAATACTTTTTCTTTGTATTTAATTTTTTATAGTTTGATTAATATTTGTCTTGGTGTGTTTCTCCTTGGATTTATCCTGTATGGGACTCTCTGTGCTTTCTGGACTTGATTGACTATTTCCTTTCCCATATTAGGTAAGTTTTCAACTATAATCTCTTCAATTATTTTCTTTCTCTCTTTTTCTCTTCTTCTTCTGGGATCCCTATGATGCACCCCCGAATTTTGGTGCATTTAATGTTGTTCCAGAGGTCTCTGAGACTGTCCTCAGTTCTTTTCATTCTTTTTTCTTTTTTATACTCTGTGGTATTTATTTCCACTCTTTTATCTTCCAGGTCATTAGTTCTTCTGCTTCAGTTACTCTGCAATTGATTCCTTCTACAGAATTTTTAATTTCATTTATTGTGTTATTCATTATTGTTTGTTTGCTCTTTAGTTCTTCTAGGTCCTTGTTAAACGTTTCTTGTATTTTCTCCATTCTATTTCCAAGATTTTGCATCATCTTTACGATCATTACTCTGTATTCTTTTTCAGGTATACTGCCTATTTCCTCTTCATTAGTTTGGCCTGGTGGTTTTTTACCTTGCTCCTTCATCTGCTGTGTGTTTGTCTGTCTTCTTATTTTGCTTAACTTACTGTGTTTGGGGTCTCCTTTTTGCAGGCTGCAGGTTCGTAGTTCCCATTGTTTTTGGTTTCTCCCCCCAGTGGGTAAGATTGGTTCAGTGGGTTGTGTAGGCTTCCTGGTGGAGGGGACTGGTCCCTGTGTTCTAGTGGATGAGGCTGGATCTTGTCTTTCTGGTGAGCAGGACTGCATCTGGTGGTTTGTTTTAGGGTGTCTGTGACCTTATTATGATTTTAGACAGCCTCTCTGCTAATGGGTGGGGTTGTGTTCCAGTCTTGCTAGTTGTTTGGCCTAGGGTGTCCAGCACTGTAGCTTGCTGGTCGTTGAGTGGAGCTGGGTCTTAGCATTGAGATGGAGGTCTCTGGGAGAGCTTTCACTGTTTGATATTACATGCAACCAGGAGGTCTCTTGTGGACCAATGTCCTGAACTCAGCTCTCCCACCTCAGAGGCACAGGCCTGACACCCGGCTGGAGCACCAAGACCCTGTCAGCCACACGGCTCAGAAGAAAAGGGAGAAAAATAAATAAATAAATAAATAAATAAAATAAAGTTATTAAAATATTTTTTAATTATTAAAAATAGAAAAATTAAAATGTAATAAAAAAAAGAAAGAAGAGAGCAACCAAATGAAAAAACAAATCCACCAATGATAACAAGCACTAAAAACTATACAAAAACAAAAACAAAACGGACAGAGAGAACCCTAGTTGAAATGATAAAATCAAAGCTATACACACAAAATCACACAAAGAATCATACAGATACACACTCATAAAAAGAGAAAAAGGAAAAAATATGTATATTTTTATATAAAAAAGAAAGGAATGGAGCAACCAAATCAATAAACAAATCTACCAATGATAATAAACTCTAAATAGTAAACTATGGCAAACATAAAACCAGAAACAAATTAGATGCAGATAGCAAACCCTAAGTCTACAGTTTCTCCTAAAGTCTACCATCTCAATTTTGAGATGACTTTTTTTCTAGTCAGGTATTCCAGTGATGAAGGGTACATCAAGTTGATTGTGGAGATTTAATCTGCTGCTCCTGAGGCTGCTGGGAGAAACGTCCCTTTCTTTTCTTGTTTCACACAGCTCCTGTGGTTCAGCTTTGGATTTGGCCCCACCTGTGCATGTAAGTTTCCTGAGGGCATCTGTTCTTCGCTCAGACAGGACTGGGTTAAAGTAGCATCTGATTAGGGGGCTCTGGCTCACTCAGGCTGGGGGTGGGGGGAGGGAGGGGTACGGAATGCGGGGTAAGCCTGCGGCAGCAGAGGGTAGCATGACATTGCAACAGTCCGAGGCTTGCCATATGTTTTCACAGGGAAGTTGTCCCTGGATCAAGGGACCCTGTCAGTGGCGGGCTGCACAGGCCCTCAGAAGGGGAGGTGTGGATAGTGACCTGTGCTTGCACACAGGCTTCTTGGTGGCTGCAGCAGCAGCCTTAGTGTTTCATGCCTGTCTCTAGTGCCTGCGCTGATAGCTTGCACCCATCTCTGGAGCTCGTTTAGGTGGTGCTCTGAATCCCCTCTCCTCACCCACCCTGAAACAATGGTCTCTTGCCTCTTGGGCAGGTCCAGACTTTTTCCCGGACTCCCTCCCGGCTAGCTGTGGAACACTAGCCCCCTTCAGGCTGTGTTCACACAGCCAACCCCAGTCCTCTCCCTGGGATCTGACCTCTCCCAGCCCCCACCTACCCCAGCAGGTGAAGATACAAGCCTCTCAGGCTGGTGAGTGCTGGTCGGCACTGATCTTCTGTGTGGGAATCTCTCCGCTTTGCCCTCTGCACACCTGTTGCTGCACTCTCCTCCATGGCTCCGAAGCTTCCCCCCAACCCATCCCCAGTCTCCTCCAGTGAAGGGACTTCCTAGTGTGTGGAAACATTTCCTCCTTCACAGCTCCCTCCCAGAGGTGCAGGTCCTGTCCCTGTTCTTTTGTCTCTGTTTTTTCTTTTTTCTTTTGCCCTACTCAGGTACGTGGGGAGTTTCTTGCCTTTTGGGAAGTCTGAGGTTTTATGCCAGCGTTCAGTAGGTGTTCTCTAGGAGTTGTTCCACATGTAGATGTATTTCTGATGTATTTGTGGGGAGAAAGGTGATCTCCATGTCTTACTCCTCTGCCATCTTGAAGGTCTCCCTCTGGATGTAACATTTTAGATCAGAGCCCCTTGCTCCTATGGCTATGACAGAATCACCAGGAAAGTAGTTCTAGACTTGGTATCAGGAACTCTGAGCTCTCATCTCATTTAAACTAAAATTGTTGCCTCTCTGAAACTCTACTCCTCATGTGTGCCGGGGATGGTCACTCTTGGCCTATTTAACACGTGAATTGCTGTGAAGTCAAGTGAGAGGTCATGGCTGTGGAGCCCCCAGCCAGGGAAGGAATGCCTGCACTTCCAGTTCTTAGAGCGGAAACATGGCTACTGTCACCACAAAGACTGCAGAACACCTGGGAAAGTGCCTATGTGGTGTGGAGAGGGCACAAACAAGGTTTACTACAAGTAGTTTTGCAGAACTTGTCAGAAGTCTTATACCCTTACCGCATAGAGGATACCACCTGCCAAAACTGTAAACAGACTAGGTGCTCCTGCCTCGTAAAACTTCGCCACATTGACTCCAAAAGGCCCTGCGTCAGTTATTGCCTGAAACCATCCCTGCCTTTGCAGGGGGAGCAGGGTGACATGTCACCACCCACCCCACCCTGGACCCTGCCCAGGGCAACAGCCTGAAAGCCAGCCACCTGGGGACCAAGCAGACACAAAGCCACAAGGCACTGTGCCCATAAAGGGAACAAGGCTGCTGGAAGGGGAAAATGCATTGTCTGTGGGAATGCTGAGGCAGAAGGCCCTGCTCCCATCACCTGTCCACCCCCAGAGTGTGTATTTATACTTACTGTACAAAGGAGTCTTGGAGAATTTGAGGCAGAAGCTTTGACCTTGTTACTTGGAGTGTAAAAGGGAAGGCAGCTGGCCTGACAGGCCATAAGCAAGGATCAAGGATATGATTTCATAGATATTGTACTAGGGTATGACTTCTTCCACACGAGTGTGTTCCAAGGTTTGCTCTTTAATCCACATCTCCAGGAAACAAATTATATTCTGTATTTAAAAAGGAGTCAAAAGACCTGACTAGGTAAGCAGTTGGAGGCAAGCATGACTTCTATTAGAAATTCACGTGTTCCTGCACCCTGAAGGACAGGGTGATGCTGCCTGGTGCCAGGCTAACTGCTTCACTAGAGGCCCAGCCTGCCTCTGGAGTGCTCACTGGAAGATTCCTTTGCAGAGGCCCCCAGGGTCTGCTGCTTCCCAGAGATTGGAGCTTGTACTACAAGAGAAGCACCTGGGCATTTATTGCTCTTGCAGACTTGCAGGCGCTATGCCTGTCCTCCATGCCTTCTCCAATAAACACAGCTCCACAAGACACTTTCCCTGGCTCACCAGCCTGAGCTGGATTTTACAAACCAGGCCTTTTATTTTCTGTATTCTGATTAGGGGGCTCTGGCTCACTCAGGCCGGAGTGAGTGGGGCCTTCCTGATCCTGGAGGGACTGTTCTTCCCAGAATTAGCCAATTCTTTTCGAATGCAATCAACCAATCCAGAGCCCACATCCCACTCATTTCCTCTCTAAGGCTCTCACACTGTGGTCCACTAACCACCTACCCTAATCACCCCAGAACTAGGTACCAGACAGCCAGGGACCATGTCCGTGCCCCAGAGCCCACTGAAATTATTGAAAATAGCCAATCCTAAACCTGCTTATCCTGCGTTGCCCATTCCTTCCCATGGAAGTCACAATAAAGACTCTTGCCCATGCCATCCCCCTCTCCCTCTGTTTCCTAACTGACACTGGTTTCTCCCTCTGTGGCCCTGCATGACATGGTATGTCCCCCCCACCGCTTGGGAACTGTAACAAACTATTTTTTCAGCAGCAGTGATCTCCTGATCTGTTGGCCTCACTATATCTCCAGTTTTCTATTAACATATGTTTTTGAAACATGGGTGTAGTGACCATTGTTCTCACACAGATTTTAAGTTTCAGCCTGAGAAGGGCTCACAGTTATAGATCTTGTATTTCACAAACATCAGCTCATTGCTTGAAGCTTCAAGTGGCAGAATTTCTCAACTGAGTAGGAAGCCATCTTTGTTGCTGTTCTTTCCATGTCTCCATAACCCAAAAGATACATATCAGCCCAGAGTTTGGATAAGGAGTTGCTTATCATTCTTGAAAGAATAAGGGGAGAGGAGGCAAAGTTTTTATCAGAGACTTTGGGTGTCTCTGATGCAAGTTATGATAATGATGGAGAGTCGTTATCATAACTCTAACCTCATGAGGAGGCTATCTTGTGAATGGGACAGCTGCCCGCAGTGTCCCATGGATGGACCACTTCAGAAGTGGAAGTGAGGCAGGCAGCCATGCCTACCCAGGAACTCACCAGCATGGATGCTTTTGCCTGCAGGGACAAAACCCTCTGGCCCTACGCAATTCAAAAGTAACTGCCACTCAATCCCCCTGGCACGGCGCTTTTGCTTGACTTGCCCCGGTTTGGAAAGACAAGATTTAAAAGGATAAAGTTCAAATATGAGGCAGCCAGTCCTGTCAACTTTATCTCTGCACATTATTTGAGTCAACAACAATCATGAACTTGTATGAACTGCCAGGAACACAGCCCAAATGAGGTTCCCCTTTCTCGATCACATTTATTTATTTTGTTAGCACCGCCACTACATTTTGCATTTTTATTACCCAGTCTGCAAACGACACCAAAATTCAAACACAGCAAACTTCCAAAATACATTTGAGAAGCTGTTGACTTGGGAGCGACACCCAAAATCAACAAATCAAATGGAGATAAATTGGCCCCAGTTTGCTTGCTTGTGGCTGTGTTATGGACTCAGAGAGACAGGATGGATTTTATGGATCTTGGAAAATAGTCTTGTGTCACTTTAATTAACTGGAGCATGATGGTGAAACGCAAGCATGAAATGGGGAATTTTTCCACTTCTGGCTTTCCTGGAAGCTCTGTTAGGACAGCCACGAGTCAGCTCTATGGGAACAGTGGGTCCTCACTGCCCATCAAAACAACCCCTCTGTTAAAGTTTCAGAGAATTAATGATGATCTGTAAAACTCACCTGAAAACTGCGTGACATACCATGCCCTATTATATTTATCCTTTAAGAAAAGGAATCTAGTTACAAAAGGCATTTGAGGGCAACTTAGAACCTTTGCATGTGACATCTCTCTACTAACACATGTTATGCATACCTCTCCCTGCGTGGTCTCCCAGCAAAGACAAGGTGAGGACAGTTTGCTCTCAAAGTCTTCTTGCCGTTCTTTGTGGATTCACTCTCCTTAGCCTCTCTCCCAGGCCGCCCAATTGCCTCTTGTGAAGAAATGGCTGATTGCCTATCCAGCATCCGTTGTTTCTTTCTGCCTTAGCAGGAGTCTAATTTTTTTCCTGGGTGTTAGTTTCCAAGCTACAAAGTGAGACTTCTAATCCTGATTGCTGCCGGGAGTGGTCAAGCAACCCAATTCTAGACAATGAGATGAATATGGACATAGTGGGTAGGGTTTCAAAGGAAAGTCTTTTAAAGAAATTGATCCTATTGGTGTTTTGTGCCTTCTACTCCCTTCATTTTTTTCCTTTTTGAACCTGGAATGCAGATATATTGGTTGGAGATGCAGCAGTCATTTAGGATGATGAGAAAAACTTGGGGGTGAAGGCCATGTCCCAGGACGAGGGAATCTTGAGGGTGAGTTCTGAAGATGGCAGAGGGTAAAGCCAGCAAGAGAATGGGGCACTGAGACATCATGGAATCATTGTACCAGACCTGGATGGACTTCCTAAGAATTTCAAGTTATTTGGGTGGAATTAAGCCCCTAATAAATAACTTAAGCCACAGTTTGATATTAACTGAGTGCCCTCATAGGCACCTCCCAATCCACCCACACACATACAGACAAAGACACTGGTTCCTAGATGGAACCTATGCTTCAGACTTTTGTTCACTCAATTTTTTCTCCCTTTATTATGAAAAGTGACCCTTTCCCTTGGGTGGCAACTTACTCTTAAGTAAGAAACTGTTTTCAATAGAGTAGTACTTCTTGGTGACTTCTAAATAACACAAGCTTTTGTACCCATCACCTTCCACTTTATCATCTGTTCCCATAGATGTCCCTTCTCACAATGTCTCCTTGACAACACCATGCACATTTTTCAAGACTCAGCATAGACTTATCCTCTTCTGAAAAGCTCCCTGACCTCCCCAGGCAGCACCTGGGACTCCTTTTCTGTGCTTTCAAAGTGCCTCCAGCAAAGTGTGGCACTGGGGTAATTGGCTGTTACCTGTTTTCCACATGTGAATTCAGAAAGGTCAGGAATGGTGTCCACCCAACCAGCCTCTACCCAGTTCCTGGCTCTCTAACAAATGTTTGTTGAATGAATGACTGATTGTAGAATGCATTTCAAATTTAGCTGGATGGATAACTGAATCACTTGGCTGTACACCTGAAACTAACACAATATTGTAAATCAATTATACTTCAATAATTTTTTTTTTAATGTAGCTGGATGGATATTTTGGGACATTATAGGGTATTTGAAAAGGAAGCCTATCCTGCCCTGGCCCAATGCCTCCTCCTCTTTGAAAGGGGGATCACAGAAAACAGCAACACCATCTCCAGCTGAATGCATGAGTCACCTAGAGTGAGACCAGCAGAAAAACAGTGCAGTCAACCCACAGAACCGTGAGAAATAGCATTATTGTCTTAAGCCTCTAAATTCTGGCATGGTTTGTTACACAGAGCAGATATTTGCTACGAGATTCTTTCTCCCTGATTCCTTATTCCTCTATTAATGAGGCAACCTGAACACTTCCTTGCACCTTAAGAGAGCACAGAGACTAAAGACCTGAATGGGACATCAGTATTGGCCTCAAAACAGTATTTGCAGAATGATTTTGGGGCACGGGCTCAGCCTTCCTCTGCAGGCGGGTAGAATGACCAGCTTCTGTGGCCTCAGTCTCCTCTACTCACAAGCAGCCTGAGTTGGCACAGTGAGTTTTCGAAGTGCACTTTTAGGAACAGTGGGGTTTCCAACAAAGTGCCTTGCGGGCAAGGCCAAGAGCATCCCTGTAACTGGGTCTGGGAGACCCTCCCCTTCTATCAGAGAAGCTATTCTTGCATGGGTTTCATATATTAGGTTTTGCATAAAAACTTATCTGAAGAAAGCATTCAGTTGCTTTAAGCATGTGAAAAATCACTGAACTAGATTTTTTCAGGGCCTGTGGGGACCTAATCTTGAGTAAGCAGGAAATCCGCAGCTCTAGGAGGAGGCTGCTCTCATTTGGTGTCTTTCCGCAAACTTCCAGAAGCTCGTGTCCAAAGCCTCCACATGTTCACATGGAACTGGAGAACATGTAGGCATGAGATGGGTACTCAGCGCGAAAACATAACTGGCCTGGAGGCTTTGCACAGAGCCACCAGCATGACAGTTCACTTAGAGACTGTCATTTACGTTCGTCCTCAGTGCAGGACGAACAGCCTTCATGTTCCCTTCATGCATCCCGGGGTCCATCCTGCCGGGAATGGAATGTCATCTCTGAGCCCCTGCAGTGACCATACTCTGCCTGTGGGAAGGGGCAGCCCGGAGAATTTGCTTTCAAGAAGGAGTTAACCCACACATCCATCAGCGGGGGAGGGCTTGGAGTGAGCATCCGCTGCAGAAAAAAGTGGGGAATTTTAAACAGCTATTTCAAAGGGCTGTGTATTTCTAATAAGGTGGGTTTATCTGGTCTGCATCTCACCCGGCCTCTCAGTGTGCAGATGTCCAACAGATGTGCTCACTCTAGAGGGGGCTGGGAAAACCTTACATATGATTGACAGTAGGGCCCAGACAGACCCTCCCCAGGTGTCCAGCACCAGCCCACCTTCCTCCCTCATGGCCCGCCTCTCACACAGGCCACCTGCTGTCCCTCCTACCTGTGCCCTGGCCCCAGGTGGACAGAGGAGGAAGGTTGGTGCCACTGCCAGCCTCCTTTCTCCCTCGGCCTCCTTCCTCCTTGGCTGTCTCAGAAAAGGGCACGTGGGAGGATGACTGACCTCAGCAGAGGTCTGAGGACCCAGGGAGGCAGCCATGGTCCGTGTTCTGCCAGAGGCCTTATATGCAGTATTGCATAGAATTCAAACCACAGCCCTATGAGATGGAGGCTAATTATCTCCAGGCTACACATGAGACAAGTGCACCTGAAGAGTTTAGTGAAGTAATCCAGACCACACGGCTACACTATGACCACAAGGCTTCCTGTGAGTCCCTGACAGAAGTACAGGCTGTGAGTGGTGCTTCTGGGCCTCAGAGGTGGGTGTTCATCCACCTTGAATTCCGCCAAACATCATACATTTCTACAGCTTCTCCTCAAAAATACTAGAAACCCATCTAGTATACAGCAGTATAAAATGACACTTCTGAGAGCTATCAACTTCCTATTTTATTAAAAAAAGAAATAAAATATCAAGGAAGCAACCCTAAGTCTGCTTTCTGCATCTCTGGTGAAGCAGCTGCCTCTTCAGTGATGAGAACAGGCGGGGATTTTCTGGTGGCTGTCTGCAGCTCCAGCACATGGGCCGGCCACTACAGTGCCCACCTGCTGTCTGTGGGCCACAGCATACCTGTGCCCTGACCTTTCCTATCTAATTTCTCAGAAATGTGGCTTCTGTGAAGCACAAGTGCAGCTTGGGAAGCCAATCTGGCAGGTGGCATTTCAGAGTGACTGTGGACACCAACTTCAGACTGGCAGCCAACGCGAGGGTGGACGCCCACTGCTTCAGCAGGTCAGGAAGGCAGAGCTGTGAGGACACCACAGAGCCCCGGCCGGGGTCCTCCTTTTCCTGGAGCTGCCAGCCTCACCTGTGGTCTCTCATTTTAGCAGAATGTTGTCTTCATCTAAAAGAATCGGTTCAAAGAAAAAACTATTTTTTCTTGCTTTCCTTTTTCTCTCTGCCTTCAGGGAAATTGCTTTTGTTTGCTTGTGGCCACCAAGTTCTCAGTATGGACCAGGCTCTTAAGTTCCTTTGGAGGGTTGCCTGTGGCTGCCTGAGCCATCCCAGGGCAGACTCGTGGCCTGCAGGTCTGTGATCTGCGCCCATGGTGCCTGAGATGGGAGCTGTATGGAGAGCTACAGGAAGTCCCCTGGAACAGTGACTCATGCTGCCAGTGTCATAAAGCACAAAGCAGGGATGTTTAGTATGAAAGACACATTGCTTTTTCTAAGTAAATCACTCCAAAACAATTGCTTTATCCAAGTGAGGCAGAGGATATTCCAAATGGGGTAATAAAGAGAGGGGAAAAGGAAGAGGACAAGGATAAGCCCACACTAAATCCTGCCCAGTCTAGGTCCCAGGATCCACTCTCTGTGGTCCCTTAACCAAGTGGTAGCCTGTCCCCTGGACCATATTTTGAGTCTCTTGGTCTTTTTCTTTTCTTTTCTCGTTCCATTTGTTGGATTTTCTGAATTTGCATTGCTCATTGAATGTTTCCAATTCTTCCTAGGGCCACGTTGCTGCTAACAAGAAATAGAATCCATCTAAGTATATGTTTTACAGTCAGGACTCAGGCAGCACAATTATAAAATGTCATTCTCTTTGTCTCTTTTAAGGCACAGACCTTGAGAAGGTATCCAATGGAGGTATGCCTTCCCCTGGCCCTGGATGAACATTCCAGCAGACCTCATACTTCTTTTAACCTCTTGATGGAAGTGTTCTGATTATTCTCAAGTTTTCAAAAGTCTGAGGGTCACTTTAAGTCTGCTGGCCAGTCTGCAGCCTGAGGTTTCTGTTCTGCTTGACCTCCTCCCCCACTCACTACTGAGGCTTAGTGCCCCCACACTAAGGCTTGGAGGAGAGAAAATGAGAGGAAGCCTACCCAGTGGGCCTGGGAAGCACCTCCATGTGGTTCTCTCAGGGGTGTTCTCCTGGCTTCTCTAGGCTCACTGCTCCCTGGGGCTTCTCTCACCTGCAGCCCTTTCCCCTGTAGTTGGGTTCACTTTCTTCTGTTAGTCGTTTACTCAGGAAGCTGGAGGTCAGCCCAGCTTCTCCTCACTGAACGGAGGGAGCTAAGCTGGTCTTCAGTGCTGGCTGCCTCCTGCATAAGGCCCACATGCAGCATCAGTGGTTCTACCCCTTGCTCTTACACAGGAACAAGACACTTTCCGTGGGCAGGGCACACTCTCCAAGACCTCCTGTGGAGCCCCTCTGTTGACTAGAGGTCAAAGGGGAAATGCCCTCCACCCCTGATAGGGGGCTGGGATTTACATAACTACCCACCCCACCCCCCCAAATTATCCTCCTTACAAATGATCTCTCACACATGAGGTCTAGATGTGTTTGAATGTGTCCTATAGTGGCAAGACCAATTTTTAACTGGTTCCTTTGTATGCTTTGCACCTGCTTGAAATGCAGCCATTAGGGTGTGATGACAGCAATATGGTAGAATAGGACATTACAGTCCATATTGCCTCATAGGAACATTGAGATAAATGACTATCCATACACGAAAATGCCTTCATGAGAGATCTGGATTCCAGGTGAGAGATTACAGCACCTGGTGGAACACAGAAATGAGAAAAGACACACTGAAGAGGGTAGGAAGGACAGCTTCATTCTACCTGAGTTACATCTCCCCCAAGCCTATGCAGTGTAGGGCCAAGAGAGAGGCCCTCCACTCTAGAGCTCTCCCATGAGGGAGAGAGAGTGAGGTGGGCTTCTGACTTCACCATAGACTCAATTGTAAATATTATGCAACTAATGTCAGAGTAGCTAAACATATAAAACAAGTATTAACAGACTGAAGGGAGACACAGACAGCAATACAATTCTAGTAGGGGACTTCAATATTCCATTTTCAACAATGGACAGGTCTTTCAGACAGAAAATCAATAAAGAAACAGTGGACATGAACAACAATATTGAATAAATTGACCTAATGATATATACAAAACATGCCATCCAAGAGCACCAGAAGACACATTCTTCTCAAGCACACATAGCATATTCTCCAGGATTGATCATATGTTCGATCAGAAAACAAGTCTAAGCGAATTATAAAAGATCAAAATCCTGTCAAGTATCTTTTCCTACCACAATGGTATGAAACTAGAAATCAATAACAGGAGGAAAATCAAAAAATTCGAAAACATGTGGAAATTAAACAACACATAATTGAAGAATTAATGGATCAAAGAAGAAATCAAAAGGGAAATGAAAATATATCTTAAGGCAAGTGAAAAATAGAAACACAACATGCCAAAACTTATGGGATACAGCAAAAGCAGTTCTAAGAGGGAAGACTATGGTGATAAAAGCATGCATTAAGAAAAAGAAAGAGCTCAAACAAACACCTCACTACACCTCACCTCACTTTGAATAAACTTGATTCAAAGGTAAGATTTCACCTCCTTCCCCCAGAAGGCCCATATGGGCAGGGTGGGCAATCTGCAGCCTGAGCCTTGTCCTGTGTTTGACCTCCTCTCCCACTCACTACTGAGGTTTAATGTCCCCACAGTAAGGCTTAAAGGAGAGACAATGGGAGGTAACCTGACCGGGGGGCCTGGAAACTGTCTCCATCTGGTTTTCTCAGGGATGTTCTCCTGGCCTCTCTAGGCTCACTCCTCCTTGGAACAAATTAATAAGTGTGATACAACACATGAATAGAAAGAAGGACTAAAATCACATGATCATCTCAATAGATGCAGAAAAAGCATTTTATAAAGTTCAGCATCTCTTCATAATAAAAACTCTCAACAAAATACATATAGAAGCAATATACCTCAATATAATAAAAAAACATCTATCATAAGCCCAGAGCTATACTCAGTGGTGAAAATCTGAAAGCTCTTCCTCTAAGATCAGGAACAAGACAAGAATGCCCACTCTCACCACTTCTTTTCAACATAGAAGTTGAACATAAGTCCTTTTCAGAGCAATTAGGCAAAAAAAGAAATAAAAGGCATCCAAATTGTAAAGAAGGAAGTAAAATTGTCAAGGATGATATGATCTTATAAATAGAAAAACCCTAACAACTCCACTGTAAAACAGTTAGAAAAAATCAACAAGGTCAGGGATGTTACAGGATATAAAATAAAAAATTAACTCATTTAAAGTGATGAAAGAGAAGAACTTACAACCAAGATTACTGTAGCCAGAAAGGATCTCATTCAGATTCAATGGAGAAATTAAAACCTTTACAGACAAGCAAAAGCTAAGAGAATTCAGCACCACAACCAGCTTTACAACAAATGCTAAAGGAAATTCTCTAGGCAGGAAACACAAGAGAAGGAAAAGACCCACAAAAAGAAACACAAAACTATTAAGAAAATGGCAAGAGAAACATACATATCAATAATTACCTTAAATGTAAATGAATTAAATGCTCCAAACAAAAGACATAGACTGCTGAATGGATACAAAAACAAGATCCATATATATGCTGTCTACAAGAGACCCACTTCAGACCTAGGGACACATACAGGCTGAAAGTGAGGGGATGGAAAAAGATATTCCATGCAAATGGAAATCAAAAGGAAACTGGACTAGCAATTCTCATATCAGACAAAATAGACTTTAAAAAAACGACTATTACAAGAGACAAAGAAGGACACTACATAATGATCAAGGGATCAATCAAAGAAGAAGATATAACAATTGTAAATATTTATGTACCCAACATAGGAGCACCTCAATACCTAAGGTGAATGCTAACAGCCATAAAAGGAGAAAAGAGCAGTAAAGCAATAATAGTAGGAGACTTTAACACCCCACTTTCACCAATGCACAGAACATCCAAAATGAAAATAAATAAGGAAACACGAGCTTTAAATGACACATAAAACATGATGGACTTCATTGATATTTATAGGACATTCTATCCAAAAAAAAAACAGAATACACTTTCTTCCCAAGTGCTCATGAACATTCTCCAGAATAGATCATATCTTGGGTCAAGAGTCAAGCCTTGGTAAATTTAAGAAAATTGAAATCATATCACATATCTTTTCCGATGACAGTGCTATGAGACTAGATATCAATTACAGGAAAAAATCTGTAAAAAATACAAACACATAGAGACCAAACAATACACTACTAAATAACCAAGAGATCGCTGAAGAAATCAAAGAGGAAATCAAAAAAACACCTAGAAACAAATAACAATGAAAACACGACAATCCAAAACTTATGGGATGCAGCAAAAGCAGTTCTAAGAGGGAAGTTTACAGCAATACAATCATACCTCAAGAAACAAGAAAAATCTCAAATAAACAACCTAACCTTACACCTAAAGCAATTAGAGAAAGAAGAACAAAAAAACCCCCAAAGTTTGTAGAAGGAAAGAAATCATAAAGATCGGATCAGAAATAAATGAAAAAGAAATGAAGGAAACAATAGCAAAGATCAATAAAACTAAAATGTGGTTCTTTGAGAAGATAAACAAAATTGATAAACCATTTGCCAGACTCACAAAAAAAAAGGGGGGGGAGAAGACTCAAATCAACAGAATTAGAAATGAAAAAGAAGTAACAACTGACACTGCAGAAATAGAAAGACTCATGAGGGGTTACTACAAGTAACTATATGCCAATAAAATGGACAACCTGGAAGAAATGGACAAATTCTTAGAAAAGCACAACCTTCAGAGATTGAACCACGAAGAAAGAGAAAATATAAACAGACCAATCACAAGCACTGAAACTGAGATTAAAAATCCTGCAAAAAAAAAAACCCAGGACCACTTGGCTTCACAGGCGAATTCTATCAAACATTTAGCGAAGAGCTAACACCTATTCTTCTCATACTCATCCAAAATATAGCAGATGGAGGAACACTCCCAAACTCATTCTATGAGGTCACCATCACCCTGATACCCAAACCAGACAAAGATGTCACAAAAAAAGCAAATACAGGCTAATATCACTGATGGACATAGATGCAAAAATCCTCAGCAAAATACTAGCAAACAGAATCCAACAGCACATTAAAAGGATCATACACCATGGTCAAGTGGGGTTTATCCCAGGAATGCAAGGATTCTTCAATATATGCAAATCAATCAATGTTATACACCATATGAACAAATTGAAGGAGAAAAAACATATGATAATCTCAATAGATGCAGAAAAAGCTTTTGACAAAATTCAACACCCATTTATGATTAAAAAAAACTCTCTAGAAAGTAGGCACAGAGGGAATTTACCTCAACATAATAAAGGCTGCATATGACAAACCCACAACCAACATCCTTCTTAATGGTAAAAAATGAAACCATTTCCTCTAAAATCAGGAATAAGACAAGGATGCCCACTCTCACCACTATTATTCAACATAGTTTAGGAAGTTTTAGCCACAGCAATCAGAGATGAAAAAGAAATAACAGGAATCCAAGTCAGAAAGAAGAAGTAAAGCTGTCACCAGTTGCAGATGACATGATACTATACATAATCTGAGGGATGCTACCAGAAAATTACTAGAGCTAATCAAAGAATTTGGTAAAGTAGCAGGATACAAAATTAGTGCACAGAAATCTCTTGCATTCCTATACACTAAGGATGAAAAATCTGAAAGAGAAATTAAGGAAACACTCCCATTTACCACTACAACAAAAATAATAAAATACCTAAGAATAAACCTACCTAAGGAGACAAAAGACCTGTATGCAGAAAACTATGACACTGATGAAAGAAATTAAAGATGATACAAACAGATGGAGAGATATGACATATTCTTGGATTGGAAGAATCAGTACTGTGAAAATGACTATACTACCCAAAGAAATCTACAGATTCAATGCAATATCTATCAAACTACCAATGGCATTTTTCACAGAACTAGAACAAAAAATTTCACAATTTGTATGGAAACACAAAAGACCCTGAATAGTGAAAGCAATCTTAAGAAAGAAAAACAAAACTGGAGGAATCAGGCTCTCTGACTTCAGACTATACTACAAAACTACAGTAATCAAGACAGTATGGTACTGGCACAAAAACTGAAGTATAGATCAATGGAACAGGATAGAAAGCCCAGAGATAAAGTCAGGCACATATGGTCACCTTATTTTTGATAAAGGAGGCAACAATATACAATGGAGAAAAGACAGCCTCTTCAATAAGTGGTGCTGGGAAAACTGGACAGCTACATATGAAAGAATGAAATTAGAACACTTCCTAACACCATACACAAAAATAAACTCAAAATGGATTAAAGACCTAAATGTAAGGTCAGACACTATAAAACTCTTAGAGGAAAACATAGGATGAACACTCTTTGACACAAATCACAGCAAGATCCTTTTTGACCCACCTCCTAGAGTAATGGAAATAAAAACAAAAATAAACAAATGGGACCTAATGAGACGTAAAACTTTTGCACAGCAAAGGGAACCATAAACAAGACAAGAAGACAACCCTCAGAATGGGAGAAAATATTTGCAAATGAAGCAAGTGACAAAGATTAATCTCCAAAATATACAAGCAGCTCATGCAGTTCAATATCAAAAAACAAACAACCCAATCCAAAAATGGGCAGAAGATCTAGATAGACATTTCTCCAAAGAAGATATACAGATTGCCAACAAAAACATGAAAGGATGCTCAACATCCCTAATCATTAGAGAAATGTAAGTCAAAATTACAATGAGGTATCCACCCTCACACCGGTCAGAATGGCCATCATCAAAAAATCTACAAACAATAAATGCTGGAGAGGATGTGGAGAACAGGGAACCCTCTTGCACTTTTGGTGGGAATGTAAATTGATACAGCTACTATGGAGAATAGTATGGAGGTTCCTTAAAAACTAAAAATAGAACTACCATATGACCCAGCAACCCCACTACTGGGCATATACCCTGAGAAGACCATAATTCAAAAAGAGTCATATACCACAATGTTTACTACAGCACTGTTTACAATAGCCAGGACATGGAAGCAACCTAGGTGTCCATCAACAGATGAATGGATAAAGAAGATATGGCACATATATACAATGTAATATTACTGAGCCATACAAAGAAATGAAATTGAGTTTTTGTAGTGATGTGGATGGACCTAGAGTGTGTCATACAGAGTGAAGTAGGTCAGAAGGAGAAAAACAAATACCATCTAATACCATATGCTAACAGATATATATGGAATCTAAAAAAAAAAAGGTTCTGATGAACCTAGGGACAGGACAGGAATAAAGACTTAGATGTAGAGAATGGACTTGAGGACACAGGGAGGGGGAAGGATAAGCTTGGATGAAGTGAGAGAGTAGCATTGACATATATACACTACCAAATATAAAATAGATAGCTAGTGGGAAGAAGCTACATAACACAGGGAGATCAACTTGATGCTTTGTGACCACCTAGAGGGGTGGGATACGGAGGGTGGGTGGGAGACACAAGAGGGAGGGGACATGGGGATATATGTATACATATAGCTGATTCACTTCGTTGTACAGCTGAAACTAACACAACATTGTAAAGCAATTATACTCCAATAAAGATGTTAAAAAAATTAAAAACAAATAGAGATTCAGACATAGAGAACAAATGTATGGATACCAAGGGGAAACAGTGGGCAGGGGGTGAGGAATTGGGAGATTGGGATTGACACATATACACTATTGATACTATGTATAAGATAGGCAACTAATGAGAACATACTGTATGGCACAGGGAACTCTACTTAATGCACTGTGGTGACTTTAATGGGAAGGAAATCCATAAAGAGGGAATATATGTATATGTATAGTTGATTCATTTTGCTGTACAGTAGAAACTAACACAACATTGTAAAGCAACTATACTCCAATAAGAATTAATTCAAAATAATTAACTCAAAATGGATTAAAAATAAACATAAGACATGAAACCATAAAACTCCTGGAAGAAAACACAGGGGAAAATCTCCTGGATATTGGTCTTGGTAATGAATTTTTGGATATGACACCAAAAACACAGGCAACAACAGCAGAAATAAATAAGTGGGACTATATCAAAGTAAAGCTTCTGAACATTAAAGGAAACAAGCAACAAAATAAAAAGGCTATGTACAGAACAGTGAGAAAATATTTGCAAACTATATATCTGCTAAGGGGTTAATATCCAAACTATATAAGGGTTCCTACAGCTCAATAGTAATATAACAAATAATCCAATTTAAAAATGGGCAAAGGACCTAAATGGACACTTTTCCAAAGAAGACATACAAATGGCCAAAAAGTACACGAAAAGATGCTCAACATCACTAATCATCAGGGAAATGCAAATCAAAATCACACTGACATAGTACATCATACCTATTAGGATGACTATATTTAAAAAATAAAGTGTTGGTGAAGATGTGGAGAAAAGGGAACACTTGTACACTGTTGGTAGGAATGAAAATGGTGCAACTATACCTCACTAAAGTGGTTTTAAAAGAAAAAGAAATGTAGGCATTAACATCCTTTCTTTTTGGACTGCAGCTTCATGTTAACACTGTGTTACACTTATTTTCCTCTCTCTATATCTGGAAAGGAATTATTTCAATTGAAAGTATTAGATATACAAAGCAATGAGATTTATAATTCTCTTTATCAAAATAAGGAGAGTGTGTAAACCTCTAGAAACATGATCAGAGAGATTTTCCCACTCCAAGTCCAGCCTTGAGCCAAGTGCATCCCCAGGACCCTGATCACGGTCAGAGTGCCCACTTTTCCTCGCTACCTTAGTTGTTCTATTTAAACAGCCTCTGCTCTAGGACATTTTCTGGTGATCTAATAAACACATTCTCATAAAGAAGGCATCAGCTTTTAGATTTAGATGAAAAATATAGAAACCTAATTACATTATAAAGGAATTTGCAAATGTATGGTCCAAAGCCCCCTTCCTGCAAGCTTGGGGAAAGTCTGAACACATCTCTGTAGTTTGTTCCCTGCAAATGTGGTTTTAATCCAGAGCAGTGAATTCTGCACACTCATGTCTCAGGGCTACTCCTAATAATAGACTGTTCCCTCCCCACACCCATGCTGGAAACAGAATGTGTCATATCTCAGAATGCTTCATCATGATGCAATTTGCCTGTCAGGGCTCCATCCCAGCAGCAGCTGCAGCTGATTATGGCTCAGCTCCGGGCTGCGTTTTATTTATGATCCACCTCCTCCCTTTCAAAATCCATCAGTACACACTGATGGAAGTAAAACTAGAGACTCCTGGCAAGGCTGGAGCTTGGGAAATGAACTTTCCTCTCCTTCTTTTCCAGACAGCAATGTTCAGGAAAGCCATGCAGAGGGGCCAATGTGCAGTAAGAAGGCTGGAGAGGCCCCCTGTGTGTGTTTCTGCTTGTAAGCTGATGCTGAGAAACAATATTCTCTTAGACTTTCAGTGCTTTTCTTCCTTAAATTATTTTCCTCTTCTCCTGCTTGCCACCATGCTTGACCCCCAAATCTCAGTAGCATTTCAGGTCTAGCACTTACCTTCAACCATTTCTATTTCTGCTTGGGGGTGCTGGTTGGCAAATAGCATGTCCTTCGGAGTCAGATTGTCACTGCCTCCTTCTTAATATCCATCTCAGTCTCTTCTAACTGGTAAGTGTCATCCTCAGCCATTCATGCCCACCCCTCCCCATTTATTCTCAGGTCTGTCATCTTGGGGGTGTCATCCAAGACCACTCTCCCTCAGTGTGTCTGGACCACAGCTGGCCCGTGTTCAGCCTTTTTGGTTGCTTCTTGGACAAGTCATCACCTTGACTTCTCCACATGACATTTCCCTAAGATAACACTGTGTTCTTGATCTATCTCTTGAAATCCATATTCATTTTCAAGAGCTTTTGGGAAAGACATTATTAGCTCGGGAGTTCTCTGTGGCGGCTGAGAAAGCATTTCCCAGTGAAGGCTCTGTCTCAAGCACTCGGGCTCACATATGTTCGGAAGGCGTGTGCTGGGTGTGCACACATGGGTGGAAGGAGAGCCCAGCAGATCATTACTAAATTAAAGGAATATAGCGAGAGGAAAATTAAGAAGAAATGAGAGCACTCAGATGCCAGAGAGAAAAAGGGAAGAATAATTTGATGATGCTCTCCAGCTGCTGTGGGCTTGAACTTGAGAAGGCTCCAAGCCAGTTGACTAGAACTAAAGATCCTACTTTCTCCTAAACTGCTTATTAGAACCAACTACATAATTTGTGGGCCCAGTGCAAAATGAGGGAGTGGGGCCTCTTGCTCCAAATTAATAAGAATTTCAAGATGGCGACAGCAGAGCATTCAGCCAGGTATGGCCCTTCTGTGTGCGGGGCCTATGCAACCACCGGGTGGCTCACCAGTGAGGTTGCCCTGCTGCTTATCTGCGCTTGGTGCTAAAATGGTCATCACCATTTTAGCCTGAGGAGGAAGGGTGTCCACCTGCCCTTTAAGCACCAGAGGCCTGTGGGAGGGAGTGGAGGGGACGCCTCCTACCTTCACCTCATCAGCATCTGCCTTGCAGAGCATCTTGAGGCTGTCCTGTTTAACCTGGCTCCTGGCCCAAAGAGCTCAATTTCCTGTACTCAGACCTGGAAGGAATCCTGACGAATCCTCACAGAGAGGCCTTCCAGCAGACCCTTGGACATCCCCCGCTCTGGGAATGGCATTCTAAGGAAATTGGTAGCACCTGGCCATTGTTAGCTCTCTGCTAGCGAGAACTCCTGTGGGCTGCCTGCTAGGCTGTGGCTGAGCTCTAAGCAGGTTCCCAAGCCAGGTGTTGCACTTGGTGACTGAAGCAGAGTCTGCTCTTCCTTCCTTCATGCTATTTCAGCTCTGTCGGGTGAGGAAGGGAAGCACACACCTCAAAGGGAAGGCTGGGCCTGCCATTTGCACCCGTTATTGACAGAGTGACAGCTGTGCAAGATGGCAGCAGGTATGCACAGATGTGCAGAGCAGAACAGGAGTGTGCTAGAAAACAGCTTCCACAGTGGTTTCTTTTACCTTAAATTTTACCTGGAGAAAAAAAAGTCCTTGAGAGCAGCTAATACATTTTATTGAAGTAATGAAACAAGGGGCTGCTTAGCACACAAGAGCAGAATCATATTTGAAAACTACAGTAATTTAAAACAGTGACATAGACTAAGGAATGGATAGATGAATAGAATAGGACATAAATTCCAGGAACAGATCCAAATATATACAAAGGAATTTAACATAGGAGAAGAAAAGCATTTTAAAAACTTTTTTTTTTATTTAAGAAGGGGAATTGGGAAAATTTGCTAACCATTTGGAAAAAATATTGAAGACCTTATACCATATGGATAAACTGCAGATGAATGAAAGACTTATTTTTAATAAACATAAAAGTAATGAAAGAAAAGACAGATGAGTCTGCAGATATATTTCAGATGAAGGGGCACTCTAAACAGAACATCCAAGGCAGAGACAATGAAGTTAAAGAATAATGGTTCTGACTTCTCTCTTCCCACTCAAAACACAGTAAATGAGTAAATTAAATGTCTAGATTAAACACATATAAACCAGATAGGCAAATGTAAAAAATGAATGATATTTATCACTCTGTATGAAAAGCATACATACTCTAAACATATATAGATTAGAAAGCTGAACACCCAGACACTTTTGGAATTGGGCAAATAAATGAAACATTTCATAAGCAAAAATGCAGATTAGAACAATAAGTTATGTATTATATATGCAAAAGGGGCTAAGAGAGTTGATCTTAAATGTTCTCACTACAAAAAAGAAATAGTAATTGTGTGACATAATGCAAGTGTTAGCTAAGGCTACTGCTACCATGGTAATCATTGTGTAATATATGTGTACAAATCAACACTTTGTACACCTTAAACTTACACAATGTTATATGTCAATTATATCTCAATAAACTTGGGAAAAAAAGAAAAAACACCAATGAGTTATCTTCCTCTTCTTAACCTGGCAAAGATATTATATGTTAGTAATATCTGGACAAACATCTATCAATAGTAGAATAGATAAATAATGGAGGGATAAGTTAAAGTCCAAAAATAAGAGATTTGTTGAAAAAGCTTTGATACATCTGCAGTGATGGAACCCCCAGAGGTCATTAAAAATGACATAATACAGAAAGATGTTGAAGATATCAGATGACTTTAATTAAATTATCTTTGTGTATCCTGTGGCTGCCAAAGTGTTGCAGTCTCTGCTGTAGTGTTTAAAACTTGGGTGTTTCTATTCAGTGAATTAATCCCCTACCCCTAACATTACTGTGAGGTTGATCTCCGTAGGGTTGACCAGTTGTGCAATTCATCAAGACAAACAAGAAGGATCTGATTTTGGATTTAATATTGTCATTTCATATGCATTAAGAACCAAGAAGTGCCCAGCCCAGTGCTGGTCCTGTGGAGATGGCTAATATGGAGAGCAGGTTTTCCTCCTTCCCTCCCTCCCTTCCTCCTTTCTTCCTTCCTGCCTGCTCTGTTTTTCTGCCTTTCTTTTTTTTTTTCTGCTTACCTTATGTCCTTCTCTGATCCTTTTTTTCTCTTTTATGTCCTCCATGTAATCAGCTTTACCCTGCACTCGACATGCACCACATCCAGAGTTACAGAGATGGATGGATACCAGCCAAGCCCCCAGGGCATCTCAGTATATGGGGGAAGCACATCTGAGCTAGAGAGAAGCCTTAGCACAAGGATATCTGAAGGTTTGTGTTGCCCAGGAGCCCTCACACATCACTTGTGTCCCCAGACATAGGTAGATTCACAGAGCAAGCCAAGCGTGCCAGCAAAGGGTGTGCACATGACAGAGTCCCACATGCCACACAGCCCATGTTATGTTTGGGTCATAGTGAGGAGTTTGGTGTAAATGGAACATTCAGTGTGAGCGGGAATCTGAAACGACTTGCCACCCTCCAGCTAACAAGGGGAGAAATTTGTTTGGTGTTAAGCTAAGGACAGGCATCCCAGCAAAGCCCACCAGGCTCCGCAGACTCATCTGTGACCCCACAGGCTCTCAGATGTTCTCTGGCCTTTGCTTAGTGACCTACAATGCCCTCAACCTTATGGCCTTCACGGCACACTGCTGGCCTGACGGGTTTGCTGGCATCTCTTCCCTCCCCGCCCTTTGGACTTGCTCTCACCCACGTTCAGAGGCTGTTTTGTTCACACGACACCACAGGATCTGTCTCAGACGCAGCATGAGGGTCATTAGAAAAAGGCTAGAATGGTCTCAAGCTGCAGCTACGGTGTTTTGTTACTCTAGCACTTCATTCATGCTGATGAAGTCCAAACCCTCAGCCTGGGATGGCAAGGGCCCCTGTCCCCGCACTGGCCAGGTCTCCAGGACCATTTCTTACCTCTTACATCTCCCCTCCACTCCTTGGGCCTGGCATGCCAAGCCCTAGGCTGCTTCCCCCTCCCACGCCCCCAGCAAAGCTTCCCCCTGACCATGCGGTGTTCCCATTGTCTGGGACACAACTGCTCCAGTTCCTTCATGGCCTTCCAAACTCTGCCTTAGAAGGTGGGGGCGGGATCAGCTCAGAGAAGGCCTCCAACAATCTTGCACCCTGGTATTCATCCTCAAAGTGTGGGCTGAACCTAATAACTTGCTTCTAATTAACAGAAGATGGAAAAGATGATGGGCCCTCACTTCTATGACTTGATTGCAAAGACTGTGACCCAGTCTTGCACATTTCGATGAAGCAAGCTGCCACGTTGCAGAGGCCCATGTGACAAAGAATTAAGGTTCTTGGTCCAACAGCCTGCAAGGAACTGGATCCTGCCAACAACCATGTGACCTTGGAAGCTGCTCCTTCCCCAGGCGAGCATTAAGATGAACATGGCCCAGCTTGGCTGCAGCTGACAGGACATCCTAAAGCAGAAGATTCAGCTAAGATGCACCTGTGCTCCTGACAGTACAGAAACCATGAGGTAATGTGTGTTGTTTTAAACTTCTAAGTTTTGGGGTAGTTTGTTATTCAGCAATAGATAACCGATACAGAAGGCACCTGCTGTGGAAGCCCACCTCCTATCCCTGTCACCAGACGTCCTCTCAGTCAAGCTCAATGTCCCTCTTTGTCCTCCCAGAGCACTCTCTGTGTGCCTTTATCATCATATCCGATCCCAATTCTGTAATCATCTCTTTATAGAGCTCATCATGTAATGCTCCTTTGTGTCCCAAACTCCTAGCATGTTTCCTACTCATGAGTAAGGACCAACAGATGTTTCCTAAATGAGTGTGAAAAAGTTGGGCCTAAGGTGATGTGAGGTCACAGGAGACTTTTTAAATTAAAATTTTCATTTTGTGATAAACATTTATTCACACGTTGTTGTAAGAAATAACAGAAAGATCCTGTGTACCCTTTACTCAGTTTCTCCCAGTGGTAACATCTTGCAAAACTATAGTGGGATATTAGAACAGGAAATTGACCTTGATACACTCCACACTTATTCAGATCTCCCCAATACACATCATATGACCCATTTGTATGTGTATATCTGTGTGTATCTAGTACTATGCAATTTTATCCTAAGTAAGATCATGTATCTACTACCACAGTCAAAATAATAAACATCTCCATCTCCACAAAATCTCACATGTGGTCCTTTTATAACCACACCCACTTTCCTCCCACTACCATCCCTGACTCCTGGCACCACCAATCTGTCCTCTGTCCCTATAATTCTGTCCTTCAAGAATGCTATACAAATGGAATTACAGGGTCTGTAACTTTCTAGGACTGTCTTTTTCAGTCAGCATAATTCCCTTGCAATCCATGCAAGTTGTTTGAATTTTTATTACTGAGTGATGTTCCATTTACTACTTTATTTCTTTTTATTGCTGAGTGATGCTCTATGGTAAAGAGATACCAGTTTAACTATTCACCCACTGAAGGACATTTTGGTTCTTCCCATATTATGGCTATTACAAATAAAGCTGCTATGAAAAGAAAAAGAAATGTCATGAAGAACCTAGGGGTAAGACAGGAATAAAGACACAGACCTACTGGAGAACGGACTTGAGGATATGGGGAGGGGGAAGGGTGAGCTGTGACAAAGCGAGAGAGAGGCATGGACATATATACACTACAAAACGTAAGGTAGATAGCTAGTGGGAAGCAGCCGCATAGCACAGGGATATCAGCTCAGTGCTTTATGACCGCCTGGAGGGGTGGGATAGGGAGGGTGGGAGAGAGGAAGATGCAAGAGGGAAGAGATATGGGAACATCTGTATATGTATAACTGATTCACTTTGTTATAAAGCAGAAACTAACACACCATTGTAAAGCAATTATACCCCAATAAAGATGTTAAAAAAAAAAAAAGAAAATCTGTTTATAGGTTTTTGTGAGAACACGTCTTCATTTCTATTAAATAAAAGTCTATGTATTCAACTGCTAGATCATCTGATAAATGCAGGTTTAATTTTACAAGAAAATGCCAATCTGTTTTCCAGAGGGGCTGTCTCATTTTCCATTCTCACCAGAAACATCTGAGTGATTCAGCTTCTCTGCATCCTCAACATTTGGAATTGTCACTTTTTATTTTCACCATTGTGATAGGTACATGGCGATGTCCCACTGTGATTTCATTTTGCATTTCCTTGATGGCTAATGATGTTGGCCATCTCATTGGCCTATTTGCCATCCGTGTATCTTCGTCAGTAAAATGTCTATTCAGATCTCATGGCCATTGTCTAATTGGATAGCTTGTTCTTTTCACTGTGGAGTTTTGAGAGTTCTATATATTTTCTAGATTTAGTCCTTTGATAGATTTGTGTCTTCTCCCAATCTGTGTAAAGTTTATGTTAAGGTTGACTTTTTGGTCTGTGGATATCCAGTTGTTCCAGGCCATTGGTTGGACAGGCTGTCCTTCCTCAACTGAATCCTTCTGCACATTTGTCAACAATCATTTTGGCCTATACATCAGTCTGGATCCAAAGAAGAGATAGAAACCAAGCAGTATGTTAAACGGGAGAAGTTTAATACAAGAATTATTAACTGTAATAAAATAATAAGTATAGGATATACAGAAATCTATATGGTATAGGGTTTCTCCTAAGGCTGAAGGAGAAACCCGAAGGAGAAACCCAAAGAAGGACAACATTGGGAGGAGTTCAGACTTCCTTGAAGAAGGTGTGGTTTGGCCACCAAACTGCAGAGGAGCTCATTGGGTTAGCCAGACTGGAGTTGCTGGGTAATTCAGGCAACCCACCCCACCCCCAGAGTGCTATGGACAGGGAGCAGGTAGTCAACACCAAGTGGGACAGGCTGGCATGGGGTCTGTAGGCTGGAGGAGGAGGACTTTAGGGCAGGCAGACTGCGCGTGCAGTGGGACAGCCACCTCTGCGTACCTCCTACAGACCCCAGGGGCTGCATGGACTCCAGGGGCTGTGTGGGCCTTGCAGAAGGAGCCCTGGAACACAGGTGGCTGCAGGCAAGCTGCCCACAGGCTCTCATGTCTGTGTGGAGAAGGCTGCCCTTTAAAGAATGGCCCAGATCAGTTCTTCAGACAGAAAAGCAATGACCGAGAAGGAATCCTGGGGCACCAGGAAGGAAGGAAAAACACTGGAGAGAGCAGAAATATGGGTAAGTACAATAGATTACCCTTCTCACCAGTTCATTAAGTCATATTTGACGACTGGAACAAAACTGATAATACGCCAACCCCAACACTCACTCCAGCCATGCTCACCACATCTCAGCTGCCACGGGGCTCCTGCTGCATTTGAAGGCAGAGGGGCTCTGAAGCCACCTGTGTCCCCATGTGTGGTAGGACACTGCATCTGCAGGACTTTGAGATTGGTGAGATGATTGAGGGTCTCTTTGGAGGGGGTCACCTTCTGGGGTGGCCCTGAGTGTGGGAACAGCAGGGTGACCATCAGAGCGGAGGCTGCCAAGGCCAGGCCTCCAGGGAGCGAGGGCCACTGGGGGCCAGACCCCCAAATCCGGGCCAGACCCCAGATCCTGGCTGTTGCAGGGGATGGACACAACACTAGTCCCCAGGCGTGGGCCCACCTTCACCCCTCTGGCCACTAGGACAGGAAGATCAGAGCAGCAGATACTAGTGGGTGCTGCAGGGCCAGGAAACCTGAGGAATCCTCTCCCTGCCTCTTCCTTTAAGCCATTGAAGGCAGAAGTGGAGAGAGGGAATATCAGATTCAGGGCACTGGACCCCCAGTGCTCTCACCAGTATGGAAGGCCCAGCTCTAAGGGGCTCTTCCCCGCTTATACGTGAGTGGAGATTCTCCAGGAAGACCGTGCTCTTTGGAAATAGGGGTTGTGTGTCAAAAACCTTGCAACATGTACGTAATTAAAATAATACAATTACAAAACAACAAGACAACAAAACAAACCAGGCATTTTTCAGGAACACATGGAAGGTCTCTAGGAGGAAAGTTATGAGCTGAAACAGGCTAGCCACACTCACCTGCTGACCTACTAAAAAACGGGTTTAATCTCTAGCAAAAATGCCAACTGGGGCTCCAATTAACCCCTTGTACTCTTTCTCTATGCCTTGTTAGACAAACAGTAAGAGGAGAAAGGATTGTGCAAGCACTGGCTAGGTTATATGCTGTGGCTAATTTTGTTTGTTTTTCAGAAAAGTATATGTTGGCAAAATAAGGATTTGGGAACTGCAATCTAAGAAGGAAATAACTGGTTCCGCCACTGCCAAGGTCTGCCCGGAGTGGGGCGTGGATCCTAGTGTGTGGGCCCGAAGGTGGGGCTGAGAGGCTCAGGAGGTCCTCTGGAACGCTGGCCTTGGGACATCCAAAGCACTTCAAAGTGGAGAGCCTTATCTGAAAACTCTCCGTGTTTCTCTTTCTGGGGGAGGGTCTTCTAAAAGGAGCAGGCCAGGGACTGGAGAATGCAACAAAAGTCTTTAAGGAGGAAGGCTGGAAAGAAAAACAAACAAAAAAACACTTCAGGGGCATAATTGTAAAAATGCACTTCCTCTTCATTTGCCCAGGAAACATTTCCTAAGCTCCTCTGGTTGCAGGCTCCGTGCAGGCCTGGGGACAAGGGCACAAGGTCAGCCCGAGGCTGCGGTGGGAGGGCACAGAGAAAGCACAGTCGGACAAGTGAACTTCGGGGATCTCAGAGCAGCCTCTAGGGCTGTGACCAAGATGCCCAGCTAGCTAGGGAGCACAGGAAAAGAGACCCGAACGTCCTGGGAGCAAAGAGGAGGCCGTGGGCGCCTCGAGGCTTTGGCAGCGCCAAGGAGGGGTTCCTCAGTGGAGATGGACCTGCTGGGGTGCCACCCATGGGCGGCGCTGACGCAGGGAGGCATGGCCAAGCACGGGGGTGTTCAGAGTGTGCACGTGGTGGCCACAGACAAGCTCAGAGGTGACGGGACATCAGCAGCACTCATGGAGTCCTCCCCAAATACTCCTGTTCAGCAAGTGGGTGACCTACATTTCCTTTGGCAGGAAGCTGCGTGAGGGTCTGAGGGAGGGGCGAGTGCAGGGCCCACAGGCTGTCGGGAGAAGCGATGGGTCCTGGAAGAGAAGGGAGGAGTCGGAGTTGTGTAGATTCCTCTTCTGCGGATAGCGGGCGTGGGCCTGGGACAGTGCGAGGATCTGAGGGCACAGCGATGACGCGTGCAGCGCAGCCCACGTGGGATCTGCGCCTGGCAGAGGAGTGGGCAGGAGGGGCAGCCGAGGTGTCACCCTGAGCAATGGGAGTCCTAGTGCAAGTGACGCTTGCCAGGGTGGGTGAAGGGAGAAGAGCAAGGCGGCAAGGATGGGACTCCGGCCGCATCCTGTGGGCGTAGTAGGTAGTCCCGGATGCTGGGAAAGCAGTGGCTTAGGCGCGGGGTGCAGAAGGCGATGGGCAAGCGGAGGCTTCCGGGAAGCACGGCTGTGACTGGGAGGGGAGATGGGGGGCTGGGTGACAAATGGAATTGAGGTCCGCAAATGCGTGGCTTGTGGGTGGAGGCCCAAAGGCATAGGCAAAGTGATGGTTTTAGAGAAACAGGAAGGGAGCTGGCAAATGAGGGGTGTTCACAGCTCAGTAGAAAGACAAGCCCATCAGGAGCAAGGGCACATTCTCCAGAGGCAGTCGGGACTTGAGGGGCATCATTCTGAATTTCTTGCTGAGATGGAGGTTAAGTCGGGTAATCGTGTGCAGTTGTACAGGTTGGGAAGTGCACAAGGTGCCTCATCATGGCAAAACCCCATCATTCTTGAGGTAGGTGATCTGGATTTACATCGTTTTATGACACGGAGGACCTCCTCCTGATCAGCATATAGTCATGTATGGGCCAGGAACCTAGGATGTCTGCTGAGTGGGAATGAAAGGGGCAGATGGGGATTTGAAGGAAGAGGTAAAATGTGGAACTAACAGGGAAGAAATGGAGAAAGGAAAAGCCTTCAGCAAGCAGTGAACGTTTTCTCCCTCTTTCTCTTTGCCCAAGTGGTTTCAGGGATTGCCCGTGACTGTTAGCATCCTAGAATATTACCACAGAGGCTGTGTTCAAGGACAACTTCCCCAGGGACAGAAAGTAACAAACAAGAAAACTTCGGTCTGGACCTCTGCAGTCATAAATGTGCTGTTTTAATAAAACCTGACAAGCCTGCCTACTTTTTTTTATGAAGTATTTAATTCCCTAAGTATTTCAAAATACTCAGCAAAATTATTTCCTTTTACCCGTGTCAGATTGTTTTTATTTTTTAAGTACTGATGAAACACAGATAGTGGCAACTTTTATTTAATCCAAGTCCAGAAGGACTCACTGCCAGCCCTCATCCACCAGCGCATGCAGGACTTAGGGCTGTTTAGCAGCGTGTTCACCAGCTTGACTCAATGCCAACCACCTTCCCCTCACAAAATGACACAGTGCAGCCCTCAGGCTCTGCTGAAACAGGAGCTTACAGGGGCAAATTTTGAGCTGATGTGGGTGAAAGAAACAGCCAATACACATGCTGCTGGCTTCTGCTGAAATCCATGGCCTGTCAAGGAATTATGTCCTCATAGGCTCTGTGCACCAGCTCAAATCCAGGCTTCTTAGTACAGTGATAATAGGTCACTCCTGGAGCCCATTCAATTGAGGTAATGCTTTTTGAGTCTACAACACAGCCTGGCATGGAGGTTAATAAATATTAGCAATCATTATTACTTATTTTTCTTTGGCATTCTCCAATGTGTCTTACAATTATTATGACAAAGAAAAAAAAAAGCTTTACAAAACGTAACACTGCTGGGGAATGACATTGGGGTCTGTTGTCCTGAAATCTAGCTCTAGTCCTGGTTCCCAGGCAGATGTTGAATCTCTGTGCACCTATGAGGTGGTCTAATAGCACCTCCACCACTAGAGAGGCTGTCAGGAGGATGAATCCAGACAGTAAATGCAAAAGCCCTTATACCCCATTAGGCCACACACATGCAAGGAATAGGGGTACAAATCCCATCTGGAGTGTAGAATTGGAATTGACCCAAGATGATTAGCTTACCTTCCTCTAGTTCCAATAAAAGTGTCACGTAATGAGACACAAGAGCGTACGGTCACAATGAGAACTAGGAGAACAGGAGCACTCCAAGCACTGGACAACCCTGGACCTGCATGGGTCCCTCTAGGCACACTCAGGATATCCTCCAAGTAGAATTCCTTCAACTATGACTCTGCAAACAGGGACTCTGTTATCGCCTCTCTCTAGTGTGCTCAGAACATTGTGATGAGCTCACCATGGGATTGGCTGCTAGGAGACCAGCTTGTTCTTTCCTGTTATCACTGATGTCCTGAGACATCTCCCCTCCAGCACTAATGGATGACCATGGGAGAAGGACTCATGGGTCCTGGGCCACTTCTATGCCTGGGTCTCCTCCCCTGGGTCAGGAAACAAGCAACATCAAGAATTTATTCCCCTTGTGGAAATAAATGGTACAATATGGGGAATTATAATGCAGCAATGCATACCCCGATTCTGCCCTAACCAGCTGTGGAGGGCACCCTGGGAGCTCACACTCTGGCCTGACCCTCAGAGAAGGCATACACTGTTCTCCTGTCTTCATTCTCATCTGCATGCCCTGGTCAAACCTAATCTCCATTTCTGCTCCCTACAATTTCTTTTCCCCTGGCCTCTGACCCATTGGGCTGTGCAAATGCCCCCCAGGCTCTTTTCTTCCACTGTCCCTGCAGAGAACGCACCTCCTGCCCTCTCTCCATGAGTCTTCTCTACCTGCCTCTCCCTCTGAAACCTCTCTGGAAAAACCTGCAGCGTTGCTACTGTGCTCATTCATTCCTGTGCAGCCATGTGGTGTGGGACCCACCTTGAGGGCTGTAGGGCTGGTGCAAAGAATGGGGAGTCAGACCTGGGCTGTGAATCCCAACCCACTTGGCAGTTATGTGCCTTGATAGTGGTCTAAAACTCTCATTTTTTGAGAGCTCCTTAAAATTTTGACGACGTGCTTTTGTCTTCATGTCATCGTGGCTCAGGAAGGGACTTTGTAGTCTTGTAGACCCTAGGAACGGCATGGCTGAGTTCACACCCAGGCCTCCAGGCCAGAGCCAGTGCCAAGTCACTTCTGGACAAACTGGGTGACTTCTGTATTGGCTCTTCCTGTATGAAGTGTGGTGGTTGCCACTACTTAGAATTGTCATGAAGAGCAAGTATACATCTCTGCCCACTGGATCATGGGGTGGTTGGGAAATACATGTTTTGTCTGCTGAAGAACAGGATGTCTTCCTGGCACCCAGAACCCAGCCTGATAACTAAAATAGGTGCCAACGAATATATTTTTTTGACTGATAATATAAGCAGAGCCCTAACACAGTACCTGACAAAAGATGGACATTCCAGAAACTACAGTCATAGGAGGAGGCATTTATATACATGCTTAGCCAAGTTGTTCACCATCTATCTGTGGGCAAAAAATTTTGCCTGCCTTTTCAGTAAACAAAGAATGTTGCCTGCCATTCCAGTAAACAATGAATTACGCCCACCATCAAGCCGTCAGCCACTGCAACCACCCCTGACAGTGCACCCTGAGGGGATTCAGGATGGAGGCAAACTGGGTACTGGCCCCAGATAGTTAAAATGCATATCAAAGGAATAATTTCTATGAGCCTAGACTCTTGCATCTTCCCATATAGAAAAGCACAAAAATCATTCATTTGAGATCTCTGTTTTTAGTGTTTAGCAGCAACCTTTTGATGTTTGACTACATGTTTGTTTGTTTGTTTTTTCAGCAAAAACTCCTATATATCCTGACTCCTTCTTTACCTCTTTGGAATAGTCCCTCAGAGCTATCTGAGAGGCTGCCTACCCGGGCTATAGTCTTCAGTAATGTTCTCGAATAAAACATAATTCTCAACTTTTGGTTGTGCATTTTTTTTTCTGGTGGACATATCTTCAACTCATTCCCACAGTCTGTGGTCAAGTACCCCAGAGCCCAGCGTGAAGACAGGTTCACACTTGTCACTCACACTAGTCTGTGCTGCTGAGGAAGGTGGTAGCCACATAGAAGGCAAAAGAGGTACACCAACCCTCACCAAAAGACAAAGGGCTTGGTTCTCTTGCTCTGCCCATTGTACAGATGAGGAACCTAGGGCCCTGACTGCTTAAGTTGCCCACAGACATGAGAATTAAATGAACCCACAGAATGTTTCCATTGTCTAACACACAGTAAGCACTAAATAAAAGTTTTGATCTTGTTTATTTGGAAGGATTATTTGTCCTTACCCACTGGTCTACAGGGCCACCAAGGAGGCGAAGTCACCGAGTGCCCCGACACCCCATAGTGGACACAACGCCAGGCACCCACAGTCCCAGTCTGGAATTTCTCTCTTCCACACTAAGCAATGACCCCCAACCCCCAAACATCTTGAAAGTGGTAGTACTTGCATCGAAGCAGAAAACAAAGAACATCTGGAGGTTCTTCCTCCTTTCCAAGCACAACACAAGCTTCAATTTCTTTCCTTTTTTTAAAATTTAATAAGAGAAAAAATATCCCCCCTAAATTCCTAGGGGAAATCCAGAGACAATTATTCCCATCATATTTTGAGGAAGTCTTGAATCCTTCTCTGGTAGATATTGGATTCTCAGAAGGCAACTGACCTTCTGCAAAAGCCATTAGAATAACGTCATCTGAATGAGGTTTCCAGAATGAAATACTGCAGCCCCACCAGGCAGAAAAACAAACTCAGCCATCAGAGCCCACAAACAGGGCCTCACCAAGCATGGACACACAAATGTACCATAAATGTGCAGCCAAGGCTTCTCCAAGCTTTCCAGGAGGGTCCACGGGTCCAGAATGCCATGCATTTCCACCCCAGCGAGCCAAGGTGAAGCTCAAAGGGATGTTTCATTTCCTGAATGGGCCACCTCCTTTCTGGTAGGAGAGAAAGTCCATGCTGGGATACATTACCAGGGCTGCTTCTGTACCACAAGAAAACTTGTTCCTTAATAATGACATGGGAATGAACTCACATTTGCAGATGATTCTGGATGATTTACTCTATTTACAGTTGTGGGAAATGAGACTTGGAGAAATAAGTAACTTGCCCAAGTCCACCTAACTAATAGGCAGAACCAGAAGAAGAACCCGAGTCCACCTCAGAGCCCATGCCCCCCATCCACAGCCATGTGGGGGCCACTTTAGCACAACTCCCTGTCACAAGCCCCCTCTAATCCATCACACATTTACAGAACGTCGCAGGGATATTCACATCTGATCTTTCACTCCCTCCCCTAGACCCTTTGGGTGCTTGCTGACTAAATAAATCTCATGTGGCTCACAACTTCCAAGACCAGATCCACACAAACCCTCCCAGAGCAGGAAGGGGAGGGATGGTCCACATCCCATATGTCTAAATATTTTAAAGCCCTGGTCCCAGACCAGGCCTCAGTCCAAAGGAAACCCCAACCCAGGAACTCATGCACATGCATGTGGACATGCCAGTCTGTACCTCTAATTTCTGTGCACACGCATATGCTCAGCTACCCCTCAGGCCCAAGGGTGCACATTGGAGGGGTGGTCAGCCCTCGGGATGTTTGGACAGAGAATTCTGGATGTTTAGAGTACCCCATACATGATCTAGAAGGAGGAGTGCAGGTCCCAGGTGGACACATCCTCTTGGCCTGGTGGAGGCATCTCTGCAGGAAGGAACCAGGCAGAGCAGGACCTGCATGGGCCCTCTAAGGACCAGCGCTGGCTATGGACCCCTCGTGCTGGGCTGAGGGCCTCACTGTCCAGGCCCATGTCTCCTGTCCAGCCATGTCTTCTGCTGCATGCAACCAGCCTTTATAAGCCACTTACAGATCTAAAGAGTAACATCTGCTTCATGTCCCCATGAACACATTTGCCATGATCCACCTGCCTACGATTCCCCTCACCGTTTCACCTGCTGATCCCCCAACCTCCAAAACTCCAGTAGGGTTTTACCATACTGTCTCACAATTATTTTACAGTCTGTCTTCCAGACCAGACGAAGCATGAGGCCCAACACAGAGTTGGTGTTTAATCAATGTATTGCCTCAATGGATGTCTTTGCTTTGCCCACATCCCAGAAAAAAAGAAAGATATCAGCTTCTGTTTGAGCCACAGATGCCTAGGAAAAAGAAGGACTAGAGCAATGTGTGCTTAGATTGTCTTCTTCCAAGCAGACCTCAAGCCAAGGGGACCCCAGCTCAATACCATGTTTTTGTAATCTGCGAGAAATGTGTGAATTTCATTTAGCATCATACAACAAATAAATACTGGGCACTTACTACATGTCAGACCCTGTCTGGACACTGGAGATACAATGGTGTAGACTATCAAGACAAACACTTGTATCTGGAGCTTACACTTAGTGGGAGCAGACGATAAAACACCAATTATCCATATCTGTGTGAGCACAAATCACACGTTGACATGTGCAATCCAGGGATCAAATTACAGTTGGATAGAGTAAGCTTGAGTGGCTGCTTTGTCCTGGAAGACCAGGAAGCGGAGGTGACATCTACACTGAGCCCCAAATGCTGAGCAGGAGACAGTCACGTGCACAAGAGTAAAGGTTCAGAGGTGGAAGGAGGGGCCAGCAGTAAGTGCTGGTGATAAGAGCTCAGCTTCTCCAAACAAATCCACCTGTGAGGTCACAACTTGATGAGAACAAGGGGAGCAGGGAAGAGAGAAGTTTAAGGAAGAGGTCAAGGGTTAGCTTCTGCTGATATGAAAGTGGGTAAGGAGATTGTACCTTATTCTACATCTGACCAGAGCTGGTGCAGGCATTGAGTGGGGAAGCCATAGCCAGTGAGTTATGTTTCCAAATGATCATCCTACCTGATACATAGACAATGAACTGTGAGACACCAAAGGTCACCACAAGGTGACTCAGTAGTTCAGGGACTTGTCCAGGATGGTTGAAACGAAGATACTCAGATAGAGAGAGTTGGGTTAGGTTTTAAGAATCTCCTCAACAGGACTCAGTGATGGATCTTAAGGAAGGGATGAGGTGTCAAAGGTAACATGCAGATGTTCGATTTGAACACCTAGCTAAACAGTTACGAGCCAGTGCAGGCAGGGTCCAGTTCCTGGAAGGTTGGATTGAGAAAATGCAGGATAGCCAGGCCAGAAGTGGAGGCAAAACTGCACTTTCTGAAATCTCATTTGTAATTTTGTCTTTTGGAACTAAAACTCATTTTTCTATTGACATGATAAAAGGTAGTAAGGACCCAGACCAACCCATAAATGCCAATTTAATCCACAATGCACTGACCATAGGACTAATGAGTCCACTGCCAAGGGACTGGTGCTTCCAAGGAAGAACATCTAGAGTTCCAGTGTGGAGTCCTGGGAACGTAGTATTAAAGAAAACCAGAGCCAGACAGATGTGAAAGAAGTGAAAGCAGATTTTATTCAGAAATTACTGCAATAAAAGAAAAGAGGCCTCAGTTTAGAACTGGGCTCAATTCCAGGTACATAATGGACAAATGGGGACTTATAGCCACAGAGCAGGGTGGTGGACAGTGGATGGAAAATTACTAAGAGGAAGAATCACAGGTAAGGGAAGATTCTGGCTAAACCAAATTGACAGGAATGCTGATGCCATGCCAGGGTGATCAGATATCACCTGGAGGATGGAGAAGGATGAGGGAATTTGATCAGATATTGAGGGTGTTCAGATATTGAGGGTGGGAGGTTCTGTCTAAACTGACTTAGCAGGAGTTTTGCTAAAATTGGGCAATGCAAAGGCAGACACAGAAGTTCAAAGCTGAATTCTACTTGGGAAGGGTGTTCAGAGGAGCCTGGCTGAAGTTTAGTCAAGGAGAGTCTTTTTCAATAGCTCACTCTTGTGCAGAGCCCCCGTTCCCTCTGAGGCCTGGATACAGCAGGAGGGTGAGACTGGGACTCCAGAAGGCTGGTGGGGAGAGGCTGCTGCAAGAACTCAGCAAAAGGAAGTGACTGACTTGGCCAGGAGAATGCAGGTGATGTGCCTGGGCCTAAGGATGGGGTCTGAGGGAAGGAAAATACACAGGTGATTTTTTTCCTTACCCACTGTAAGATGATGTTCCCCCTTTGCAGACATGAAATACTAAAAGGTGAAAATTGTACAGAGATTTTTTTAATGGTGTCAGTGCAAAGTGATCTAATCTTTTGGAGAAAAAATCGTAACATTTTTCAATATTCACAAAAATGTTAGTACACTGTGATCTAGTAAATTTATAGTTTACTAGAAATCTACACCAAGGAAATAGTGTAAAGAAAAGAAGAGTAGCAGTCATTTACTAATTTCTTTTTTGTTTTGTTTTGTTTTTCTCTCTTTCATTTTTTTTAATAGAGGTATAATTGATATATAACATTCTATTGGTTTTAGAATGTATGACCTAAGGTGTATGACCTAATGATGTGATATGTGTATGCATTGTGAAATGATTACCACGATAAGTCTAGTTACCATTCGCCAACATACAAAGTTAACTTTTAGGATTCACTCTCTTGCCAACTTTCAAGTATGCTCTGCAATATTATTGATTATAGTCAACATGCTGTAAATTACATCACCCTGACTTATTTATTTTATAACTGGGAGTTTGTACCTCTTGACCCCCTTCACCCTTTCCTTCCATTCCTCAAACCCCCTTCCCTCTGGCAACCACCTACTCATTTCTTTATTCAACAAATTTTTATTAAACCAGGCTCTGGTCTATGCTCCAGAGAGATGGCAGAGAACAACAACAATTTTCTGATTTATTGAGATTCTATTCCCATGCAGGATAAGCAAATATGTAAATAAATAAGTAACCTGTACACTATGTTAGGTGGTGATAAGATTTTTGGAGAAAGTAAAGAAGGACTTCCCATTCAGTAAGATGGAATAGCCACATCCATCTTCCCTCTTAAAATTAAAAACCCTGGACAAAACACAATAGCAAGCATTGGGAGATTCTGAAAGGCGGAAAAAGAAAATAAACTGCCTAGGGACCACAGGGCTTGAGGTGTGCCATGGCAGCAAGTTCCCTGGGTTTTCTTATTGCAGACTTTATATCCCACACAGAGAATTATAGAAGCCTCCAATCTGGACTGCCAACAGACACAGACAAAAAAGCTCCAAGAAAAACCTGTTCTTCTGGAACATGCATTTACCATTTAACTAAGCAATTATACTCTTGGACATTTGTCCCAGAGAAATGAAAACTTACATTCACACAGAAACCTCAAACAAATGGTCAGTGCAGCTTTATTGTTAATGGTAAAAAACTAAAAACAACCTAGATGTCTGTCAATGAGTTAAATAAACTCTAGGACACCCATACATTGGGCTCTAAGTCAGCAGTAAAAGGAACAAACTATTGATACAATTAGGATAAGTGTCCAAGGAATTATGTTGAAATAAATAGCCAATTCAAAAAGATAGCCTGCTATATGATTCCATTTATATAACATTCTTGAAATGACAAAATTATAGAAATGGAGAACAGATTAGTGGTTTTTAGGGGTCAGAGATGGGGTGAAATGAGGTGGGGTGAAATGAGATGGGGAGATGAGTGTGGCTATAAAAATGTGACACGGGGGACTCTTAGGGTGATGGAAATAATTCTGTACCTTGTCTGTGTTAATGTCAATATTCTGGTTGTGACATTGTACTGCAGTTGTGCAAATTTTTACCATTGGGGGAAACTGGGTAAATAGTATATGGAATTTCCCCATATTATTTCTTACAACTTATTGTGAGTTTACAATTGCCTCAAAATGAAAAGTTTAAAAAAGGAAAGGGGGATAGTGAATGTTAGGACAAAGTGGAGACAAAATGCCTCATGGAGCAAGTGACACTTGAGCAAAACCACGAAGGAGGAGAGGGATCCAACCTGGAAATTATTTGGGGAAGAGCATCCCAAGAAGAGGAAAAAAAAGAGTAAATTCTTGTTTATCAAAAAATAAAGAGGGGATAGTATCTGCAGAATGGTGGGCTAGGAAGCTCCAAGCTCTCATTCTTCCAAGAAATATTAAAAACACAACTAGAGACTGTCTGAAACAACTTGATACAAGCTCTGGAAAATAGTCAACGCTTTACACACTATGAAAACACCCAATCAAGAAAAAAAAAACACGCTTATTCACACCTGCCCCACCCCCTTCTCAGCATGGCAGTGGCCTTGGTTTTGAGAAGGTGGAAGCTCAGTTTCCAGTCCCCTTCTTCCATCAGAACTGGAGGGAGCAGAGCAGATGTTATTTGCCATCTACTGTGTATAACTCTTCTAACCAGTCTGGGGATACTTGAAGGACTGCTGTCAGGTGCTCATTTGTTTTGCATAACTCAGAATCCAGGCAGGAAAAGCATCAGGAGTTGCTCATAAAACTACAAGATGGACGTACAATATACTACCTAAGGCATATAGAAGAAGCTGGAGTGAGACTTTTTGGGAAATTAAAGTATTCAAAAGCAGTCATATGTATGGCAGAATTTAGAAAGCCATTCACATGCACAGGACTTTTCTCAGAAAAGTCCTGAGAAAACCTTAAGCTTTCACGTGGATTGATCCTTAAGCTAAGCGATATAGGCATGCAAAGACTGGAAGAGGTGGCTGTTGTTCTCTCTCTCTCTCCCTCTGTGTGTGTGTATTTCTCTCTCTCTCTGTTTTTTCTTGTTGTTGTTTCTTAGTTTCAATTCCTGTCATTAAAGGAAATCTCTGTCAAACATTAGTTGAGCATGAGTTAAAGGAACAG
Organism: Pseudorca crassidens; assembly: GCF_039906515.1. Taxonomy (NCBI): domain Eukaryota; kingdom Metazoa; phylum Chordata; class Mammalia; order Artiodactyla; family Delphinidae; genus Pseudorca; species Pseudorca crassidens. Next base: position 93,448,217 of record NC_090302.1, read on the forward strand.
AGAGTTCAGTGATCACACACATCAAGGAATAGTTTTTGCATAATAGTTTGAAAAATTCTCAAAACAGACTAACATAACCTTCAACAATACAAATATCAAACCTTGGAGAAAGAAGATAATGTGATTTCCAAAGTTACTGCATTATAACTGTCACATGGCAAGCTTTGAAAAAAGAAATTACAAGGCATAATATGAAACAGGAAAGCACTGCTCATTCTAATGAACAAATTAGGTTGAAAGAAATCATTCCTGAGTAAGCCCAAAACATCAAACTTACTACACAAAGACTTTAAAACAAATGTTTTAAGTATGCTCAAAGTGCTAAGGAAAAACACAAACAAAGAACTGAAGGAAATCAGCTGTTATCTGAAAGGAGAAAATGTTAGTTTTCCCTTGATGCATGGAAGAGGCCTTCAGGCCTGACAGTTAAGACACTGCCATCTACTTGGTGACATCTAAATATGGTTAAAAAATAATTTTAAAAAGAATGAAAGGGGGCTTCCCTGGTGGCGCAGTGGTTGAGAGTCCGCCTGCCGATGCAGGGGACACGGGTTTGTGCCCCGGTCCGGGAAGATCCCACATGCCACAGAGCAGCTGGGCCCGTGAGCCATGGCCGCCGAGCCTGCATGTCCAGAACCTGTGCTCTGCAACAGGAGAGGCCACAACAGTGAGAGGCCCGCATACTGCAAAAAAAAAAAAAAAAAAAAAAAAAGAATGGAAGGAAATCAGGAAAATGATGTATAAACAAAATGAGAAAACCAACAAAAGATGGAAATTATAAAAAGGAACTGAACAGAAATTATGGAGCTAAAAAGTACAGTAACTAAAATAAAAAAATTAACTAGAGGGGTTCAAAATCAGATTTGAATAGACAGAAGAAAGGTTTAGTGAACTTGAAGATAGACAATTAAAATTATCAAGTCTCAAGAACAAATAAATAAGTAAATAAATAAATAAAGAATGAAGAAAACTGATGACGGTACTTATAGGACAACATCAAGCAGACCAAAATATGTATTATGAGATTTCCAGTGGGGGGTAGACAAAAATGAACAAAAAAATAGACAGAAAAATGACAGAAAACATTAACAAAATGTGATAGTAAGTTCTTACCTATTAATAATTACTTTAAATGTAAACTGATTAAACTCACCAATCAAAAAACACAGAGTACCCAAATGGATTTAAAAAAAAAAAATACACAGGATCCAACCATATTTGTCTACAAGAGACTCATCTTACATTTAAAGACACACATAAGCTGAAAATGAATAGATGGAAACAAGTATTTCATGCAAATAGTAACACAAAGGAAGGAGGAGTAACTATACTAATAATAGATAAAATAAACTTTAAGTCTAAAAGTGTCATAAGACACAAAGAAGGTCATTACATAATACCAAAGGAGTAAATTCAAGAGGGAGATATAACATTTATAAATATACACACTCAACATCAGAAGGCTTAATAATATAAAGCAAATATTGATATATCTAAAGACAGAAAGAGACTTCAATACCCCACTTTCAATAATAGATAAATTATTCAGACAGAAGATCAGTAAGGAATCAGTGAATTTGAATCCTATAGACCAAATGAACCTAACAGACATTTACAGAACTTTCCACCCAACAGCAGAAGAATACACATTATTCTAAAGCACATTTATAACATTCTCCCGTAGAGATCACATGGTAGGCCGCAAAACAAGCATTAACATATTTAAGATCATATCAAGTACATTTTTTACCACAATGTGATTTCTTAATTTATTCGTTCTTTGAGTGTGTTGTTTAATTTCCACATATCTGTGAATTTTCCCATTTTCCTTATGTTACTGATTTCTACTTTCATTCTGTTGAGATCAAAAAAATAGTATGAATTCAATCTTCAAAAATTTTCTTCAACTTTATAGTGGTACAAATGACAGATTAAAATGTATATAATTAAGGTGTACAATTGATGTTTTTATATACATATATGTTGTTACCACAATGAAATTTATTAACTTATCCATCACATCACATAGTTACCTTTTCCTGATGAGAATACTTAAATCTACCCTCTTACCAAATTTCAAGTATACAATACAGTAGTGTTAACTATTGTCACCATACTGTACATTAGACCTCCAGAACTTATTCACCTTGCATAACTGAAAATTTGTAATCTTTGACCAACATTACCCCACTTCCCTTTCCCCCCAAGACCCTGGAAACCACTATTCTACCCTCTGATTTTATGAGTTTGACTGTTTTATTTGACTATAGATTCCATGTATAAGTGGCATCATGCAGTATATTTCTTTCTGTGGCTTGCTAGTTCACTTAGCATAATGTTTTCTAGCTCTATTCTTGTTGGGACAATTGACATGATTTCTTCCCTTTTAGGCTTAATAATTCATATATGTATATACACACACACACACACACACACACATTCTTTATCCATTCATCCATTGGTCAACATTTAGTTTGTCTCCATATCTTGGCTATTGCGAATAATGTTGCAGTAACATGTAGGGCAGATATCTCTTGTATCAGGTGATTCTAATTTCCATTCCTTTGGCTATATACCCAGAAATGGGATTTCTGGATCATATGCAATCCTATTTTTAACTTTTTGAGGAACCCCATATTGTTTTCCATAATGGCTGAACCAATTTCCATTTCCCACCAATAGTGTATAAAGGTTCCCTTTCTCCCACATTCTCACCAATGCTTGTTAATCTTTCATCTTTTGATAATGACATTTCTAACAGGTGTAAGATGATATCATATTGTGGTTTTGATTTGTATTTCTTTGACGATTAGTGATGTTGAACATCATTTTATATACATCTTGGCCATTTGCATGTCTTCCTGAGAAACTGGTTGATATTCTAGTCCATTGCTCTTTTTTAAAATTGGGTTATTTGGGATTTTTTTTTTTTTTTTTTTTGCTTTTGAATTGAAGGAGTTCCTTATATGTTTTGGATATTAACCCCTTATCATATATATAGCTTTCAAATATTTTCTCCCATTCCATAGGTTGCCTTTTCACTCCATTGTTTCCTTTTCTGTGCAAAAGCTTTTTAGTTTGATGTAATCTCACATGTCTATTTTTACTTTTTTTTCCTGTGCTTTTGACGTCATATCCAAAAAAATCATTGCTCAGGCTAATGTCAAGATTTTTCCCCATGTTCTCTTCTAGTAGTTCTATGGTTTCAAGTTTTATGTTTGTCTTTAATCAATTATGAGTTGATTTTTGTGTATGGTATGAAATAAGGGTCCAATTTCATTCTTCTGCATGTGAATACCCAGTTTTCCCAACACCATTTATTGAAGAGATTATTCGTTCCCCATTTTGTGTTCTTAGTACCCTTTTTGAATATCAGATATTAACAAAACTAAGATAATTTTTGAAAAGACAAACAAAATCAACAAACCCTTAGCTGAAATAAGAAAAAAAGAGAAAACACTCAAATAAATATAATTAGAAATGAAAGAGGAGATATTACAATATCCATTATTTCAAGTGGGATATTGAAATCCCTTACTATTATTGTATTGCTGTCTATTCCTCACTTCAGATCTCTTAATATTTGCTTTATATATTTAAGTACTCTGATACTGGGTGTATATATATTTATAATTGTTACGTCTTCCTAATGAAGTGACCCTTTATCATTATGTAATGACTTTTTTTGTCTGTTGTGATAGTTTTTAACTCAAAGTCTATTTTATCTGATGTAGGTATAGCTATCTATAATTTCTTTGTGTTATCGTTGGCATAAAGCATCTTTTTCCACTCATTTACTTTCAGCCTTGTGTGTCCTTAACTCTAAAATGTATCTCTGATAGATAACATATTGGTTAGATCTTGTTTTTTTTTAAATCCATTTAGCCACTCTGTCATTTGATTGGGAAATTTAATCCATTTATATTTAAAATAATTATTGGTAAATAAGGACTTACTATTTCCATTTTGTTAATTTTTTTGTCTGTTTTTGCACCTCTTTTGTTCCTCCCTTGTTTTCTTTTCTTGGCATTTTACATTATTTTACATCCTCCATTCTTCAGTCTTGTCACTTGATCACCACAAGATGACTGTCACAGCTCTAATTATCACAATCTCACATAAACATCTCCAAAGGTTGAAAAAATAAGATTTGGAAAAGGAGCTCTTCTTGCATTCCTCTCCTGTTTCATCAGGGAGGAAAAAATTTTCTAGAAATCCTCCAATAGATTTCTCCTTGGATTCCACTTTCCAGAACTGTGTCACATGGACATCTTTAGCTGTAAAGAAAGCTAGGAAAGTTAATACCTGTTATTTTCAGATAAATTAATATCTGACATTTCCAATGTGAACTATGGGAAGTGTCCAGAAAAGAAAGCAGTTGCTCTTACATATCTGTGAGTTCCTAACCCACAGATATAATCAGTCACAGATGAAAAATATTCACCAAAAAGAAGTTCCAGAAAGTTCCTGAAAGCAAAACTTGAATTTGCTGCATGCTGACAATTATTTACATTGTATTTACCAGTTACATGGCATTTACGTTGTTTTAGGTACTATAAATAATCTAGAGATAATTCAAAGCATATAGAAGGATATATGTAGGTTATACGCAAATTGTATGTCATTTTATATAAGGGACTTGAGCATCCTCGGATTTTGGTATCTGTGGGGGGTTCTAGAAGCAATCCCTCATGGATACCAAGGGACAACTGTAGTAACTGAGTCTAACAGACCAACCCAGTATTTGGCAATATTCATTAAGATAGATTTGAGACAGGGGTTTGCAGAATTTTAGGACTTCCCCCTAAGACTTTCCCAAGTTTCCTCAGTGTAATAAGTAAAAACTAAGACATTGGTTTCCAGATGATACTTTGAATTTAAGAACCATGGCCAGAAGCATAACCATGTATGAGTTATGAGTCTAATATTAGAGTAGAAAGGAGTGGGAAGCAATATCAGCCCCAATTTTCCAGAAGTAGAAAAAATTTTAATTAAAATAAGACAAATTCTCAAGCTTATATGGAATCAAAGTTTATAAAATGTAAAATATTAGTAATGGTTTTATGCATTAGACAACATAAAATTTAAAAAATTATGTCTATATGAAATTAGTTTAAGTCTTATAATCACTTTGAAACACATCATACTTTCAACACAGTACCTCTATGTTGGTATAGCTGGTATTTTCGCCACTTACATTTATGAACTCGTTTTTCCTATCGACACTCATTCACAACTATGCATGTTACTAAACAAATTTAATATCTTTGTAATTGATTAACTATTTGTTTAGTTAATGTACATTCTCAGAAAGACCTCCACAGTAACAACTTTGATCTGCAGAATTGACTTTGTAAATGAGGGTTAGATTCTAAAAACTAATCATGGTCCTAGCCAGAGAAATTAGCCAAGGAAAGAAATAAAAGACATCCAAATCAGAAAGTGAGAAGTAGAATTATCTCTGTTTGCAGATGATAGGATCTTATGTGTAGAAAACTTTAAAGACTGCACAAAAAATCTGTTAAAACTAATAACTGAATTCTGTAAAGTCACAGGATACATAATTAACATTCAAAAAACAGTTGCAGTTCTGTACATTAAAAATGAACTATCAGAAAAAGAAATTAAAAAAAATATTGGAGTAGAGTTGATTTACATTTTTTGTTGCTTTTTCCTGTACAGCAAAGTGAATCAGTTATACATATACATATATCCACTCTTTTTTAGATTCTTTTCCTATATAGGTCATTACAGCATATTGAGTAAAGTTCCCTGTGCTATACAGTAGGTACTCATTAGCTATCTATTTTATATGTAGTAGTGTGTATATGTCAATTCCAATCTCCCAATTTATTCCTTCTTCCCCTCTCCCCCTAATAACCATAGGATTGTTTTCTACATCTGTAACTCTATTTCTGTTTTATAAATAAGTTCATTTGTACCATTTTTTTTAGATTCCACATATAAGTGATATCACATGACATTTGTTCTTCTCTGTCTGACTTACTTCACTCAGTATGACAATCTCTAGGTTCATCCATGTCACTGCAAAAAAATATGGAATGCTTCATGAATTTGCATGTCATCCTTGCTCAGGGGTCATACTAATCCTCTCTGTATTGTTCCAATTTTAGTATATGTGCAGACAAAGTGAGCATCAGAAAAGGAAATTAAAGAAACAATCCCATCTATGATAGCATCAAAAAGAATGGAGTATGTGAAAGACTTGTATACTGACATCTACATCACTAATGAATGAAGTCAGTGAAGACACATACAAATGGAAAGATATCCTGTATTCATTGAATGGAAGAATTAATATTGTTAAAATGTACATACTACCCAAAATAACTTAGAGTCAATGTAATACCTATCAAAATCACAACGGTATTTTTGCAAAAACAGGAAAGAATATCCTAAAATTCATATTGAACCAAAAAGGACTTCAAATGTTGCAAAAGAAAAGCAAAGCTAGAGGTAATACACTTCCTGATTTCAATGTCTTACAAGTCTATGGCAATTTAAAAATGTGGTATTGACATAAAGATAGACATATAGACCAATAGAAAAGGATAGAAAACCCAGAAATAACCCCTCCCCCATGTATATATAGTCAACTGATCTTTGACAAGGGTGCCAAAAATACAGAATGGGGACAAGGTAGTCTTTTCAACAAATGATGGTGGGAAAACTGGATATCAACTTGCAAAATAATGAAATTATACTCTTACTTTCCACCATACACAAAAATAAACTCAAAATGGATTAAACACTAAAATGTAAGACTGAAACTATAAAACTCTTAGGGAAAACATAAGTGAAAACTTGATGACATTGGTCTTGACAATGATTTCGTGCATATGACACCAAAAACACAAGCAACTGAAGAAAAAATGAGTAAGTGGGACTGAAATCTAAAAGCTTCTGTACAGCAAAGGAAATATTTAACATAGTGGAGAGGGAACAGAGTGTAAGCAACCTACAGAATGGGAGAAATTATTTGCAAACCACAGACCTGATAAGGAGTTAATATTCAAAATGTATAAGGAGCTCCTTCAGCTCAACAGAAAAAAATTCCCAAATAACTGAATTCAAAAAGGAACAAAGGACTTGAATATCAGTTTCTCCAAGGAGACATATAATAGCTAACAGGTATACAAAATGATTGCTCAACATCACTAATCATCTGATAAGGAGTTAATATTCAAAATGTATAAGGAGCTCCTTCAGCTCAACAGAAAAAAATTCCCAAATAACTGAATTCAAAAAGGAACAAAGGACTTGAATATCAGTTTCTCCAAGGAGACATGTAATAGCTAACAGGTATACAAAATGATTGCTCAACATCACTAATCATCAGGGAAATGGAAATTTAAATCACAATTAGATATTACCTCACACTATTAAGATGTTAGTATGGCTATTATTTTTATTGTGTTGGCAAGGATGTGAAGAAATTGAAACTCTTGTACATGGTTAGTGGGAAATGGTATGTACAGCCACTATGGAAAACAGCATGGAGGTTTCTCAAAAAATTAAAAATAGAAATACCATATAAACCAGCACTCCTACTTCTGGGTTTTTATCCGAAAGAACTTATATCAGGATCTCAAAGAGGTATTTGAACTCCCATATTTATTGCAGCATTACTCACAATAGCCAAAATGTGGAAACAACCTAAATTTCCATTAATGGATGAGTTGATATAGAAAATGTGGTATGTGTGTGTATATATATATATATAGAGAGAGAGAGAGAGAAATATTATTCAACCTTTAAAAAGGAGGAAATCCTGCCATATGCAACAACATAGATGAACTTTGAGAACAATATAAGTTAAACAAGTCAATCACAGAATGACAAATACTGCATGATACCACTTATATGAGGTGTATAAAATAGTTAAACACAGAGAAGCAGAGAGTAGAATAGTGGTGGCCAGGAATTGGGGGTAGGGAAATATTGGGAATTGTTATTCAATGGATATAAAGTTTGAGTTAGTTGATATGATAAGTTTAGAGAGCTGCCACATAGCATTTTGCTTAAAGTTAACATTAGCGTATGTTAATTTGTTAAGAGGGTAGATCTCCTGTCAAGTGGACACTTGATATTCACAGAAGTAGAAGAAGAAGAAGAGAAAGAAGAAGAAGAAGAAGAAGAACAAGAACAAGAAGAACAAGAAAAAAGAAGAAGAAGAAGAAGAAGAAGAAGAAGAAGAAGAAGAAGAAGAAGAAGAAGAAGAAGAAGAGGAGGAGGAGGAGGAAGAAGGAGGAGAAGAAGAAGAAGAAGAAGAAGAAGAAGAAGAAGAAGAAGAAGAAGAAGAAGAAGAAGAAGAAGAAGAAGAAGAAGAAGAAGAAGAAGAAGAAGGAAAAGGAGGAGGAGAAGGGAGAGGAGAGGGAGGGGGAGGAGGGGAGGGAGAGGAGAGGAGGGGGAGGGGGAGGGAAGAAGGGGAGGAGGGGGAAGGGGAGGAGGGGAAGGAGAAGAGGCTGAGCAAATTCCAACATAATAAATCCAAAGAAACTAATATCAAGATAAATTCTAGTCTAACCTCTGAAAACTAAAGCAAAGAAAAAAAAAGTTGAAACCAGTGAAAGAGAATGACATATTGCCTATAGGGGAAAAACCATTTGAATGACAGATAATTTCTCATCAGAAAACATGGAGACCACAGAGAAATAGCTCAACATTTTCAAGTCCAGGCGGCAGTGGGGGGTGAGAGGTAGAATGCTGCCAACCCAGAATTTTATATCTAGAAAAATATTTTTTTTAAGAATGGAGGGGAAATCAAGACATTCTCAGATGAAGAAAAAGTAAGCAATTGTGTTGCCAGCCAACATAACCTAAAAGAATGGCTAAAGAAGGTTCTTTCAACAGAAAGTAAATAATAAAATAAGGAATCTTGAAGTATTAGAAAGAAAGATCAATGAAAAAAGTAAGAAATATGGGTAAATACCACAAACTTTCCTCCTCCTCTTAAGTTTTCTAAATTATGTTTGATGGTTGGAGTAAAAACTACAACACTCTGATATTGTTCTCAATACACGTGGAGGAAATTTTTAGGACAAGTGTATTCTAAATAGGGAAATACTAGAAATGTGTAAAATAAAAGAAAGTTTTTATCCTTTACTTGAACTAGTAAAATTTTGAAGACATCAGACTATGAAAACATGTGTATGTATAATGAAATACCTAAAGCTACCACACAAAAAGCTATACAAAGAGATACACTCAAAAGAAACATGGTAGTTATATCAAAATGAAAGTCTAAAAATATTCAAGTAACCCACAGGAAGGCAGAAAAATGAAAAGAAAGAAATGAAAATGAGAGAACAAACAAAACAAAAAATAATAGCTAACTTAAGCCCAAACATATTGATAATTACATTAAATGCAAGTGCTCTAAATACACAAATTAAAGGTGGAGATTGGTAGAGTATATAAAATTCATGACACCCAAAATATTCTGTCTATAAGAAAATCACTTCAAATATATTGATATGGGTAGGTTGAAAGTAAAATGATGGAAAATATATGCCATACTGCATGGAAACATATCAAAAGAAGGGAAGAATTGCTGTAATAACATCAGATGAAGGAAACCTCAGCACAAAGAAAATTACCAGAGACAAACATTACATAATGTTAAAAGGGTCAACTTACGAAAAAGACATAGCAATCCTAAATATGTATGCATCAAATAAGAGAGTTTCAAAATCTGTGAAGAACAACTGGTAGAAATAAAGGAGGAACAGACAAATCCACACTTACAATTGGAGACTTCAACACTTCTCTCTCAAAATCGGTAGGACAACTAGGAAAATAGTTGGCACATATATAGAAGAACTTGATATCATCAACTAAAGACTCTATTCAACATTTTAATCATTTTTCAGTGAACACTTCATTGGCATTAAGTTGTTGGCATTCACGTTGTTGTGAAAACATCCATCTCCAGAGCTTTTTCATCATCCCATCCTGAAACTCTTGTATCCATTAAGTAAAAACTCCCCACTCCCCCCTACTTTCTGTCTCCAAAAAAAAAGAAACTCCATATACATTACCAGTCACTACTCATTTTTCCTCAACTTTCCAGTCCTAGGCTTTCTGTCTCTATAGAAATGCCTATTCTGGATATTTTATGTAAGTGGAATCATACACTATATAGCCTTCTGTGACTGACTTCTTTCACTTAAAATAATGTTTTCAAGGTTCATCTATGTTGCAGCAGGTAGCAATATTTTATTCATATTCTGATTATTTATTGAAAATGTGTAAAAATATAATTAATATTTGAATATTGATCTTGTATCCTGACACCTTGATGAACCCATTTATTGGCTCTAATGTTGTTTAATGGATTTCTTAGAGTTTTCTGCATACAAGATCATGTCATCTGCAAATATAGTTTCCAATCTGGATTTTTCTTGCCTAAATGTCCTGGCTAGAAACTCCGAGAAAACGTTAAATAGAATGGGTGGGAACAGAAATCCTTGTCTTGTTCCTGATATTACAGGGAACGTATTCAGTCTTTTACCATTAAGTATGATGTTAACTGTGTGATTTTCAATGATACCTTTTAACAGATTGAGGAAGTTACCTTTTATTCCTAATTTGTTGAGAGTTTTCATCATGTTGAGTATTGGATTTGTCATATTATTTTCTGTATCTATTGAGATGATCCTGTGGGGGTTTTATTTGTTTGTTTATTGTATTAATATGGTATGTTACATTAGCTGATTTTTTAATGTTAAACCAACTTTACATTCCTGGGATAAATTCCAGTGGGCTGTAGTGCATAAGCCTTTTATATATTGCTAGATTTAATTTGCTAATATTTTGTTGAAGGTTTTTGCATGTATATTCATGAGGAATACTAACCTGTAGTTTTCTGATGATGTCTTTGTCAGGTTTTGGTATCAGGGTAATATGGCTTCATAGAATTAGCTCCCTCCACCTCTGTTTTCAGAAAGAATTTGTGAAAAGTTGATATTCTTCTTTAAATTCTTGGTAGAATTCACCAGTGAAGCTATCTGGGCCTGGGCTTTTCTTTGTGAGAAGTTTTTAGATTATTAACCCAAATCTTTACTTCTTATAGGTCGCTTCAGATTGCATATTTCTTCTTGAGTCAGTTTCTATAATTCGTGTCATTCTCGGAATTTGCCCACTTATTTTAGTCTAAGTTGTCTAATTTGTGGGAATACAGTTGCCTATCACATTTCCTTATAATACATTTTATTTCTATAAGATCATTCCTTATTTTAGCAATTTGCATGTTTCCTATTTCTTTCTTGGTCAGTCTTGTTAAAGGTCTGTCAATTCTATTGATCTTTTTGAAGAACTAACTTTTGGTTTTTAAAATTTTCACTATTGTTTTCCTTTTCTCTATTTCATTAATTCCCACTTATACCTGTATTTCCTTCTTTTTGCCTGTTTTAGGTTTATTTTGCTCTTCTTTTTTCAGTGTCTTATGGTGGTTGTTAAGTTATTGATTTGAGATCTTCTTATTTTCATGTGGGCTTTTACAGCAATAAATTTCCCTATAAGCACTACTTTAGATGCATCCTATAACTTTGGGCATGTTTTTCCTTCACTTTCATTTATCTCAAAGTGTTTTTAACATTTTTCTTGTGATTTCTTCTTTGACCATTGTTTATTTAGGATGTGTTGCTTAATTTTCATGTTTGTGAATTTCTTAAATTCTTTCCTGTTATTGCATTCTAATTTCATCTCATTTTGGGCATAGGACTTTCTTTGTATGATTAATACTTTTACACTTATTGAGATGTGTATTTATGGCCTTGCATATGATCTATCCTAGATAATGTTCCTTGTATACTTGAAAAGATTATATATTGATATGATTGAATTTATGTCTGTTTGTTTACATTATGACTTCTATGTGTTTCATGTTTTCATTAGGAAAAAGTCTAATCCACCTTAATTGCTTTCTTTCCATTAAGTTAAAATTTTTAGAGTACGATTTTAATTACTTTAATGATTTTTTCACTATATATATATTTTTTTTTTTTTTTTAAGTATTTTTATTTATTTATTTTTGGCCGCACTGCATGGCATGGGGGATCTCAGTTCCCTGACCAGGGACTGAACCCATGCCCCCTGCAGTGCAAGTGTGGAGTCTTAACCACTGGACCAGCAGGGAATTCCCTCAATATATGGTTTTAATTTATATTATTAATGGTTCTTCTGGGGATTACAATACACATCTTATCATAACCTACTTCAGATTTATATTAACTTAATTCTAGTGAAATATAGAAACCTTATTCTTGTGTACCTTTCTTCCTTCTTTTCTCATTTTGTGCTATCATTGTTATACACACTACATCTATATACAATGTTATAATTAATACAGCATATATGTCTTCTAAAGAAGCTCTGAGAAGAAAAGATGGCAAGAATGTATTTAAAGAGTTTGCTATATTAACCTTATTTGCCATTTCTGGGTCTCTTATTTTGTTCTTGTGGATTTGAATTACTCTCTGGCTTCATTTCCTTGACTCCAATAGAGCTGCTTCCATTCATTTCTTTTGTGCTGTAATTTTTTAAAATATATTACATTTCTATATACTATATGCCCAATAATGCAATTATACAAACATTGCTTTTCATCAAATGTTGAAAGTTTTCAGTCATTATTTCTTTGAACATTTTTTTATTCTCCTTTCTTTCTCTCCTCTGATACATACATATTGGTGTGCTTAATGGGGTTCCATATTTCTCTGAGACTCTTTATTTCTCTTCCTTTTTTGTTCCCTCTCTTTTACAGATTACTTAATATCTATCAGTATATCTTCAAGTTCATTGATTCTTCTGCCATTTCAAATTTATTATTGAGTCCCTCTAGTGAATTTTTCATGTTCGTTCCAGAATTTACATTTAATTTTTTTCTAGTTCCTATCTCTCTATCTGATTTTGTGATCTCCTTTTTCTTTATTTGATGAGATAAAATTATCATACCGTTCTTTAATTCTTTTTTTTAAACATCTTTAGGGAGTATAAATGCTTTGTAACGTTGTGTTAGTTTCTGCTGTACAACAAAGTGAATCAGCTATATGTATACATATATCCTCATAGAGCCTCCCTCTTAAGCCTCCCTCCCACCCTCCCTATCCCACCACTCTAGGTGTCACAAAGCACCAAGTTGATCTCCCTGTGCTACGCAGCTGCTTCACACTAGCTAACTATTTTACATTTGGTAGTGTATCTATGTCAATGCTATTCTCTCACTTCATCCAATCTTCCACTTCCCCTTCCCCATGACCTCAAGTCCATTCTCTATGTCTGTGTCTTTATTCCTGTCCTGCTCCTAGGTTCATCAGAACAATTTTCATTTTTTAAGATTCCATATATATGTGTTAGCATACGGTATTTGTTTTTCTCTTTCTGACTTACTTCACTCTGTATGACAAGTCTAAGTCCATCCACCTCACTGCATAACTCAATTTCATTTCTTTCTATGGCTGAGTAATATTCCATTGAATATATATACCACATCTTCGTCATCCATTCATCTGTTGACGGACACTTATGTTGCCTCCATGTCCTGGCTATTGTAAATAGTGCTGCAATGAACATTGTGGTACATGTCTCTATTTTTATTAATTAATTTATTTATTTATATTTTTGGCTGCATTGGGTCTTCATTGCTGCATGCAGGCTTTAGTTGTGGCGAGTAGGGGCTACTCTTGGTTGCGGTGCACAGCCTTCTCATTGCAGTGGCTTCTCTTGTTGTGGATCATTAGCTCCCGGTGAGCAGGCTTCAGTAGTTGTGGCACATGGGCTCAGCAGTTTTGGCTCTTGGGCTCTAGAGTGCAGGCTCAGTAGTTGCGGCTCATGGGCTTAGTTGCTCTGTGGCAAGTGGCATCTTCCTGGACCAGGGCTCGAACCCATGTCCCCTGCATTGGCAGACAGATTCGTCACCACTGCGCCACCAGGGAAGCCCTCTTTTTGAATTATGGTTTTCTTAGGGTATATAGCCAGTAGTGGTGTTGCTGGCTTATATGGTAGTTCTGTTTTTAGTTTGTTAAGGGACCTCCATACTGTTCTCCATAGTAGCTGTATCAATTTACTTTCCCACCAATAGTGCAAGAGGGTTACTTTTTCTCCACACCATCTCCAGCATTTATTGTTTGTAGAATTTTTGATGATGGGCATTCTGACTGGTGTGAGGTGATACCTCATTGTGGTTTTCATGTGCATTTTTCTAATGATTAGTGACGCCGAGCATCATTTCATGTGTTGTTAGTAATCTGTATGTCTTCTTTGGAGAAATGTCTATTTAGGTTTTCTGCCCATTTTTTGATTTTTTTTTTTTTTTTTTTGATAATGAGCTGCATTAGCTGCTTGTATATTTTGGAGATTAATCCTTTGTCAGTTGCTTCTTTTGCAAATTTTCCCTCCCATTCTGAGGGGTGTCTTTTCATCATATTTATGGTTTCCTTTGTTGTGCAAAAGCTTTTAAGTTTCCCATTTATTTTTTATAAAATAAAATGGGACCTTTTACTTTTAAGGTCCCATTTGTTTATTTTCATTTTTATGTCCATTTCTCTAGGAGATGAGTCAAAAAGAATCTTGCTGTGATTTATGTCATAGAGTGTTCTGCCTATGTTTTCCTCTAAGAGTTTTATAGTGTACGACCTTACATTTAGGCCTTTAATCCATTTTGAGTTTATTTTTGTGTATGATGTTAGGAATTGTTTTAATTTCATTCTTTTATATGTAGCTGTTCAGTTTTCCCAGCACCACTTATTGAAGAGGCTGTCTTTTCTCCACTGTATATTCATGCCTTTTTATCAAAGATAAGGTGACCATATGTGCGTGGGTTTATCTCTGGGCTTTCTATCCTGCTCCATTGATCTATATTTCTGTTTTTGTGCCAGTACCATATTGTCTTGATTACTGTAGATTTGTAGTATAATCTGAATTCAGGGAGCCTGATTCCTCCAGCTTCGTTTTTCTCTCCCAAGATTGCTTTGGCTATGCAGGGTCTTTTGTGTTTCCATACAAATTGTGAATTTTTTTGTTCTAGTTCTGTGAAAAATGCCATTGGTAGTTTGATAGGGATTGCTTTGAATCTGTAGATTGCTTTGGGTAGTAGAGTCATTTTCAAAATGTTGATTCTTCCAATCCAAGAACATGGTATATCTCTCCATCTGTTTGTATCATCTTTAATTTCTTTCATCAGTGTCTTATAGTTTTCTGCATACAAGTCTTTTGTCTCCTTAGGTAGGTTTATTCCTAGGTATTTTACTCTTTTTGTTGCAGTGGTAAATGGGAGTATTTCCTTAATTTCTCTTTCAGATATTTCATCCTTAGTGTATAGGAATGCAAGAGATTTCTGTGCATTCATTTTGTATCCTGCTACTTTACCAAATTCATTGATTAGCTCTAATAGTTTTCTGGTAGCATCTTTAGGATTCTCGATGTATAGTGTCATGTCCTCTGCAAAGAGTGACAGTTTTACTTCTTCTTTTCTGGTTTGGATTCCTTTTATTTCTTTTTCTTCTCTGATTGCTGTGGCTAAAACTTCCAAAACTATGTTGAATAATAATGGTGAGAGTGGGCAACTTGTCTTGTTCCTGATCTTAGAGGGAGTAGTTTCAGTTTTTCACCACTGAGAACGTTTGTTGGCTGTGGATTTGCTATATATGGACTTTATTATGTTGAGGTAAGTTCCCTCTATGCCTACTTTCTGGAGGGTTTTTATCATAAATGGGTGTTGACTTTTGTTGAAAGCTTTTTCTGTATCTATTGAGATTATCATATAGCATTTCTCCTTCAATTTGTTAATATGATGTATCCCATTGATTGATTTGCATATATGGAAGTATCCTTTCATTCCGGGGATAAACCCCACTTGATCATGGTGTATGATCCTTTTAATGTGCTGTTGGATTCTGTTTGCTAGTATTTTGTTAAGGATTTTTGCATCTATGTTCATCAGTGATAATGGCTTGTAGTTATCTTTTTTTGTGACATCTTTGTCTGGTTTTGGGACTTCTGACCTTTATGATTTCTTTCCTTCTGCTAACTTTGTTTTTTTTGTTGTTGTTGTTCTTTCTCTAATTGCTTTATGAGTAAGGTTAGGTTGTATATTTGAGATTTTTCTTGTTTCTTGAGGTAGGATTGTATTGCTATAAACTTCCCTCTTACAACTACTTTTGCTGCATCCCATAGGTTTTGGGTTCTCATAGTTTCATTGTCATTTGTTTCTAGGTATTTTTTGATTTCCTCTTTGATTTCTTCAGTGATCTCTTGGTTATTTAGTAGCATATTGTTTAGCGTCCATGGGTTTGTATTTTTTACAGTTTTCTTTTTCCTGTAATTGATATCTAGTCTCATAGTGTTGTGGTTGGAAAAGATACTTGATACAATTTCATATTTCTTAAGTTTACCAAGGCTTGATCTGTGACCCAAGATCTGATCTACTCTGGAGAATGTTCCATGAGCACTTGAGAAGAAAGTGTATTCTCTAGTTTTTGGGTGGAATGTCCTATAAATATCAATGAAGTCCATCACATTTAATGTGTCATTTAAAGCTTGTGTTTCTTTATTTATTTTCATTTTGGATGATCTGTACCTTGGTGAAAGTGGGGTGTTAAAGTCCTCTACCATTATTGTGTTACTGTTGATTTCCCCTTCTATGACTGTTAGCATTTGCCTTAGGTATTGAGGTGCTCCTATGTTGGGTGCATAAATATTTACAATTGTTATATATTCTTATTGGATTGATCCCTTGATCATTATGTAGTGTCTTTCTTTGTCACTTGTAATATTCTTTATTTAAAGTCTGTTTTGTCTGGTATGAGAATTCGTAGTCCAGCTTTGTTTTGATTTCCATTTGCATGGAATATCTTTTTCCATCCCCTCAATTTCAGCCTGTATGTGTCCCTAGGTCTGAAGTGGGTCACTTGTAGACAGCATATATATGGGTCTTGTCTTTGTATCCATTCAACCAGTCTATGTCTTTTGGTTGGAGCATTTAATCCATTTGCATTTAAGGTAATTACCAATATGTATGTTCCTATTACTATTTTGTTAATTGTTTTGGGTTTGTTTTTGTAGGTCTTTTCCTTCTCTTGTATTTCCTGCCTAGAGAAGTTCCTTTAGCATTTGTTGTAAAGCTGGTTTGGTGGTTCTGAATTCTCTTAGCTTTTGCTTGTCTGTAAAGGTTTTAATTTCTCTGTCAAATCTGAATGAGATCCTTGCTGGGTAGAGTAATCTTGGTTGTAGAATTTTCTCCTTCATCACTTTAAATATGTCCTGCCCCTCCCTTCTGGCTTGCAGAGTTTCTGCTGGAATAACAGCTGTTAATCTTACGGAGATTCCCTTGTATGCTATTTGTTGCCTTTCCCTTGCTGCTCTTAATATTTTTTCTTTGTTTTAATTTTTGATAATTTGATTAATATGTGTCTTGGTGTGTTTCTCCTTGAATTTATCCTGTATGGGACTCTCTGTGCTTCCTGGACTTGACTGACTATTTCCTTTCCCATGTTAGGGAAGTTTTCATCTATAATCTCTTCAAGTATTTTCTCAGACCCTTTCTTTTTCTATTCTTCTTCTGGGACCCTTGTAATGCGAATGTTGGTGCATTTAATGTTCTCCCAGTGGTCATGAGAGTGTCCTTCATTCTTTTCATTCTTTTTTCTTTTTTCTGCTCTGCAGAGTTATTTCCACTATTTTATCTTCCAGGTAACTTATCCTTTCTTCTGCCTCAGTTATTCTGCTATGGATTCCTTCTAGAGAATTTTTAATTTCATTTATTGTGTTGTTCATCATTGTTTGTTTGCTCTTTAGTTCCTCTAGGTCCTTGTTAAACGTTTCTTGTATTTTCTCCATTCTATTTCCAGATTTTGGTTCATCTTTACTATCATTACTCTGAAATATTTTTCAGGTAGGCTGCCTATTTCCTCTTCATTTGTTTGGTCTGGTGGGTTTTTACCTTGCTCCTTCATCTGCTGCATATTTCTCTGTCTTCTCATTTTTTTTTTAACTTACTGTCTTTGGGGTCTCCTCTTTGTAGCCTGCAGGTTCATAGTCCCCATTGTTATTAGTGTCTTCCCCCAGTGGGTGAGGTTGGTTCAGTGGTTTGTGTAGGCTTCCTGGTGGAGGGGACTTGTGCCTGTGTCAGGTGGGTGGGGCTGGATCTTGTCCTTCTCGTAGGCAGGGCTGTATCCAGTGGGGCATTTTTGGGTGTCTGTGAACTTAGCATGACTTTAGGCAGCCTCTCTACTAATGGGTGAGGTTGTCTTCCTTTCTTTCTAGTTGCTTGGCATGGGAATCCAGCACTGGAGCTTGCTGGCCATTGGCTGGAGCTAGTCTGATTGTTCAGACAGAGATCTATGGGAGAGCTCTCACTGATTGATATTACGTGGGGCCAGGAGGTCTCTGGTGGTCCAATGTCCTGAACTAGGCTCTCCCACCTTGAGGCTCTGGCCTGACACCAGGCCAGAGCACCAAGACTCTGCCAGCCACACAGCTTGAAAGAAAAAGAAAGAAAGAAAAAAAAAGTGATAGAACTCAAACCAAATGGTGAAAGCAGATCTAAAAAGACAAAATCACCCAAAGAAACATACAAATACACACTCACAAAAAGAGAAAAAAGGAAAAATAATTTTAATTAAAAATGATAAAACATAAAAAAAATTTAAAAAAAGAAGAGAGCAATCAAACCACTAAACAAATCCACCAATGATAACAAGCACTAAAAACTAAACTAAGATAAACATAAAACCCAGAAACAAATCAGGCACAGAAAGCAAACCCCAAGTCTACAGTTGCTTCCAAAATCTACTGCCTCAATTTTGGGACCAGTTGTTGTGTATTCAGGTATTCCACAGACGAAGTGTTTGTCAAGTTGATTGTGCGGATTTAATCTGCTGCTCCTGAGGCTGCATGGAGAAATTTCCCTTTCTCTTTTTTTTCGCACATTTCCTGGGGTTCAGCTTTGGTTCTGGCCCCAACTCTGTGCTTAGGCCACCCTCAGGCGTCTGCTCCTCTCCCAGAGAGGAGGGCGTTAAAGCAGCGCCTGACTAGGGCTGTCTTGCTTACTCATGCCAGGAAGAGGAAGGGATATTGTAGACATAATTGGAATGTGGGGCGAGCCTGTGGCAGCAGAGGCCAGTGTAACATTGCAACAGCTTGAGTCACGCCATGTGTTCTCCCAGGGAAGTTGTCCCTGGATCTTGGGACCTTGGCAGTAGAAGGCTGCACAGGCTCCCAGGGGGATGTGGATAGTGACCTGTGCTTGCACACAGGATTCTTGATGTTAGCAGTGGCACGATTAGCATTTCATGCCCGTCTTTGGGGTCTGAGCTGATAGCCATGGCTCATTCCCATCTCTGGAGCTTGCTTAGGCAGTGCTCTGCCTTCTCTGAGCACACAGAGCAGGAATCCCCTCTCCTCGCACATCCCAAAATGACGTTCTCTTGTCTCTTTGGTAGGTCCAGACTTTTTCCCTGACTTCCTCCTAGCTAACCGTGGTGCACTAGCTCCCTTCAGGGTGTCTTCATGCAGCCAACCCCAGTCCTCTCCCTGGGGTCCTCCGAGGCCTGAGCCTCAGCTCCCAGCCCCCACCCACTCTGATGGGTGAGCAGACAAGCATCTCAGGTTGATGAGTGCAGGTCGGCACCGATCCTCTGTTTGGGAATCTCTCTACTTTGCCCTCTGAACCCCTGTTGCTGCACTCTCCTCCATGGCTCTGAAGCTTCTCCTCCTGCACACTCTCTATACCTGCCAGTGAAGGGTGTCCCTAGATTGTGGAAACTTTTCTTCCTTCACAGCTCCCTCCCAGAAGTGCAGGTCCCATCCCTATTCTTTTGTGTCTGTTTTTTCTTTTGTCCTACCTGGGTATGTGGGGATTTTCTTGCCTTTTGGGAAGTCTCAGGTCTTCTGCCAGTGTTCAGTAGGTGTTCTGTAGGATTTGTTCCACAATTAGATGTATTTTTAATGCATTTGTGGGGAGGAAGGTGATCTCCACATCTTACTCCTCCGCCATCTTGAAGGTCTCCTCTTTAATTTTTTATGCATGGCTTTCTTTAGTCTTTAAAGGTAATTGTGGGGCTTCCCTGGTGGCACAGTGGTTGAGAGTCTGCCTGCCGATGCAGGGGACATGGGTTCATGCCCTTGTCTGGGAAGATCCCACATGCCGTGGAGCGGCTGGGCCGTGAGCCATGGCCACTGAGCCTACATGTCCGGAGCCTGTGCTCCACAACGGGAGAGGCCACAACAGTGAGAGGCCCGCATACTACCAAAAAAAAAAAAAAAAAAAAAAGGTAATTGTGTAATTATAAAAGGCAGTATAGATGCATACATCTTCTGTTTTTCTCTACTGTCTTATTTAAGAAACAACTGCATAAGACAATATGTAATGAAGTGTAAATACATGTTACAACATAAATGAACCTTGAAAACATTAAGCTAAGTGAAGGAAGCAAGTTACAAATGACCACATAGTGTATGATTCCATCTATATGAAAAAACTAGAATAGGCAAATCCATATAATTTGTCTGCTAAATTTGACATGTGGGCCCTCTCAGAGGCACTTTCTGTTGTCTGATTTTTTTCCTTTGTATTCATGTTTTCCTGTTTCTTTGCATGTCTTAAATTTTTTAGTGAAAATCTAAAATGAAGATAATATATTTTCACAATTTTGGATACGAACACCCCTACCCCCACCCCAGTTTACCAGGTTTTGTTGTTTCTATTTGCTTGCTTATTTGTTTAATGATCTGGCTGGAGTATTTTACTGTAATGTATTTCCACTCTGATATCACTTCTCCAGGGCACCATCTTGGACACATGCACAGTCACTCTGGATGACAGCAGTTTTAACAGGGATCTCTTGACTGTCTCTTTCATCTTTTAAAAATTTTCTTTCTCTATTAATATCACATCAGTTATCATACTCCACTAAATTGTAAGCTGATTGTTCTATTATTTTCAAGAATATTTAGAGGAATAAATCTACTGTCTAATTGATTTAAATTCAGGCCCCTCACAGGAGTAATTTTTGAGGTCATACTTTAAAGTTTGTTCTTATTAGCTGTCTCTTTCCTGTTATTCTCTGTAACTTAGCTGACCTATGGTTTAGCTTGTTGCTCTCAAGAAGCTACCAGCCTCCTCTTCATTATTTACTGTCAAAATCTCCATTGTTTTTGAGCATTCTCTCAGGCTTACACTTACTCCATACTCTCTACCAAAGAAGTCAGTTTCTTTGAGGAGAGTGTTGGAACTCTGTTTTTATAGCATGACTCTCCTTCTGAGCAAAATCTCTGAGCAACAGGCCTGGAACTGGGGCCAGGGACAAAGATCCTCTTCTCTCAGAATGATACCCCTGGTTTGTAGGCAAGGCACTGGTTGGGGGATATAGCCTCTGGTCTTCTCCACTTGACCTTACCTGCATGGAAATTCTGCCTCATGAGCGACCTGCTCTGAGGATGATAAGGGTCTCAGTATTCTATGGCTGCATGCCTGGTGTAGAGGTTTTATCCTGTAAGTGGAGGAAGGGCTGGGGAATGAGGCTACTGACCGCTCAGTGGCACTTGTTTTGAATTTAGTCTCTGAAACACAAAGCTGGAGGGGGATGAGTAAAGCTGGTATCCTGTCCCTCCCAGGGAAATACCACAGTCTTTGACTGGGGACAGCAGTAGAGGTATCCCTGTTTTCCTAGCATGCTGATCTAGGAGTGGGGAAAGAAAGAACTGTGGCTCAAGTGCCACAGACTCTTGTCAAAATCTGATAGGTTTTCTTGAATAAATATTTCTTCATTTTCTGTATGCTTTTTGGACAATTTCCAAAACACTTTAGATAGTTGAGGTTTCTTTTCTGATTTTATTTTTATTTTTTTAAGTCCTTTTCTTATTGAAGTATAGTTGATTTACAATGTTGTGTTAATTTCTGCTGTACAGCAAAGTGACTCAGTTATACGCATATATACATTCTTTTTTATATTCTTTTCCATTATGGTTTATCCCAGGATATTGAATATAGTTCCCTGTGCTATACAGTAGGACCTTGTTGTTTACCCATTCTATATATAATAGTTTACATCTGCTAACCCCAAACTCCCACTCCATCTCTCCGCACGCCCCTCCCCCTTAATAATCACAAGTCTGTTCTCTGTGTCTGTGAGTCTGCTTCTATTTCATAGATAAGTTCATTTGTCATCCTCCCAGAAAAAAGGCCAGATGACTGCCATTGTGTTCCCTTTGATAAGAAAGTACAAAATAAATTAAGGCAAGTAATTGGTGTGAAAATATCTTTAAAAAATCCATGCTTAGGAAATAGTTTGAGAGGTGCAAGGAGAATAGGGTACTATGGAGTATTCCTTGAAAAGATTTCACAGAGGCAGAAATGTCATTTTGATTTCTGATGGGCTGCCAGCCTGTAGAGCAGCAGCTATGCGTAGTCTTTATCCATTCATCTGTTGATAGACATTTAGATTGTTTCCGTGTCTAGGCTATTGTAAATAGTGCTACTATGAACATAGGGGAAGCAACAGTTTTGAGTTGCTTAAGCTCACTTAAATGTGCTGGAAGACAAGGAAAAGGAGTTATCCCAGAAGATAAGAAAAGACAGAGAGAAATGAAAAAGAGAAGCCAAAGACCTAGAGGATAAATCCAATGGTCCACCTACTAGGAACTGGAGTTCTAGATGAAAAGAGCAGAAAAAGATTAAGGAGAAGAAATTATCCAAGAAATAATACAAGGAAATTTCTCAGAATTGAAGGATATTCAGCTGCAGATTGAACATACCTTCTAAAAGTCCAGCACAATAAATTTAAAAAAACAAAGAGAGGTACATAATTATGGAATTTCAAGTCACAAAACCATAAAGAAAATTTCTGAAGTCAAAAATAGACTTATTGTGGTGGTGATCATTTATAATATCTACAAATATCTAATCATTATGTTGTACACCTTAAACTATAATGCTATGTCAATTATACCTCAATAATAAATAAATACTTTTAAAAAATTCAGAAAAACATACCATTTTCAAGGAAAATGGTTAAGAATGGCATTGGCCTGGATGCTGAAAATAATAGAGAAACACCTTCAAAATTCTGAGGCAGAATAATTTTGAACATATAGTTCTAATACCACACCAAATATTACATGTGTAATGACAGAATCAAGACATTGTAAACATGCAAGGACTTAAAAAGCTTATTTTCCCTGTGATCATTCTTTGGAAAATACTTGAGTTTATCTAAAATGAGGCACTAAATCATGTCAAAGAGCATCATTGGAGTTGGAAAACTCGTAGTGTCTCCACTAGGAAGGGTGATGTGAGGAAATTCCAGGACAGCATCTGCTTAGTGGTCCTAGGAAACAACCAACCTAAACTGCAGGAGAATGGAAGGAATTCCAGGAAGAAACTGAAACACTGAGGTTTGGGAATGGGAGGGAGAAGTGAAGGCCATTAAAGGGAAGGCATCATTAGATAAAAAGGCAGATCTAAAAGACACTGGAGGAAACCAGACTCAAAGAAAGTAAAACTGTGGTATACCATAGTTCCAAAAGCACAATAATGTGTCTCTTAACTAAAAGTAGTGCTACTGCAACACTTAAGGGTAGATGAAGGGAGGTAGACAGTAGCATTAGAGAGCTAACTTCTCAATTATCAGAAGTTAAATAATATCTAAAATTGAAGGAATCAAAAAACAACTTAAGCATATTATTTAGAGTAATGGAGATAATGACTCAAAGAAACAAATAAAAAAGTTAAAATGGTTGCCACTGAGAAATATGATGGATTTATTTTGGCGGGATTTGTTTTGCAAGGCTTTTGGTATGACAATAATTTAACCATGTATCATTTTGATAAAACATCATCTTAAATTTACTTTATCGTGTTTGTAATTTAGCTTAGATCTTTACTATCTATTATTTTACTTCAGAAATGAATATAATACCAAGTTTACCCAGGTCAACCATTCATGAACTGCATGGGCATACAGAGACTTGTGCAATTTGCCTGTACCTCATCCAGTAAAACTTTGTTTTATTTTCCAAATGCAATTATTCCTCTCTAAGTGGCTCCCTGACCTTTCCCATTTTGTCACTGTCCCTCTACATTAATCCCAAACTTAGCTTTGTTCCTTCCTTTTGTGGTCTCTTAGCCAAAGCCCTTAGCCCCTGTGCCCCTAGCCTGTGGGGCAGTGACCTGATGCTTCTCCCTATAGATTACAGATAGTAAACTTTCCTCAAGAACATGGCCTTCTTCTGAAACAAGTAGGAAGGAAATAAGGCAAATCAAAACAAGAAGGAAATCATTCACTTTGGGAAATTTCAAACTTCAGGAAGTTTTCTAAAGCCTAAATATCCTCCACAATTCACTTTTATTCATTCGTTTGTTTGTTCAACATTCGTTTGTTTGTTCAATAGCACTGTGCCTGCTCTGTGACTTGTGCTTTGGTAGCATTGGGGCAACTTCACGGGCTCTTTTCTCTGCTTCCCACTTTACAGGGGCTCATGGAGAAACTCACCCAAGTCCCTTCAAGGCAGCCACTTGTCCAGGTCACATCTTCTGCCACAAGCACACCCCTTTGCTGAGAGGATCTTTTGCTTTAAGACTTCAAACTTCCAAATTTCCAATGTTGTTTACCTCATATTCAAAACTTATGAAGTTCACAGTAGAAAACAAGTGAAGACACTCCTACTAGTAATAAGTTTCTTTCCAATTGTCCATTACAAATGAAAAAGACAAATTACTGAAAAGCTTCAAATTTCATACAAGCAGCCAGCCAGTAGGCAGTTTAGAAAGAATGAAAGGAACAAAACCATCACCATAAATATTGAGCACAATCACTGATTTTAACAATCTATAACTAGAGTTTAAAATCGATTTTACTTTTTTTAAATTAAATACTTACTAAAAGGTTATTACCCTGAATATTTAAGTTACTGTTACTATTTCTTTCCTTTTTGAGCAAAGACCAAGTTTTTAATTGCATTTGGTGCTCCTGGAATCTTCTCACTGATTCTTTTGAAAATGTACAGCCAAGTGGACACCACAACCCAAACAGTCTCCAGAATTTCAAAATTTACATACAGGAAATGTAATGAGTCAACTCGAAATTTACATAAGCCTTGAAATCTTGGGAAGAATGACCTAAAAACAGCAAAACAATGCAGTAGATGTTTGGGTTTATAATATTTACAATCTGAGCATTTACAACCACACATTACATAGTTTCTACCAGTGAACACGACAAACGCCATGCCCAGCACTGTTTAAGCAAGTGCACAGAGTTACTGACCAAGGGCACCATTGCCCTGTTCAAAGGGAAAGAATGTGGCAAAATTAGGTCACATTTTCTGCAGAAAGAGCATCCAGAATACTTTCATCATCACCATCCTTTGAACATATCATCCATAGGAAGGAAAGTCTAACCAATGATATTTGGGGCTAAACAATAGCATTCAGCATGCCATTCATTCCAGAGGAGTTTCTCCATGCCAGCCTGTGTCTTCAATGACAGTCTCTAAGAGCTATGTAAGAAGGACAAAGATTACATCTCGTCTTTTACATTTGAAAGAATTTTCCATGGCTTGGAGTGTGTCATGCTTGTGAAAAGCAAGGAAACAGAGTAGAAACCCCAGATTCCTTTTCTTTAATTTACTCGTTCATTAAACAAAATAATTATTGAATATATCACATGTGCCAGGTTGACGCTCAGAGCTGGTGAACAATGCACAATCATGGTCTCACGTTGTTTCCTGTCTAGGACTCTTCCCAATCACTTACTTATGCTTCTTGATCCACAAAATGTGTAAGTATACCAGTAAGGAAATGGCAACCACTAAAGAAATGTTTTAAGCACTGGTCCTTGTGAATTACATTTTAAAAGGGAGACAATGGAAGTTCAAGTGTTCAGAGCACCAGACCTTCAATTCATTGTTTGACTAAAACCTTAAGATCGTTTTCAAAAGCCAACGGTTTACTAGCAAGTTAGAAGATAAATTTTCGTTTCTTATTTCATTGGAAAGTTATAGAAGGGGAAAAGAAGTATTCTAGAATTTACCATCTGTTTTGACTGACTTACAGATAACTTATAATCTCAACTCCTGGGAAACCATATGGCAGCATCACACAAAAAAATGTAGGAACACTTAGATCCTTGTCTTAGGGTTAAGGCAAAGGCTTCTAAAAGGAACTCCAAAGATACTCCCAAGATTGACAGTGTAGAGAGTCTCTTGGGGGAAACTTTTGAAAGACGAGCAGCAACTGCAAATAGAATTATCTTCCTAGAACACTCAGGAAGATGGTTGCTCCTCAGAATGATGAAAACTAATGACCTGCTGAGTGGGAGAGAAACCAACTTTATTTAGACCAACAACTAGTTTCTTTCTTCTTGTTTTTGTCCTAGAGAAGTTTGTCTGAGTTGTCAAAGCTGAAAACAGTAAACTCCTCAAGGACAGAAATTGTGTTTTAGTCAACCCTCCTCCCCTCCCCCCACAATCCCTACCATGTAGCAAGTGCTCAAAAATTAAAGGAAGACAAGAAACTCTTTACTCTTTGGCAGGGAAAAAGTTACAATTATTGTATGTATAAACTTTTCCCTTCCCCACCCTCTATGGGACAGTGTGTTTCTCCTCATCTGCCGGTCTCTGTTTGGCAGAGAAATGAAGTGAGCAGATGAGCTGAATTAAAGAAGATGAGGAAGAACAGGGGCTCCTGCAAAGAAATGGAGAAATGGCTTGGAGACAGCTGGGGGAGAATGAGACGCAGTGAGTTGAAGGAGGAGGTCGAGAAGGAACAGTCACTATTCCTATGCAGGTGGAGGCTGGGCCACGTGTGGTTGGAGGGAAGGGATAAAGAAATGGAGCCTTGAGATGGAAGTGTCAAAAGAGGATTTCTGGGTGCTTCTCTGTCGTCTGTGCATTTGCTGCTCTCTCAGGAAAAGCCCGGGTTGAAGACCCACATTTTGCAGCAGGGCTCTGGAGTTGGGTGAGTGGGCTCTTGGCAGGGGCTGTTGGATGCTCAGGGAGACTGTCCTAAAAATAAGAACAGATTTAACAGATGCAGATCTGTTGCATCTGCCCAGGTTTGTGTGGGTTACAGATGGCATCTTACAATGCCTCACATTTGCCATCCCCAGGTGTGTGACCCTGTCATGGGCAAAGCTTATGCACTGCCAGCGAATAATTAGCGTCCACGAAAAAAATCTAGAGTCCAATAATAATGTGTCTATTTAGCTCCATGAGTCCGGTGATGCTTCTTTAGGTACATGAGAAAATAACCCATCACTTATGGAATACAATGATGACATTTCATTCAGAATTGACTTACTCTTAGCAAATAATCTAAGAAGCCCATTTGTTGACCTGCCTTAATGGAAAAGGCCACCTGAGACAGCTCCAGGACAGACACCTGAGACATAGCCAGGAATTCACTTTGCAAAAAATGTGATAGGATCATTTTAAATGCCAGATCCCTGCTTTGACAAATACAGTAATCTTGAGCTGTTTGTCCATTAATATTGATTATTATTTATTTAGCGTCTAAACAAGATCAAATTCCAGCAAATTCAACAAGCCCTTCTAAATTCAACAAGCTCTTCTAAAGACCATAGGTACTGCATTTCACAATGCGTTTTTTTTCACATTGAAAACCAAAGGGAAAACATATTCTAACTTCCCTAAATGTGTGAAGAGTTCTCTTGTTTCTCTACACATTTAGGGGGCTAAGCCTCTGGATCTGAGTCAGATCTCTCAGATTATGTTGCTAATGAGCTAAGGCTGCAGGAGTTCTCTTCCCAGAAAAATCTTGGCTTTGCTGCTGAGCACCAGCCCATTACTAATGTGCTGCTCCTTGTCTCAAAGAGATTTTCCCCTACCTCAGAGCCAGTTTTCATTCCCAGGCAGTGGGACCACACAGCTGCTGCCGGATATCCAGAGTCGTTCACAAAAGCATTCCTGTGTCTGCGGTCCCTGAGCAAGCAGTTATAAAATGCTGTGTCTTTCTTTTCCCAGAAATAAATTAGTGTCCTCTGCCTGACGAGGAAGCGCTGGTGGTTTTCTCAGTTTGCAAAAAAGAAGTTTGCAATCACCAATCTCCAGTGAAGTCATCAACAGGTTGTATGCAAATAAAGAATTATTTTCAAGCACAAAACACCCTTCTCTAGAAATACGTAGACAGCTTGCATTCAATTTTATTTCAAAATGCTACTGAAAGTTTCATACCTAAGGGAAATTGTAAGTTACTTACTAGCTCCTGAAAGCAACGTATTTACCACAATGGTGTGTGTGTCTGTGTTTGTACAATTATGCCAGTACTGCATTTCTGTAGGATAAATTCCTAAGAAATGGAGTTGGATCAAAGGCCATTCATATTTAAAATTTTGAAAATTATTGCTAAATGGCTGCCCAAAGAAGGTGATATCAATTTACATTCCCTTCGAAAAGATTACCCACATCCTTGCCAGCACTGGATAATGTCAATCTTTTAATCTGATGGATACGAAATGGTACCTTGTACCTTGTTTAGATCTGCATCTGTTAAATTAGTGGTGAAGTTGAGCCTCTATTCATATGTTTACTCTCATTGCTGTTTCTTACTCTGTGAACTACTGGTTCAAATCCTTTGCAGTCCATGTTCTAAAGGGTTGTTTATCTTTTTCTTATTGATTCGTATGAGCCTCTTATATATTAAGGAATTTTCTCTTTGTTATGTATGTAATGCTAGTAATTTTTACTTCATGGTGGCATGGTATTTGTGTTTTTCCTTTGTTACTATGAGGAAAGCTTTTATGGAGCCAAACGTATCAGTCTTTTCCTTTGTGATGTCAAATATGTTGGAATTTACAGCATATTTAGAAAGTATTTTCATAATTTGGAAAGCTCTGTAAAATGCACCTGTTTGGTTTACAGTACTTTTGTGGCTTAATTTTTTACACTTAATTTTTTATTTATCCTAAATGTATTTTGGAATAAGGTAGGTAGTAAGCATATTTGTGATTCCAAATGACAAGCTATCTTTCCACACACAAACGCACTTTTATTTGAAATGCCAACTTTTATACACAGAGTTATCGCATGCATTTGGATCTGTTTCTGAGCTTTCAGATGTAGTGCTGTGCAGGAGCAGAACTAGCGCCTCCTTCTATTAGCCTATCCCTGTGCAATGCTGTATCATCACATATGATCATTATTAATGTATTGTTATTAACAGATACAGCTCGGCTCACATCATTCATTTTTCCCTAGTCCCACATATCCCTTAATACATTTTACTATCACCATCATCGTTATTATTTTCTCCAAAACATTTGGGGTTACATAGTTGTCATCATGATTTTCCAGTCATGGAGTCACATTAATTCGTTATATTCATCTTATCTTTTCCCTTTCACTTTAGTATGATTTCTCCTCTTATTTAATTGCTTTGGCAAAGCCTTTAGAACAACACTAAAGAACAGAGGTCTGAGTGAGTGTCCTTGTCTAATCCTGACTTTAAAAGGAAGACTTTTGGTTTATATTGCTAAATAGCAGTTGATAATTTAGGTTTGAAAATTGCTTTACTTGGATTCATATGCCAACTCTATTTCTGACCACAATATGTGGCTCAGGGCAAATTTCCTGACATTTCTAAACCTAAAGATTTCTATCTATTAAATGAGGATAGTAATACTGCCAAACTCTGTTTTCATTTTTTTTCTGTTCTCTTTGTCAAGTATTAAAACCACTGTTATGTCAGTTTCATTGTATAAATTTGGAAGCCTCTTGTCTTCCTATAGGCTCCAAACAATATAAATATCATCAGAATCATATTTTCTTTGAAAGCAGGAAAGCACTTTGGGCTTGGCAATGTAGGCAATAACACTTTAAGAATTTTCACAATTTATTCTGCTTTTGTTGATCTCTTTAGATTTTGTTTTGTATCCAGTGTAATTTCTCCTCCTTAATTTCAGCTTTTATCTGAGCCTTCTCTCTTTTTTTTTCTTAGTGAGTCTAGCTGAAGTCTTGTCTATTTTGTTCATCTCTTATCCAGTCAAATTTTATAATTTATATTTTCCTAGAAAATTATCTATTTAATCAAGATTTCAAATTTATTGGCACAAATCAGTAAATATATTCTGTTATATATCTTTATTTTTTTCTGAACCTGTAGTTATGTTCCTATACACAGTGCTAATTTTCTGTGTTTATGTTTTTCCTCCTTTTTTTATTAATAGGCCTGGGTAGTTGCAGCAACCTTTCCTTGGCATTTAAAATGAACAAGCTCTGAGATTTGTCAGCTCTATCATTTTTTATTTTATTTTATTTTTCTGTATTTACTTCTTCTTTTGGTTTTTCATTGATTCATTTTTGGTTATTGTTTATTTTTCTTATTTCTGGAGGCTAATTTTTTATTAATTTATGTCATTATTTCTCATTAAGCAATGTAAAGGTTCACATCTATGAATTTTAACTTGGGGAA
This sequence comes from Pseudorca crassidens, assembly GCF_039906515.1. NCBI lineage: Eukaryota > Metazoa > Chordata > Mammalia > Artiodactyla > Delphinidae > Pseudorca > Pseudorca crassidens. The sequence continues at coordinate 93,478,665 of NC_090302.1, forward strand.
TGGCTCTGCTGGTATCTCACAGACTTTTAAAAACAGTTTTTTTGAGATATAGTAAAGTACTGACATACAATATAAAAACTGTATATATTTAAAGTATACAGCTTAAGTTTTGACATATACACTTATGGAACCATCACCACAATTAAGATAATGAAGAAAAATTTTTTAAAGTAGCACTAAACATACTGCAAAAAGAACACTTGTTTACAGTATAAGAGCTGGAATAAGATGAGAGAACAGCACTTTGTTGAACCTCAGCTGGGAATGTGCATATCCGGAGGCTCAACTATTTCACAGTTCCTCCTCGACTATTGATTAGGCAGTTGTTAGTAAATTTTAGCAAGTAGGAAAATTCACAAAAATGGTATCCACAAATTATGAGGATCAATTGTATTGCTGGATTGATTTTCTAAAATTTTATTTAGAATTTTTGTGTTTATAATCATGAGGTATATTTGTCTGTAGTTTCTTTAGAATGTCTTTATCAGATTTTGGTATTGGGAAATGATAACCCCATCATGAGTTAAGAAGTATACCTTCTTCCTCCTCAATTTTCTGGAAGAAATTGTGTACGATTTGCATTCTTTCTTTCTTAAATATTTGGTAGAATTCACCATTAAAGTCATTCTGACCTAGAGTTATTTTTGTGGGAGGGATTTGTGTGTGTACATGTGTGTGAAGGAGCACCATATTATTTATTAACTTTAAAAAAATACATTTTAGTTTTTAACAGTTTTAGATTTACAGAAATCTTGCAAAGATAGTACCAAGAGTTCCCATAAACCTTCCACCCAGTTTCCCCTATTATAACATCTTATATTAGTATGGTACATTTTTTATAATTAATGAACAAATATTGATGTTATTAATAAGTAAAGTTCATACTTTACTCATATTTCCTTAGTTTTTACCTAATGTACTTTTTTTTTTTTTCTGTTCCAGGATCTCATCCAGGATATGAAGAAGGATTTTGATTACAAAATAAATTTCTGTAGTAGATACAGGGCTATTCAGATTATCAGTTTCTTCTTGAGTGATCTTTGGTAGTTTGTGTCTATCAATAAATTTGTGCATTTCATCTAAGTTGTTGAATTTATTGGCATAAAGTTGTTCATAGCATTCCCTTCCAATTCATTTATTACCTTTTGATTCTGTGCTAATATGACATCTCTCATTCGTAATATCAGTAATTTGTGTCTTCTCTCTTTCTTGGTAAATGTGATTGAAGATGTATCAATTTTATTGACTTCCTCAAAGAAAGAGCTTTTAGTTTTGTTGATTTTCTCTTTTGTTTTCCATTTAGTTGATTTCTTCTCTGATCTTTATTGTTTCCTTTCTTCTGCTTACTCTTTGTTTCCTTTGCTCTACTTTCTCTAATTTCTTATTTGAGACCTTTGTTTTTTCTAATATAGATATTTAGTACTATAAATGTCCTCCTAACTACTGCCTTAGTATCATTTCATAAATTTTAATATGTTGTGTTTTATATTCATTTAGTTTAAAACACTGCCTAATTTCTCTTTTGCTTTTTTCTTTGAATCATGGGTTATTTAAGAGTGTGACATTTAGTTTGGTGATTTTCCAGATGTTTTTCTTTTATTGATTTAATTTAATTCCACTGGGATCTGAGAACATATTTTGCATGACTTGAATCTTTTAGACTTATTCAGACTTGATTATAGTCCATAATATCATTATCTTGGTAAACATTTTGTGTGCACTTGTAGAATATAAACATATTCTACATAAACATAAACAGCAGTGTATGTATGTAAAATAGTCTATGAATGTCAATTAGGTCGTTAGTTGATTGTGTTGTCAAGTCTTCTATATACTGTTGGCCAAAAGGTTTCATTCATGTTTTTCCATAACATCTTATGGAAAAACCTGAATGAAACCTTTTGGCCAACCCAATACTACTGATTTTCAGCCTACTTATTCTATCAGTTGTTGAGAGAAGGTATTGAAACTCCAACTATAATTATGAATTTGTCTATTTCTCTTTGCTGTTCTTTCAATTTTTAACTCATTTGTTTTGAAACTCTGCTATTAGGTGCACATATGTATAAGATTATCATGTCCTCCTAATGAAATTGCCTCTTTATCATTCTGAAATGGTCTTGATATCCTTGACAATATTTTTTGCTCTGAAATCTACTTTTTCTGATATTAATGTAGTTACGCCAGTTTCCTTTTGATTAGTGTTGATGTGATATCTTTTCATTTCTTTTAGCTTTAATATATTTGTGTTATATTTAAAGTGAATTTCTTGGAAGCATCATATACATGTAGTTGAGTACATGTATATGATGAATCGCTCTTTTTAACCCATTCTGACAGCCTTCAATTTTTGTATTTTTTGGCTGCTTTGGGTCTTCTTTGCTGTGTGGGCTTTCTGTAGTTGCAGCGAGCAGAAACTACTCTTCGTTGCAGAGCATGGGCTTCTTGGCGCATGGTCTCAGGACTTGTGATGCACAGGCTTAGTTGCTCTGTGGCATGTGGGATCTTCCCAGACTGGGGATTGAACCCATGTCCCCTGCATTGGCAGGCAGATTCTTTACCACTGCACCACCAGGGAAGTCCCAATTTTGTCTTTTAATTGTAGTGTTTAGATCCTTTATATTTAATGGAGATGGGATAGTTAGATTTAAACATATTATTTTGTTATTTGCTCTCTGTTATATCTGTCCTTTGTTTCCATTTTCCTCTTTTTTCTAACTTCATTTGCATTAATTATTTTTGGTGATTCTGTTTTATCTTCTTTGTCAGTTTATTAACTATAATGTTTTGTTTTGTTATTTTAGTGGTTGCTTTAAGCTTTATAATGTGCATATTTAATTTATCACCAACTACCTTCAAGAGATATTATACCACTTAACATACAGTATAAGAACTTTAAGTAGTATACTTCTATTTCTCTTCTCTTTCTTTCATAATATTACCAAACATTTTACTTTTACAAAATATAAACCCTACATTACATTGTTATTATTTTCATTCAAACAGACAATTATATTTACAAGCATTTAGATAATAAGAAAAATATGTTGTAAATTTACTCATGTAGTTATCATTTCTGGTGCTTTTCATTATGTAGATCCATACTTCTATCTGGGTTGTACAAGTTCTTAATATATTCTTGATACTAGAGTCTTTTCACGATATATTATTTGCAATTATTTTCTCCCATTCTGTTGTTGTCTTTTCACTTTCTTGGTAATGTTCTATAATACACAGAAGTTTTTAATTTTGATGAAGCTCAGTTTATCTATTTTACTTTTGTTCCATAAGCTTTTATTCTCATATCTAAGAATCCATAGCCAAATCCAAGGTAATGAAGACTTATCCTTATATTTTTCTTCTAAGATTTTTATAAATTTAGCTCTTACATTTGGTTGATAGTCCACTCTGAGTTCATTTCTATGTATGGTGTGAATTAGTGGTCTAAGTTTATTGTTTTGTATGAAACAATTCCAGCTGTCCCAGTTACATTTGTTGAAGAGATTATTCTTTCTCCCAAGGAATGATCTTGGCACCCTCTCTTTGCTGTGTCATTAATTTCTTATTTCTTTTTGTTTTAAGTGTAGAATGTGATCTGTAGCAATTTTATTTTTGTGATCTGTTTAAAAATTTTTTGTGGCTTCTTTGTGGTCAATTTTTATAGATGTTTAATGAGTTCAGTGTTGAATGGGTGCTTAAAAGAAGACATATTTTTCTGTAAGATACAGAAATTTATGTATATATAGTACACACACTTATATCACATATAATACAGATTATTAATAGCATTTCAAAAATTCTCTATATTCCTTATTTTGGCAGGTATTTGTACTTTGTGATGTCCTGAAAGAAATAGGTTACCATTTCCTTTTATACTTTTATTTTTGTGCATTTCTTTTTGTATTTTGAGTAGGTTTTTTCTTTTGTGTTTTGTTGATACATTATCTGGTCCATGAAAGCCCCTGATATTTTAATCTTTATTGTGAATATATCCTGCATCATTAAAAATGAGTTAATTTATAAATTTTAATGTCTTTTATTTTAAATTCAAATATTCATGCCAATAGCATGATTTATCTTTTCTTTCATCTTTATTGGAGTATAATTGCTTTACAATGGTGTGTTAGTTTCTGCTTTACAATGGTGTGTTAGTTTCTGCTTTACAATGGTGTGTTAGTTTCTGCTTCATAACAAAGTGAATCAGTTATACATATACATATGTTCCCATTTCTCTTCCCTCTTGCGTCTCCCTCCCTCCCACACTCCCTATCCAACCCATCCAGGCGGTCACAAAGCACCGAGCTGATCTCCCTGTGCTATGCGGCTGCTTCCCACTAGCTATCTACCTTACGTTTGTTAGTGTATATATGCCCATGCCTCTCTCATGCTTTGTCAGAGCTTACCCTTCCCCCTCCCCATATCCTCAAGTCCATTCGCTAGAAGGTCTGTGTCTTTATTCCTGTCTTACCCCTAGGTTTTTCATGACATATTTTTTAATTCCATATATATGTGTTAGCATATGGTATTTGTGTTTCTCTTTCTGACTTACTTCACTCTGTATGACAGACTCTAGGTCTATCCACCTCATTACAAGTACCTCAATTTTGTTTCTTTTAATGGCTGAGTGATATTCCATTGTATATATGTGCCACATCTTCTTTATCCATTCATCCGATAATGGACATGTACATTGTTTCCATCTCCAGGCTATTGTAAATAGAGCTGCAATAAACATTTTGGTACATGACTCTTTTTGAATTATGGTTTTCTCAGGGTATATGCCCAGTAGTGGGATTGCTGGGTCATATGGTAGTTCTATTTGTAGTTTTTGAAGGAACCTCCATACTGTTCTCCAGAGTGGCTGTATCAATTTACATTCCCACCAACAGTGCAAGAGGGTTCCCTTTTCTCCACACCCTCTCCAGCATTTATTGTTTCTAGATTTTTTGATGATGGCCATTCTGACTGGTGTGAGATGATATCTCATTGTAGTTTTCATTTGCATTTCTCTAATGATTAATGATGTTGAGCATTCTTTCATGTGTTTGCTGGCAGTCTGTATATCTTCTTTGGAGAAATGTCTATTTAGGTCTTCTGCCCACTTTTGGATTGGGTTATTTGTTTTTTTGTTATTGAGCTGCATGAGCTGCTTATAAATTTTGGAGATTAATCCTTTGTAAGTTGCTTCATTTGCAAATATTTTCTCCCATTCTGAGGGTTGTCTTTTCATCTTGTTTATGGTTTCCTTTGCTGTGCAAAAGCTTTGAAGTTTCATTAGGTTACACTTGTTTATTTTTGTTTTTATTTCCATTTCTCTAGGAGGTGGGTCAAAAAGGATCTTGCTGTGATTTATGTCATAGAGTGTTCTGCCTATGTTTTCCTCTAAGAGTTTGATAGTTTCTGGCCTTACATTTAGGTCTTTAATCCATTTTGAGCTTATTTTTGTGTATGGTGTTAGGGAGTGATCTAATCTGATACTTTTACATGTACCTGTCCAGTTTTCCCAGCACCACTTATTGAAGAGACTGTCCTTTCTCCACTGTACATTCCTGCCTCCTTTATCAAAGATAAGGTGGCAATATGTGCATGAGTTTATCTCTGGGCTTTCTATCCTGTTCCATTGATCTATCTTTCTGTTTTTGTGCCAGTACCATACTGTCTTGATTACTGTAGCTTTGTAGTATAGTCTGAAGTCAGGGAGCCTGATTCCTCCAGCTCCGTTTTTCATTCTCAAGATTGCTTTTGCTATTCAGGGTCTTTTGTGTTTCCATACAAATTGTGAAATTTTTTGTTCTAGTTCTGTGAAAAATGCCAGTGGTAGTTTGATAGAGATTGCATTGAATCTATAGATTGCTTTGGGTAGTAGAGTCATTTTCACAATGTTGATTCTTCCAATCCAAGAACATGGTATATCTTTCCATCTATTTGTATCATCTTTAATTTCTTTCATCAGTGTCTTATAATTTTCTGCATACAGGTCTTTTTTCTCCTTAGGTAGGTTTATTCCTAGATATTTTATTCTATTTGTTGCAGTGGTAAATGGCAGTGTTTTCTTGATTTCACTTTCAGATTTTTCATCATTAGTGTATAGGAATGCAAGAGATTTCTGTGCATTAATTTTCTATCCTGCTACTTTACCAAATTCTTTGATTAGCTCTAGTAATTTTCTGGTAGCATCCCTCGGATTATGTATAGTATCATGTCATCTGTAAATGGTGACAGCTTTACTTCTTGTTTCTGATATGGATTCCTGTTATTTCTTTTTCATCTCTGATTCCTGTGGCTAAAACTTCCAAAACTATGTTGAATAAGAGTGGTGAGAGTGGGCAACCTTGTCTTGTTCCTGATCTTAGTGGAAATGCTTTCAGTTTTTCACCACTGAGGACAATGTTGGCTGTGGGTTTGTCATATATGGCCTTTATTATGTTGAGGAAAGTTCCCTCTATGCCTACTTTCTGCAGGGTTTTTATCATAAATGGGTGTTGAATTTTGTCAAAAGCTTTCTCTGCATCTATTGAAATGATCATATGGTTTTTCTCCTTCAATTTGTTAATATGGTGTATCGCATTGATTGATTTGCATATATTGAAGAATCCTTGCATTCCTGGATAAACCCCACTTGATCATGGTGTATGATCCTTTTAATGTGCTGTTGGATTCTGTTTGCTAGTATTTTGTTGAGGATTTTTGCATCTATGTTCATCAGTGATATTGGCCTGTAGTTTTCTTTCTTTGTGACATCCTTGTCTGGTTTTGGATATCAGGGTGATGGTGGCCTCATAGAATGAGTTTGGGAGTGTTCCTCTCTCTGCTGTATTTTGGAAGAGTTTGAGAAGGACAGGTGATTAGCTCTTCTCTAAATGTTTGATAGAATTTGCCTGTGAAGCCATCTCGTCCTGGACTTTTGTTTTTTGGAAGATTTTTAATCACAGTTTCAATTTCAGTGCTTGTGATTGGTCTGTTCATATTTTCTATTTCTTCCTGATTCAGTTTTGGCAGGTTGTGCATTTCTAAGAATTTGTCCATTTCTTCCAGGTTGTCCATTTTATTGGCATAGAGTTGCTTGTAGTAATCTCTCATGATCTTTTTTATTTCTGCAGTGTCAGTTGTTACTTCTCCTTTTTCATTTCTAATTCTATTGATTTGAGTCTTCTCCCTTTTTTTTCTTGATGAGTCTGGCTAATGGTTTATCAATTTTGTTTATCTTCTCAAAGAACCAGCTTTTAGCTTTATTGATCTTTGCTATCGTTTCCTTCATTTCTTTTTCATTTATTTCTGATCTGATTTTTATGATTTCTTTCCTTCTGCTAACTTTGGGGTTTTTTCTTCTTCTTTCTCTAATTGCTTTAGGTGCAAGGTTAGGTTGTTTATTCGAGATGTTTCCTTTTTCTTAAGGTAGGATTGTATTGCTATAAACTTCTCTCTTAGAACTGCTTTTGCTGCATCCCATAGATTTTGGGTCGTCGTGTCTCCATTGTCATTTGTTTCTAGGTATTTTTTTATTTCCTATTTGATTTCTACAGTGATCACTTCGTTATTAAGTAGTGCATTGTTTAGCCTCCATGTGTTTGTATTTTTTACAGATCTTTTCCTGTAATTGATATCTAGTCTCATAGCGTTGTTGTCAGAAAAGATACTTGATACCATTTCAATTTTCTTAAACTTACCAAGGCTTGATTTGTGACCCAAGATATGATCTATCCTTGAGAATGTTCCATGAGCACTTGAGAAAAATGTGTATTCTGTTGTTTTTGGATGGAGTGTCCTATAAATATCAATTAAGTCCATCTTGTTTAATGTATCATTTAAAGCTTGTGTTTCCTTATTTATTTTCATGTTGGATGATCTGTCCATTCGCGAAAGTGAGGTGTTAAAGTCCCCTGCTATGAATGTGTTACTGTCAATTTCCCCTTTTATGGCTGTTAGTATTTGCCTTATGTATTGAGGTGCTCCTATGTTGGGTGCATAAATATTTAAAATTGTTATATCTTCTTCTTGGATTGATCCCTTGATCATTATGTAGTGTCCTTCTTTGTCTCTTCTAATAGTCTTTATTTTAAAGTCTATTTTGTCTGATATGAGAATTGCTAGTCCAGCTTTCTTTTGGTTTCCATTTGCATGGAATATCTTTTTCCATCCCCTTGCTTTCAGTCTGTATGTGTCTCTAGGTCTGAAGTGGTTCTCTTGTAGACGGCAAATATACGGGTCTTGTTTTTGTATCCATTCAGCCAATCTGTGTCTTTTGGTGGGAGCATTTAGTCCTTTTACATTTAAGGTAATTATCGACATGTATGTTCCTATTCCCATTTTGTTAATTGTTTTGGTTTCGTTATTGTAGGTCTTTCCCTTCTCTTGTGTTTCTTGTCTAGAGAAGTTCCTTTAGCATTTGTTGTAAAGCTGGTTTGGTGGTGCTGAACTCTCTCAGCTTTTGCTTGTCTGTAAAGGTTTTAATTTATCCATCATATCTGAATGAGATCCTTGCTGGGTAGAGTAATCTTCATTGCAGGTTTTTCTCCTTCATCACTTTAAATATGTCCTGCCAGTCTCTTCTGGCTTGCAGAGTTTCTGCTGAAAGATCAGCTGTTAACCTTATGGGGATTCCCTTTTGTGTTATTTGTTGTTTCTCCCTTGCCGCTCTTTAATATGCTTTTTTTGTATTTAATTTTTGACAGTTTGATTAATATATGCCTTGGTGTATTTCTCCTTGGATTTATCCTGTATGGGACTCTCTGTGCTTCCTGGACTAGATTAACTATTTCCTTTGCCATATTAATGAAGTTTTCAATTATAATCTCTTCAAATATTTTCTCAGTCCCTTTCTTTTTCTCTTCTTCTTCTGGAACCCCTATAATTCGAATGTTGGTGCATTTAATGTTGTCCCAGAGGTCTCTGAGACTGTCCTCAGTTCTTTTCATTCTTTTTTCTTTATTCTGTTCTGCAGTAGTTATTTCCACTATTTTATCTTCCAGGTCACTTATCCGTTCTTCTGCCTCAGTTATTCTGCTATTGATCCCATCTAGAGTATTTTTCATTTCATTTATTGTGTTGTAAATCATTGTTTCTTTCATCTCTAGTTCTTCTAGGTCCTTGTTAAATGTTTCTTGCATTTTGTCTATTCTATTTCCAAGATTTTGGATCATCTTTACTATCATTATTCTGAATTCTTTTTCAGGTAGGCTGCCTATTTCCTCTTATTTGTTAGGTCTGGTGGGGTTTTATCTTGCTCCTTCAACTGCTGTGTGTTTTTCTGTCTTCTCATTTTGCTTATCTTACTGTGTTTGGGGTCTCCTTTTTGCAGGCTACAGTTTCGTAATTCCTGTTGTTTTTGTTGTCTGTCCCCAATGGCTAAGGTTGGTTCTGTGGGTTGTGTAGGTTTCCTGGTGGAGGGGACTAGTGCCTGTTTTCTGGTGGATGAGGCTGGATCTTGCCTTTTTGGTGGGCTGGTCCACGTCTGGTGGTGTGCTTTGGGGTGTCTGTGGACTTATTTTGATTTTAGGCAGCCTCTCTGCTAATGGGTGGGGTTGTGTTCCTGTCTTGCTAGTTGTTTGGCATAGGATGTCCAGCACTGTAACTTGCTGGTTGTTGAGTGAAGCTGGGTGCTGGTGTTGAGATGGAGATCTCTGGGAGATTTTTGCCATTTGATATTATGTGGAGCTGGGAGGTCTCTTGTGTACCAGTGTCCTGAAGTTGGCTCTCCCACCTCAGAGACACAGCACTGACTCCTTGCTGGAGCAACAAGAGCCTTTCATCCACACGGCTCAGAAAAAAAGGGAGTAAAAGTAGACAGAAAGAATTAGTAGAAGTAGAAAGAAAGAAAGAAAGAAAGAGAAAAAGGAGGGAGGGAGGGAGGAAGGAAGGAAGGAGGGAAGGAAGGAAAAAAGAAGATAAAGTAAAATTAAATAAAGTAAGATAAAATATAATAAAGTTATTAAAATAAAAAATAATTCTTAAGAAAAAAATTAAACAAAAAAAAAACAAACAAAAAAATTGGACGGATAGAACCCTAGGTCAAATTGTGGAAGAAAAGCTATTTAGACAAAATCTCACACAGAAGCATACACATACACCCTCACAAAAAGAGGAAAAGGGGAAAAAATCATAAATCTTGCTCTCAAAGTCCACCTCCTCAATTTGGGATGATTCGTTGTCTAAAGAAGGGAAGGAAGGAAAGAAAGAAAGAAAGAAAGAAAACAGGAAGATAAAGTAAAATAAAATAAAGTTATTTAAATAAAAAATAATTATTAAGAAAAGAAAAAAAAATGGATGGATAGAACCCTAGGACAAATGGTGGAAGCAAAGCTATAGAGACAAAATCTCACACAGAAGCATACACATCCACACTCAGAAAAAGAAGAAAAGGGGAAAAAATCATAAATCTTGCTCTCAAAGTCCATCTTCTTAATTTGGGATGATTCATTGTCTATTCATGTATTCCACAGATGCAGGGTACATCAAGTTGATTGTGGAGCTTTAATCCGCTGCTTCTGAGGCTGCTGGGAGATATTTCCCTGTCTCTTCTTTGTTTTCACAGCTTCCAGGGGCTCAGCTTTGGATTTGGCCCCGCCTCTGGGTGTAGGTTGCCAGAGGGCATCTGTTCTTCGCTCAGACAGGACAGGGTTAAAGGAGCCGCTGATTCGGGGGTCTCTGGCTCACTCAGGCCATGGGGAGTGAGGGGAACGGAGTGTGGGGTGAGCCTGCAGCGGCAGAGGCCGGTGTGACGTTGCACCAGCCTGAGGTGTGCCATGCGTTCTCCCGGAGGAGTCGTCCCTGGATCCCGGGACCCTGGCAGTGGCGGGCCGCACAGGCTCCTCAGAAGCGGGGTGTGGATAGTGACCTGTGCTTGCACACAGACTTCTTGGTGGCGGCAGCAGCAGCCTTAGCGTCTCACGCCCGTCTCTGGAGCTCCTTTAAGCAGCTCTCTTAATCCCCTCTCCTCGCGCACCTTTTGGGAGGTCTGAGATCTTCTGCCAGCGTTCAGTAGGTGTTCTGTAGGAGTTGTTCCACGTGTAGATGTATTTCTGGTGTATCTGTGGGGAGAAAGGTGATCTCCTCGTCTTACTCTTCCGCCATCTTCCCGGAAGCGCCCCAGCATGATTTATCTTCAACCTCTAATTTCAAGCTTTGTAAATTTTAATGTATCTCTTACTTTGGCATGTAATTGAATTAGCTTTTGGATCTAACAAAGAAATTATGTCTTTTAACAAATTTTATATGTATAGTTGTAGCACATATGCTTGATATATTTGCAAAATTTAACATTTGGTTTGCTTTGAGTGTGTGTGTGTGGGTGTGTGTGTGTGTTTAGGTGAGTGGTATGTGTGGGGAGGTTGTATTTATTTTTCTCCTAGTAATTTAAAAGTTTTATTGTCTCTTTTTATTTCTTTTAGTGATTAACTTTGTGTGTATGTGTGTGTATTATACATATATATGCCAACATCTTTATTAATTCATAAATTGTAGTATCAACTTTTCTTACATCATGAAAGATTAGACAAATATTAGACATTTAATCTTAACTGATTAATATTAATTAATCTGTTAATATTTGGAGTCTCAGGTTTTTTTCTTCTCAGAATCATCAACATATTTCTCCACTGTATTCTGCCACTGAAAATAATTATTTGGGGAATTATGAGGTCAATTTATTTTCTTTCTTCTAGGCAACTTGGCTTTTTTTTTTTTCCTCACATTTTTATCCTTGAAGTCCCAACACCACCAGAACTTCAAATATTTTTCTCTTTTGTCTTTCAGAAAACCCAATTACAGACATGTTGAATTTTCTTAATGTTCATTCCTACATACTTTATTCTCTCGAAAACTTTTTCTAGTTTTCAATTTTGTTTATGTGATCTTTTTAAAGCTGTTTTTGCATTGAATCTGTTTCCAGCAGTCTCTATTTTTATTCTTGCTCCTTCTAATGTAGTTTTCATTAATGTAATAGTGCTATGCTATCTTAAATTTCTTTTCTCATCAAACCTTCCAACTCACTTTTAACCTTTTCTTATTAACTTGTATTTTCTTTAATTTTAAACATCTCTTCCTTGAGCTCCTTTTTTTTCCTCTGTGTTCCATTTTTTCTTTAATTTCTTTGACATTTTAGATTACAATCATTTGGATTTTTTTCTTATGCTTGGAACAATTCTTATCTTGAAATGTATTTTTACTATATATTAAAAAGCAAGTTGGGCTTCCCTAGTGGCGCAGTGGTTGAGAGTCCACCTGCCGATGCAGGGGACACAGGTTCGTGCCCCGGTCCAGGAAGATCCCACATGCCGTGGAGTGGCTAGGCCTGTGAGCCATGGCTGCTGAGCCTGTGCGTCTGGATCCTGTGCTCCACAAAGGGAGAGGCCACAACAGTGAGAGGCCTGCGTACTGAAAATAAATAAATAAATAAATAAATAAATAAATAAATAAAAAGCAAGTAGCCTTTATTCATGATATTAGATTTATTTTTTCTAGCTTTATTAAGGTATAATTGCAATTGAAATGTACTTTTTATTTTTACATTTATTTACTCCCCCCCTCTCCCAAGGGAGTAGCAACAATAGATGTGAGGGTAATATTTATATACAGATCTGATGTTGAACATTTCTTGCTCATAAATCATCTTTGAAAGAAGGAAATTCCACCTAGGCCTATAATTTTTTTCATGAATAGGGTGCCAGATGCTGGAAACTAAGCCAGGTCAGTTGGAAACTTCAATTCAGGTCTGCCCCTTTAGAACACTTTTTAGCATGTCTGCTGAGTCATCTGCCCTTGGGGGTATGTGCAGGAGGTCTGGAGGAGCAGCAGCCCTGGGGAGGGGAGCCTGCACACCTCACAGAATCTTTTCTTGCTTGTGTTTTCTCAGACAACCGTGGTCCTCAGCTGAATTGCTGAGAGCTTCTTGCTTCAAAAGGTTGTTCCCTAACTTTAATGGTAAGTCAACATAAATACATTTATCCAAACCCTCTTTTACTTTCTCTCTCTTGTCCAGTTTTCTTTTCAGTCCCTTTCCTCCCTACAGCACCTCTGTCCATTATTTTGACATCTGACTTATTCCTCTGAGTGCATAACAAAGAGATAATTACTCTTGTGACAGTTATATATGAGTCCAAATACTGAAGTACAAGTCACCAATACCCTCAATTTTTCATATGTACTTCCTTTTAAAGACCATGTACTTTTTGTCTTATACTGTTTTCCTGGACTCTGCACCATCTCCTCAAATTCCCAGACAGATCTTAATATTTGTCTTGAAATATACAGGTGTTCCTGTTTCTCATCTTCATTTTCACATAATGCCTTACATCATGAAATATTGTTCTAAGTTCATAGTGTACTAAGAATCCTCAAGTTGTCAAAAATCTAATTATAAAACAATTGCTTCTGTATGTTCAGTGGTAGAGGAAGGGAGATAGAAGAATATTTCAGACTTAAGTCTATAGATATTTTCTTTTGAAGAATTTGTATGGATATTTTAAATAAAGTTACTTTTATGTGTGTAAATGTTGTCAAAGGATAACTTGCAAAATGATAACAACATAATTCTCCTTCAAGTACACAGTCAGCACATGCCTAACTTGTTAATGAGGGAACCAACAGGATGACAAATCAGATTCAGAGGAGAATTTGAGGGTCTCAAGTACCTATAGTCAGTTAAAAAAAGGCTACTTGAAATTAGAATTCTAAGTTAAATGAAGGGAATGGATTAATGCCCTACATAGCAAGAGAGCCATAACATTTGGGGTTATCCTTTTTTAACAGCTTTAACAGTTTGATGTCAGACAGCATAATCAACATAAAATGCATATTTTAAATGTACATGTACAACTCTATCAACATTTGTATACACTTATGAACCATCACCATAATCAAAATAGTGATCATACACATTATCCCCAAAGTGTCTTCATTCCCCTTTGTAATCTCTCCCTCTTGCACCCATATCCACAGACAGTCATCTGTGCATCTGGTTTCTGCCACCATAAGTTAAAGAATTTTATATAATAGAAGAGTATATATTTGTTTTGGTATGGATTTTTTCACCAAGCAAAGTTATTTTGAGATTTATCCACATTGTAGCACCTATCAATCCTATCAATAGTTCATTGTTTAAAAATTGCTGAGTTGTGTTCCATTTTATGCATGTATCACAATTTGTTTACCCATTCATCTGTTGATAACAATTAGCATTTTGTGAAAGAACCATCTGAAAGGATTAAAAGTAGGTGTCTGATGTTCACACAGGGCTTAGGATAGTGCCTCTTCCTGCCATCTGGCTGATAACACTTCGAATTCATTGAGTTTGGGTAGATTACACAGAAAAATCCTGCCTCAATTATGTGGCATAATTAACTCTAAATTGAGGACTGTATTATCCATATAAAAAGATAAATTATGACAAAGTGGGGATTATCTCAGGAATGCAAGGTTGGTTTCACATTCAGAAACCAATCAGTACATTCGCATTTCCAGTTCCAGGAAGATGGAGTAGACGTACTTTTCCTTATTTCTCAACATACGTACCCACACACACTAATAGAAAAAGTAAGAGGACTCTCAAAGATAGAGAAAAAAAGGAAGACCAGCTAGAAACCTTGACCTAAGGACCAACATGGTGATGAATTTCCTGGGTTTTCTTTTGGCCTCATGTATCCCAAACTAGGTGTTAGAAAAGCTGGCAACAAGACACGTCAATGGGTTCAGACTAAAAAAAGCCTGAACAAAAGCCTTCTTTCTTTAACAAAGGACCAGGAAGAGTAGCCTCTGAAGTCAGTAAACTTTTAAACAATATCAGCTTTACTCCAGCCAAACAATTCATAAAACACTGTGGACCCATCCCTACCAATATTAGCAAAGGCCAAGTGGGGAGCCTAGACTTCCAACCTCATAAGGCTGTAACAACGTGCTCCCAGCCCCCAGTCCACCACCCAAGGTGATGTCAGAGAAACCTGAGTAGAGAGCCAAGACCTTCATTCCTACTCCATCACAAGGAGCCTTCACCACCATGCTGTCAGTGGAGACCATGTGAGGAGACTAGATTTCTATCCCCACTGGCAGTAACAAGAGAATGGAAATACTGCAAGAAAAGAAAAAAGATATCAGGGCTCAAATAAATAATGGCTGAAAACAACTCAAACTTGGCAAAAGACCTAAACCTAGAGATTCCAGAATCTACACAAACCCCAAATAAGATCAACCAAGGAAATCCACACCAAGACACATCAAAGAACTGTCAACACAGAATCTTACATCCTTCAGTAGTGAAGAGGTAAACATGACATTTTCAAATGAAGGAAAACTAAGAGAATTTGTCACCAGCATACCTACCCTAAGAGAATCTGAAGAAAGTTCTTTAAACATGAAGGAAATAATAAAATAAGGAATTTGAGGACATCAGAATGAAAGAAAGAACATTGCAAAAATATGAGTAAATACAGCAGACTTTCTGTCTCTTCTTTAGTTTTCTAATTTATGTTTGATGGCTGAGGCAAAAAATTATATACTGCCTGATGTGGTTCTAAATGTATGTGGAAAAATATTTAAGACAAGTATATTATAAATGGGGGAAGGTACAGAGATGCGAAGGCAGATATGTTTTCTACATTTCATCCAAAATGGTGAAATTATGACACTAGTAGATAGATGCTATATATATACATGCAATACCTAAACAACCACTAAAAAAGCTATACAGAGATACACTATAACACTATAGTCTCAAAAACTATGTTTAAAACATTATAAATAAATCAAAATAGAATTCCAAAGAAAAGTTCAAGTGATTCACTGCAAGGTAGAAAAAAGAAAATAGTGAAGCATAAAACAGAGAGAACAAACAGAAAACAAAAAATAAAATGACTGACTTAAGCCTTAATATATCAGAAATTATGTTTAAAGTAAATGGTCTATATACACCAATTAAAAAACAGAAATTGACAGAATGGATTGAAAAACATGACTCATGCTATCTATAAGAAACTCAGTACAAATAAAATTATGTAGGTAGGTTGAAAGTAAAAAGATGAAGAAATATATTTTATACAAATAGTAATTTAGAAAACCCAAGAGTGGTTATATTAATATTAGATAAAGTAGACTTCAGAGTAAGTAAAATTACCAGAGGCAGAGAGGAATATTATATAATGATAAATAGGTCAATCACCAAGAACACGGCAATCCTAAACATGTATGCACTAAACAAGACAGCAGGAAAATATGTGAAGAAAAAAACAGTAATTAAAAGAATGAAAAAAACTGAAAGGAAAAATGGACAAATCCACAATTATAATTGGAGACTTCAACATCTCTCTCTTACCAATTAATACACCTATCCAGAAAATCAGCAAAGTTATAGAGAAACTCAACAACACCATCAATCAACAGGATCTAATTGACATAATAGAACACTACAGCCAACAACACAAAATACCCATTCTATTCAAGCACCCATGGAACATATACAAAGGCAAATCATATCCTGGACTATAAAGCAAACCTTGAGAAATTGAAAAATATTGAAAGCATACAGAGTGCATTTTCTGTTTATAATACAATCAACCTAGAAATCAGTAATAGAAAGATAATAAGAAACTCTCCAACACTTGGAGACTAAACAACATACTTTAATCCGTGAAAAAGGAAGTCTGAAGAGAAACAGAAGAACACATTGAATTGAATGAAAATGAAAATGTAACATACCAAAAAAAAAAATCAGTGTAATACAGCTAAAGCAGTAGTAAGAGAAATTTTATTGCACTAAATGCATAAGTTAGAAAAGAGGAAAGTCTCCTGCCCCAAGAACATGGAAAAAAAGCCAATAAACTCAAAGCAAGCAGAAGGAAGGGAATAATAAAAATGAGAGCAGAAATCAATTTAACTGAAAACAGTAAAACAATGGTGACTACCAATGAAAAAAAGAGTTTGTTCTTTGAAAAGATCAATAAATTTGACAAACTTCTAAGACTGACAAATTACCAATATCAAGGATGACACAGAAGATATCACTGTAAACACTATAGATATCAAAAGGATAATAAGGGAGTACCATGAACAAATAAACACACACATCTGACAACTTTTATGGAATGGGCCAATTCCTCAGAAAATACAACCTAACACAACTTGAACAACATGAAAATGACAATTTGAGTAACCCTTTAACTTTTAAGGGAATGGAACTCACAAAAAATTACTCACTAAAAAAGAAATCTCTAAGCCCATATGGTTTCACTGGAATATTCTATGAAATGTTTAAAGAAGACAACACAAATTCTACACATTCTCTTCCAGAAAATAAGAAAGAAGAAAATACTTTCCACTTTATTTTTTGAAGCTAGTCTTACCCTGGTACTAAAACTAGACTAAGACATTACAAACATAAAACTACAGAAAAATATATGAATATAGTTGCAAAATCCTTAACAAAATATTAGTAAATAGAATTCAGCATATATAAAAAAGAATTATAAACTATCACCAGTAGGGTTTATCCCAGGGATGCAATGCTGGCTCAATATTCAGAAATCAATCACTGTAAACCATAATATTAACATACAAAAGAAAAATTACATGATCACATGTCAATCAATAAAGAAAAAGTATTCACTAAATTTAACACCTATTTATGATAAAAACTTTTAGAAAAATAGAATAAAAGAGAACTTCCTCAATTTGTTAAAGAACATCTACAAAAACCCTATAGCTAATAGCATACTTAGTGGTGAAAACCTGAATGTTTTCCTCTAAAGTCAGGGACAAGGCAAGGATGTTTGCTCTCACCACCACTGAACAATGTGGTACTGGAAATTCTAGCTAGTTCAAGGAGGAAAGAAAAGGAAATAAAAGGCATATAGATCAGAAAGAGAGAAAACTGGCTCTATTTTCAAATAATGTGGTTTGGTAGTCTGTGTTGAAAAACAAAGGACAAAAAAAAAACCTCTATAAGTGAGTTTAATACTGAGTTTAATAAGGTCTTATGATACAAAATCAACACTCAAAAATTAATTATAGTTCTATATACTAGCAATGAACATGTGGAAACCAAAATTAAAATTACAGTACCATTTACAATTGCTCAAAAAATGAAATACTTAAGTGTAAATCTAACATGTACAGGCTTTATATGTTAGAAACTACAAAGTGATGGTGAAGGAAAACAAAGAACTTCTAAATAAAAGAAGAAGCATACCACATTCATTGATTGGAAGACTCAATATAGTAAAGATGTCAATTCTTCCCAAATTAATATTCAGTTTTTTAAAACTGAATTATAGTTGACACATTATATTAACTTCAGATGTACAACATAATGATTTGATATTTGTATATATTGTGAAATGATCACCACAAGACATCTACTTAACATCCACCACACACATAGTTACAAATTTTTTATATTCAGTTTTAATACAATTCCTATAAAAATCCCAGCAGGGTTTTTTATAGATGTAGACAACATAATCTAAAATTTGTATGGGAAAGGCAAAGGCAACTAGAATAGCTAAAATAATTTTAAAAATTTAAAGTAGGAGCCAGTCTAGCAGATTTTAAGACTTATTTTATAACTACAGTAATCAAGAGTATATGGTATTGGGAGGGGGTAGACAAAAAGATCATTGGAACAGAATAGAAAATCCAAAAATAGGTGAGAAAAGTGTGCGTAGCTGTGAAAAGACAACAGGAAGAAGACTTTAGGTGATGGAAATGTTCTGTATCTGGACTGTATCAATGTCGATATCCGGTTAGTGATATTGTACTACAGTTTGGGGGGATGTTACCTTGGGCGGAAACATTGAGTAAAGGGTATGCAGAATCCTTCTCATTGTTTCTTACAACCTCATGTGAATCTACAAGAATCTCAAAGTAAAAAGTTTAATTTAATGTGATTATCTCAACAAACACAGAAAAAGCATTTAGAAAAATGCAACATTCATTCAGGATAAAATTTCTTAACAAACTAGGAAGAGAAGGGAACTTCCTTAACTTGATAAATGATGTCTGAAAAATAATAGTGAATGAAAATGATCCCCATCCAAGAGCAAGAAGTTCTTCTCCTAGCTTGACCAGCGCTGCAAGGGGCTTCTGACACATTCCTGCCCAGATTTGGGACATTATTTTGAAAAACAAAGCAGAGATGGCTATTCAAATAAGGAACCCCTGTTTTCATTTTCTTTCCTCTCCTGATTCAAGCAGTAGATCCTAATAACAATCTATTATAACCATCTATTAAATGCAAGTTATTTCCTTAATGAATTGCTCGTGTTATATAAGCAAGTACAGTGGGAGAAATGCCTTTACAAAGTTCCTAGATTCAGGAGGACAATTGTTTTTGATGCACAGTAAATCAAAGGGTTTGGGAAAGATCAAATGTGATAATCATTTTATTGATGATAAATCCTAAATCAGACTAGGATAATGAGTCATTTTATTTTTTTCTGCTTAGGGTTATCCTTCTTCAACATTCTAAGAGTCAGGATATACCTTGTTTGCATTGATTGTTAAGAAAAAACATCAAAAAAGAGGAAAAATGATAAAAACAGTAAATGTCATAATTCGACCTTGTCCAACAAGCCCACCTAAAAATCATTTGATGTTCTAAGAAGTAAAAACTATCGGGCTTTCTGCTTACTATTATTTACTGCCAGAATTTGTAAAGTTAGATGTTAATTTAATACAAGATTGTTGAATTGCCAGTGATTCTCCCGTTGCGGAGCATAGGCTCCGGACGCGCAGGCTCAGTGGCCATGGTTCAGGGGCCCAGACACTCCACGTCATGTGGGATCTTCCCAGACCGGGGCACGAACCCATGTCCCGTGCATCAGCAGGCGGACTCTCAACCACTGTGCCACCAGGGAAGCCCAAATTGCCAGTGATTTTTGTCCACTAGAGATGGAAATAATTTCTGTGTGATAAAAATGGTACAGCTCAAGCAGTATTTTTTCCCCACTGAATGTGTATATGCATGTTTATACTTCCTCATATTGTCCTTTGAACTGGCTTTGCCATCCTTTGCCTGTTAGTTTTCTCTTTAATGAGTTAAATAAATAAACCTTTGATACACCCTCAATCTATGAGAGTATGAGAGTCATGTGTTTAGTTGTTTAAAAATTACACTTTGACATTAAGGGAAAGAAAGGAGGTGGCCCATTTGGGGTTTGTGAGCCTTCACTTAGAGCCAGCATGGAAAGGATGGGATTCAGGCCATCCATCTTGCCACTTTGCATTATGGACAACATTAGCCTGTGTACTTGTTAACTCTTTCCTCTGCATTTATTATGTACCTGTTATGTGTGCAGCACATGCTAGCAGTTGTCATGGTAATTTTGTTTTTTTCAGAGGGAATATCTTGTGCTAGAGTTTCTTTTCCCTTTGCTTCTCTGAGATATCACCACACAGCAGTCAGTGAACAGCTAATTCATGGGCTTGGATTACCTTATTTTGTTAAGCATCCTGGAGGGTTAGGAACATATATGACACCATGCCACTCCAGGAATTTATTGGTGTCCAGGACCAATGAAAATGGCATGTTGCTTGTGTACAGAAGAAATACTGAAGCTGGCAGAGTTTCTGCTTGATTGAAAATAGATTTCAAGGACAGACCCCTGCTCAAAAACTAGGACCTTTAAGCCCCAATCTAGGAACTTGAAGATTTTTTAAAAAATAATAAAATGTGTGAGCTTTAAAAAAAATGTTATCGACCTGAACAACATTAAGCTGAGGTGAGGAATGGCCTCTGAGCATTCGAAACTCATGGCTTTGCTTCCTATGTACAAGTTAGACACAGAAAAATACAAGCTCCATAATCATCTATTGTAGGAGTGTTGGGCTGCACCCCACAGACCTACAAGGTCTGTACCTGCCCAGCTTCAAGATGGAAGAGCCCAGGGTCAGCAACAGAGACATCAATATCTTATAAGCATCTTGTTCAGCACTTGAAATGCATGGAAGTCTCCTTCTCAGATTTCTTTAAAGTCCATATTTTAAAATACAGGCTTTAAAAGATGAAGTCCACCTCTTAAGACATGATATAGCAATTTCTCTCTAAGCATTGTGTCACAAGACACACATGTCAACAGAAAGAAAAACACATAGTGTGAGAGTTGTGAGGTAGGTTTAATTCAGGGTCTTGACTGAGGACTATAGCCTGGAAGACAGCCTGTCAGAAGGCTTTGAGGAACTGCTCCAGAGAGGTAAGCAGGGGAGGCTAGTTTATATGTGATTTTTGTTAGGGAATACATGCAGTTAAGCATACATCTTGGTAAAAGATTATTGCTAGTTACAAAAAACAGACCTCTAAAGTTAATGATTGTAGTGCTTTTCTGTGTATGGGAAGATGCAAGAAACAGGGTTCAGGGACTTCCCTGGTGGCGCAGTGGTTAAGAATCCACCTGCCAGTGCCGGGGACATGGGTTCGATCTCTGGTCTGGGAAGATCCCTCATGCCGCAGAGCAACTAAGCCCGCACACCACAACTACTGAAGCCTGCGCACTCTAGGGCCCGCATGCTGCAACTACTAAGCCCGTGTGCTACAACTATTGAAGCCCATGCGCCTAGAGCCTGTGTTCTGTAACAAAAAAAGCCTCTGCAATGAGAAGCCCGCGCACCGCAACAAAGAGTAGTCCCTGCTTGCCGCAACTAGAGAAAGCCTGCATGCAACTGAAACTAAATTTTTTTAAAAAAGAGGCAGGGTTCATTAAAATTCTCCCTGAAATGCATCTACCTATCTAAGAGCCTGCTGGCCCAAAGTACAGAGCACCCTGTTATTGCCTTAATCTCCATCTGAAGCCCTGAGCACACTGTAGGTCAGCAACTGCAGGGGGTTAACCTTTGTAGACTTGGATGGTGAGGGAAATGCTCTCTGCTCTTTCTTTCTTTGCACAAAATTGGCATAAGAAATTGCCTCCAGCGAGCACCTGCCACTCTTTCTGTAGAAATAGCTTTGCTTGGCAGAAGACTCTCATAGCAGGTGATGCCTATAAAAATACCAGATCCATTGGTTATAAAGAAGAAGAATGAGATGACTTTGCTTTTTGGCCTTTTCAGGGAGTCAGCAGCCCCTATTTGGTGGTCGAGATATATGCATTTACTGACCACCAATTTGGTTTTTCCAGGGTTTTCTTGTGTTTCTGAATCCAGAATTTTAGAAATTAGTAAAATGCATTTTGTGAACTAACTCATTTAAAGAGCTGAGTCAATAAATTAAGGACTTTCCAATTTTACTTTCCCTGTGAGATTTAATATAGAGTTGGCTGTATTTTCAGGTTCCACATTTGATGATTCAAACTACGTGGATAGAAAACATGCAGAAAAAAAATTCCAGAAACTTCCAAAATGCAAAACTTGAATTTGCTGTGCACCAGCAGCTATTTACATAACATTTACATTGTGTTTACAACCATTTACTTAGCATTTACATTGTATTAAGTATTAAAAGTAATCTAGAAATGATTTAAAGTATGTGGGAGGATATGTGTAGGTTATATGCAAATACTATGCCATTTTATATAAGAGACTTGAGCATCTGTGAATTTTGGTATGGGGAGAGAGGGGTTATGGAACCAAAAATATGAATATACTTATATTTATGTATTTACATATTTATATAAAACTGCAAAGTATATCTGTATATATACACATATCTAGTAAGAGGAGGTTTTGATGCATGGCTCTATGTGACAGCTCTTGTTTCATCCTTTTTAAGAGCACATACCCCTTTCTAACCACATACTGGGCAGCCCAAGGGGGAGACCATGTATTGTCCTTACTCACCTTCACAGACCATGGCATAGGTCAGGAGCTGCAAATGAGTGTTCATCAATAATCATGATGATGGATTAGACATGTGTCTCGTCAATTTTTTTTAATGTATTCCTCCACTCTTGGTTGGAATCCCAGATCTCAGTGGTCACCTCCGTGTGGAGAAGCTGGAACCTGTTGGAAGCTGCACGGGCTCTCAGCAGCAGAGGCCATTGAGAACCAGACCCTCCCCTGCAGCCCAGCGCCCTGGCCACCGACAGGGGGCAGTCTGGAGGGATGTTGCCTTACGGGTATTCAACAGCAGGCAGCACTGGTTTTACCTTTGCTCATTTGTAAATTGGGCTTCAAACAAGCATCCTTTCCTTAATGCAGAGGTTTTGCTCGACACATGGTCGCCGTTCTCTCAGGAGACAAGAGCTGAGTTTCACTCTTTCTCCTGCTCTCTTGTTCTGGGAAAAACGTCCATGGTGTCTATTCTGTTCCCCATTCCTCCAGCCTTGGCTAAGTCACTAAAAGATGCCTTTTTGGATGAAGAGCCTGCTCCACTCAACCCCTAGCGTGTCCCTGATCCCTGATTTTGACAAAAGGGCAGTCATGCCCATGAAACTAGGAATTTGATTTTTTTTTTAACTGCAGTGAGATACAAAGGCTGCTTCTCTTTGTCAGCCAGATCTCCCCACTGTTGACATTTGCATCTGCTCAGAGATTTTCCTAGCCAGAAAATTCACGGGCCAAATGAGAGACGGGGGAAATTCTTCTGAGGGCTCCTGAATTGAATGTAAATTCTACTCTGATGTGGAAAAAGAAATTGCTACTCAGTCATTCCCCTTGTCAACATTCCAGAGCTCATCCTTGTCATTAGGGCTGGCTCTTTCTGTCTCCTCTTTGTGCACACCCTCCAGGAAACTCAGAAGTAAGTTAGTTACTGGTACGACATCTAAGCTTCTTTTATTTTATTCTTTCTTTATAAAGGGGGTGTTCAACTTTGGGGAAACAATATGTTTAAGTCAAGGAAAAAAGTTAAACATATGAAAACCATCTCGACGCATTTTCCTTTTCCCCTTCCTTCCCCCATCACCCCTTCCAAACGTCAGCCCCAATTTCTTGTTCCCAACCTTGATCTGACACCATGTGACATTCTCAGGGCCTGGAATTTGGTCTTTCAGAGCTGGTTCTGCTCCAAGTCCTCAGTGACCTTTCTTTCCTTTTCTCCACACCCCTCCCAGAGCTGCCCACAACAAGGGAAACCACAGTTCCCAGAGCCAGAGAGAGACAGAGGGAGAGAGAGAGAGAGAGAGACTATAAGCATTGACAAATGGGAGAGGCAGAGAGAGAGTCAGACTAGAATCCAGGAAAGTTACAGAACCCAGAACAAATGTGTCTGGATCTACTTTTCTTTCCTAATCAATAATCCTCTTTCACATGTTAATTGGAAAATATTGAGATTGAGCACTAAGAAACCAGTTTTCCTTGTTTTTTTTAAATTAGTTTTTTTTTTTTTAAATTTGATTGATTTTACATGCTACAATTTGTACTTGGTGTGACCACATTGCTGTGGGCTCTGGGCAGTTCTCCATTAAGAGCCACAGTTGCTGGGAGGGATCCATCCTGCCTCCTCTGGGGCCAGAGCAGCTGGTGGTTTTGTCTGTGTCCATTCCAGGCTGGTCTTGTTGGAGCAGAGGTCCCTCTCGCCCCTGCCCCTTGGCGTCCTTGCTGTGCCCTAGATGTGAGCACACTTCCCAGGAGGGCTGAAACTCCCAGGAGTGTTTCCTCAGCCCCAGGCGGGAGGGGACAGCCAGGCTCTACGGCCTCCACCAGGACAGAGCCCATGCTGGAGGTCCTTAGCTGTTCAGTATGGCTGGTTCATAACTGAAGAGTTGTTTTTCTCTTTCTATCCTTTTAATTTCTTTAGTAAGGATTTCTGGGATGCTAATTATGATTTTCATTCTTTAACATACATTCAAACATGAATATCATGGATAAATATGCATTGCTACTGTCACCTAATGGGTGACAGAGGAATTTAGGAATTAAGTAGGAGATATGGACCCCAAACCTGTACTTTTATTTATTTTATTATTAATGGGATAACAGCAAGTACTTTTCCCATTAATTTGCCATTTGTTTTTGGCACTGACACATGAACAGTGAAGGACCCATTAGGGTGGGTTGCACCTGACCGCCCACCCGAGGCTTACCTGGCCTCTGAGTTCAGCCAAGTTGGCTGCGTTGGACACCATGCTGACAAGCCTGGGTCATGCTGATGGGCAACTACAGTCACCCAGTTTCTCCGCCACACACATCCACTCCAGGCCCCAGGCTGTCACAGCAAACAGTTGGATTAGAGTAGGTGAAAAAATCAGCCCCTTAGAGACAAGTGTCTCTCCCAGGAGGGAGAAACTGGATGTGCAAGTTGGGTTGGCATCTTTGTATGTCAGTGGGGTGTCATCACTGGGAGCAAGAGGGAGAAGTTGCCATGGCGACTGAGTGCTTACATGTCTATGGGGGGGTCCTTCTGCTGAGAGTGGTCAATCTCCTCGGAGACTATAATGTTTCAAGGCACTACTCTCTTTTTTGAGGAGAAGAGCCTTACTTTTTAGAGTGAACTTGGTGTTGAAAAGAATCTCTCCCAACACAAGGGCTGAAACCTGCTGATGACCTGCCGCCCTGTTTGCCACATAGAAATACTGGGCAGATTCTTTCTCTGCAGCCCGAGGGTGCCCTGGAAATGACAACGCCTGTTCCAAATGCTCTCAAATCAGTGACTCAAAGAAGGCTCCCATCTCCAGTCTCACATAAAAAACAAACAAACAGGGCTTCCCAGGTGGCGCAGTGGTTGAGAGTCCGCCTGCCGATGCAGGGGACATGGGTTCGTGCCACGGTCCGGGAAGATCCCACGTGCTGCGGAGCGGCTGGGCCCGTGAGCCATGGCCGCTGAGCCTGCGCGTCCGGAGCCTGTGCTCCGCAACGGGAGAGGCCACAACACTGAGAGGCCCGCGTACCGCAAAAAACAAACAAGCAAACAAACAAAAAAACAGATCTCCTAATGCTTTTTATTCTTTTTGGTTAAGCAAGAGCCTAGAACACTTTTAAAAATCAGCTTTATGGACGTAAGTATAATGCACACATGATATCTTGCACATATTAACGTCTACGGTTCAGTGAGTTTTGACAGCTATACACACCGAAAACGAGACAGAACACTTCCATCACCCCCAAAAGTTTCCTCCAGTTTCTTTGCTGTTCATCCCTTCCTCTACACCTGCCCCAGGAAAGCTCTAATCGGCTTTGTGTCACTAAAGGTCAATTTGCACTTCCTAAGATTTTACATTAAAAAATGACATAGTACCTGGTCTTTTGTGACTGGCTACTTTCACTCAGCATAATGACTTTGAAATTCACCCATACTTACCCCAGTAGTTAGTCCTTTTTATGTTGCTTACTACCCATTACGCAGATATACCTCACTTTTTACCCATTCTCCTGTTGATGGACATTTGGGTGGCCCCCACTTTTAGGATATTGTGACTAAAGCTGCCGTGAACATTCATCTACACATTATTGTGTGGACATTTTTCATGGATAGATACCTAATAATGGAATGGCTATGTTACATAGTCACTGTAAGTTTTTAGGAACTGCCAATTTTCCAGAGTGATGCACCGTTCCAGTTGGCTGAATTCCAGTACTTGGACAGTGTTCTTCCTTTATTCACCCCAGTGGGAGTGGAGCAGTGTCTCATCCTGATTTTGATCTGCATTTCCCTGGTAACTAATCATCTTGAGAATCTCTTCATGTGCTAATTAGCCACTATAACTTTGCTTTGGAGAAATGTCTGTTCAAATTTTTGTCTTTTTAAAAAATAGATTATTTGTCTTCTAATTCCCCCACACACCTCTGGTAGTTGTTTTCCATATTTTATACAAAGTCTATAGTTCTTATCTGCAAGAGTTACAGTGTGTTAGGTGTTTTTACTCCACCATACTGGAGGCAAAATACCTGGTAAATTTTGGAAACAGAACCCTCACTCCCTGGCCCATGTGGGGAGTGTTTTAATCAATGGGTGCATTCAAGAGATACATCCTTTCATGATAGGAAAACAAATGAAATGATTTCATTTTTTAATAAGAAAAGTTTCAAACAGCATATTCTTTCCTTCTGGTCTATTATATCAACAAGGTAATTTTTTTCCAGTAAAATATTGGAACATAATATTTTCATTTCTCTGTTTTTTCATTATATTTTGAATTTTACTATATATTAATAATTGGTTAATGACTAGCAATTTTTAAACAATGTGTTGCTTGAATTCAACCATTGACAAAAAATAATGTGTGTTTAGAGATAAACAAATTGATTGAAATAGTAGCCTACTTTCCTGTGGGGTGAGGAAAGTAGATTCCTTCTCATGGAACCTGCTTTAATATATATTATTAATATTATATATAATAATAAACTGTTTTATTGGGCAATTATTTAATTTTTTTTTACAGATTATTTTAAGTACTTTAGTAGTTTTGTTCACAAGGCTAAACATATTTCCACAACCTTAGATACAACATTAATTTGTATAATAAACCCTTTCTTTATCTATACTACCACCTCAAACTCTATTACAAGTGAAATCTAAACTATCATCAAGTTCTGAAATAAGGGAATCCAAGTTTAAGAGTTTGGCAGACTTTAGCTCCAAACAGAAGCCATTTTCACCTACCACCTGTGATTCAGTTTGGACCGTTTTGTACCATGTGTTGGCACTGGTGGTACATGGATTTACATCTCAATTTTCAGTGTTCCTCTTTCTATATCCTACTTTTAAATAAAAGCCCCCAATAAATTTTAGAAAGTCAAGTTTGTCTATTTATAAAATTTACCCTTTTCAAAGGTGTGTGTTTGCTCGCTATTAACTTCTTTGATTTCAGTGCTGATCCAGGAATTAAACAGAAGGAAAGTTTGGAAATATATTCTCAAGTTTTCAAATTCATACTCTTATGGATGTGCCAAGCCATGAAACAGACCAACGCACCAGAAACAGACAGATTCTACATTCTTTGGCCTCTGATTTAGCCTAAGAAAATGAAGGTTCTTACACATATCTCCCTAAGATAGTATAAGTTTCTGCAGCTAATGAAAGGATTTTCTATCTTTGATTTTTAATGGATTAATTATAGTGTAGGGTTGACATCTCTATAATAACAGGCCATGTTTCTTTCCTCTGATTACTAACAGAGATAATATTTTTATCAATAAACAATATTTCCTAATATTTCTCTGCCAGTCAATCAGTTTTCCCCTAAGCCTGAACCCCTCTGTCATTAGGATCAAGAGAATAAGGTTTATCTCCCAGGAGAAGGGATGGGACAGGAGACAGAGATGTCATGGGGCAAGGAAGTGAGAAGATATGATGGAGGAGACATTCCCAACCAGATAGGAACAGATGTCCTTTTAGAACAGGGAAGGAAGAGAAAGAAAGGTGGAGACATTCCCTGAGTCTTCGAAAGGTGGCCCAGCACCCTTGTCCTCCACACTTGGGCAAAAGTAGGTTGTGAGAGACACTCCCGTAGAAGCCCGGAAGCCCAGGACAGCTTCCCTGCCCCTCTCAGGATGTCTGGGGTTGGTGGAGCAGAAAAGGGGTCCAGAAAGATTGACCTGAAATAATTACCTCGTCTCTTGAAGACACACCTGTGGAGTGCAGGTGACTCAGAGTTCCTGAATCCCCTGGACGAGTGGTGGGAGGTAATAAAGCAACCAATGGACCTCAGAGGCTCAGGGTTGTTGCCGTTGTGAGGACACCAGTGAGTGGAGGGCAGCATGACAGAGACCTTGAACTTCAGCATCAGGTGCCTGCAGAAAACCATCATCAGGACCTCTTGGACAAGACCAAAAACCCTTAGTGGAGGCCTTTCAGTCCCAGTGGCCAGACACAGACCAAACTCCCCCCTTACCCATGCTGATATGAGAGAGGGGAGGGATGGCCTTGGGAGTTTGAACTTTGAAATACTGTTACCCAAAAGGGGCGTTTACACTGGAAGAGTGTGTTTCAAATAAAAAGAGGAAAGCTTCCCTTTAAATGATAACCATCACTGAGAGTATATTTGAGCTACTCCCTGTTCTGAGGGTCCTCATAACGATTCTATGTGGCCTGTGTTACTGGGCACCCCCAAGTCCCAGACAATCAGCTGAGGCTCCAAGAGGGGGACTGCTGAGCCTGGGAGCAGAGAAGCTGGATGTGAAGGAAACATGCCCACCATTCCCAGGCTCAACATCCCCCAGCAGCCGCTGTCATGGGAGCATTTGTGCCCCCTCCAACACCAAATATGGAGGCCACCAAACTGGGTAAGACCAGGCGTGCACACTCAAGGAAATGTGTGCTTCTGAGACATTTGGGTTGTATGCACCATTCAACCCTGCATGTGGTTTCCCAAACCTAGTCATTTTTCTCCCAACACAGAGACAAAGAGGGAGGCCACATGGAAAGGAGCTCCATAGATATGTTACTTTTAAAATTTTAGCTAATGATATAGAACACTGGTACTATCAAACTATTTATGTATCTTCTAAAAAACATCTAAAACAATGGGTTTAAGTTAAAATCCCCATCTACCTTCCTGATGTGGATGTAAAGTAGCCCGTACAAGCCAGGGGGTGCTCAAGCAGTAGCTATCACCTTCCCGCTGAGTTCTCAACTAAGTGGGTGCAACCATGGCCACCCGCACAGATCATGCAAAAAAACCAGTGGATCCCCCCTCCTCTCCCCCTTGGCTCCTGGCAAATAAGCAAACAAGCAGCCTGTGAAATGGAACACCCTGGGGACTGGTAGACGATGTGTGATCCATCAACACTGGACATACATTTTTACTGAAGAGTCCAGCCACAGAGCAGGACTCAGGGCTTCTGTGATGGATGTGAGACCCAGAGTTGGTAGGAAGTGGGCAGCAGGAATTGGGGTACTGTGGTGTGGGAATGAGCAGAACTGCAGCAAAGTTCTGTCCTTTGGTCTCCAGTCCTCCCCCTTTCAATTTCCTTTCTGGGAAAGCTGCAGGCCCACAGATCAAGCTTAACCTCATGATGGACTGAATTGTGTCCCTCAAAAGCCATATGTTGGAGTTCCAGCCCCCAGTACCTCTGAATGGAACTGTATTTGGAGAGAATCTTTAAAGTAGTGATTAAGTTAAAATGAAGTCATTAAGGTGGACCCTAATCCAATCTGGCTTACATCCTTCTAAGAAGAGGAGATTAAGACACAGAAATGCACAGAAGGGAAACCATGTGAGGGCACAGAGAGAAGATGGTCATCTACAAGCCAAGAAGAGAGGCCTTAGGAGAAACTAGCCCTGATGACACCTTGATCTTGAACTTCCAGCCTCCAGGACTGTGAGACAATTAGTGTCTACTGTTTAAGCCACTCCATCCTTGGTACTTTGTTAGGCAGCCAGAGCTGACTGTTACAACTTCCTGCACAGGTGTTCAGCCACTGGTCCTGAAGCCGAATCTGGCCTCTGTACCCTGACACCCAATTAAATCTCAGAGACAAGAGTTTTGGGTGAAATAGAAAAGAATAGCTTTATTGTTTTGCCAGGCAAAGGGGGCCACAGCAGGCTAATGCCCTCAAAACTGTGTGTCCAAATGGAGGGGCGGGGTGTGTGTGAGTTTTAAAGTCAAGGGGCAGTGAGGTTGCTGGTAAGGATGAGGGTGGGTACAGGGCCCACATTCCTTCAATCCAGAGATCATCTGGAGTCAGGTGATGATAGGCAACTGTGACCTTCTCTGGAATGAAGAGTGCTTCATCAAGTCTTCCATTTGGTGGGGGTTTTAGTTCTGCAGAAGAGCTCAGAGATCATGTTATGTATATCCCTTGAAGGGAAACCAGGACCCTGCCCCAAGACTACACTATTGTTTCTTGACTCTTCCTGCCTTGCCTCTGCAGCCCCTCCCTTCCCTGATTAGCAACTGTTTGAACCTGCCCTTTGGAACTCAGAGAATGGGACACATAAAGGCTTTTGTACCCAGGATCCCTATAGGGTCCTGCTCGGTTTCAGTCCTTGCCCCAAGCTCTGCTCCCAGGTGACCTCAGCACCAGCCTTCTACCCCAGCCATTCCTCTGCCTCTCAGCCCTTTGCGCTCTGTGTCCCTCACCGAACTGGCCATCTCAAGAGTGCTACCACTGCTCCAAACTTCCTTTGAAATTTCTTAACAGAACCCAAGTCGCCTTCTTTGAACCAGCTCAGCAGTGAGAAATCTGAAGCTAAGGATGTTCTGATTTTTAGAAACAGGATCACTGATTTACAGAGACAGGAATTGTGATGGGAAGAGCCCCAGGAGTTGGGGCAGATATTGTTAGAATCAGAAGTTCCTCTGACAGGACATGGAAAGCCCTCTCTCCAGGGCCCTTCTAATCCCATATAACAGGGACACAATGGTGGACACCAGTAAGTCTTTGCCATAGAAGAGGGTGTGGTGGTATAAAATGATGGCCTGTGTGCCCAGACACCCCACATGCAATAGTTCCAATTGTTGAGAAAACCACACCTCAGAAAGTTTAAACGACCAACCTGTCAGTGATAGTTAAATGGTGTTCCATTTTATATTCACTCACGATTGACCAGGCACCATATCAAGTGATTTAAAATACATCATTTTATTTAATCTTCCCAGAAACCTACTGAATTTTAAATTGTTGTTATACTTTTATTGTTGCAGTTTACAGACAAGGGCACTGATCGCTAGAGAAGTTAAGTGACCTGCCCAAAATCACAGAGTTAATAGGTTGCAAACCAGGGAGGATCCAGGCCCCTCGGGCTGCGAGGCCCATCTGCCAACCCTCGTTTCCTAACATCTTCCAAGCAATACAGTTGTGTGTGGCCTGGTCCCACCCAAGCACGAACCCTTTCACTCTCCATTTCCCAGCCAGGTCCCTCCCCTCTCCCAAGGAGTTGGGCAGTTCCTATCTGGGAAAGTACTCCTGTGTGAGAGTAAACTTTCCAGTCCCCACAGAGGCCCACCTGACCCATATTAGGAGAGAACCACTTCAAACCAGTCTTGCTGAAGACATTTAAGGAGTTTTGAGAAGCCATCACTTAAATATTCAGTTTAGAAATGTTGTTAAATGTTTCCAAGAAATATGACCAAAGCCATCAAAGATTTGAATACCTCAGTGTTTGTTCCCATTGCAAAAGATGTGTTCACATATCTTGGCATTTGCAGAGTGAGAGGAACTTGTACTAAATCTGGCATCTCAGAACTTCACTATGCAAAGCTGCATCAGGGAACATTCTGTGGGAATGTTTAGGGAGCATTTGAAAATGCTCTTGGGAAATAGAGGTCTGTCTTCTATTTAAGTTCTGGCGCCTCTCAATGTGAAACTGTTTTCTGCATCTTCACCTAGGTGTATAATCTGGATCAACCTGGAGGGGCAAATTGTAGTGTTTGTGCTGTTATAGTCATAGTACAGCATTGGACTGTGAATAGAGAGAAAAAACTATAGAGCAATCATCAAAAATAGATCACTGGTAAAATGGCTGGGGATATGCTCCATATCATAAAATAAATGTTAAATATCTGATAGAGTAAAAGTTACTCTTCACGTGATTGTCCTTCTTTTGAGACCTTGGGGAGCCAGTCTTTCCAGGGTTGGCCCAAATCTGTAGACGGTGAGCCAAGCCTGTTGCCTGAGTTGCTCTGAAGAGGTCTAATGAAGCTGTGCCCTGTAGATGTGATGGCCCATTAGGGGAGAGGGTGGATATCTCCCCCAGAGACTCACATGGTGAATTAAAACACCCAAGGGGGCAGAAAGATGAGGTCTTTTAATGAAGTCTTCCAGTGTAATGTGCAAATGTGCAGTGTCGTGCTAGCTTCCCAGCTTGCCAACGAATACTGTGTGCACATGTAAGTGAGTTTTCTGGGAGGAGTGTCTATATCATCCATTAATAAGAAAGTCACCCATAAATGAGTGTATGAGGGGTCAAGTGTAAAAGCTTCCTGGCAAGCCCTTCTAAAGCTAGTTTGGTTGCTCTGAAACATCTAGTTCGCATGGTGTTCAGGTACCCAGACTAGTTGGGAGTCTGTACTTCCTCTGTATTGGCAGGACATCTCAGGATTTTGCTGGAAACACCCTCAGAAGACACTCAGGACGAGGTCTGCTGGCTGCTGTGTTGCTGCCATAGTACACATGTGGGTCATGAATCCAAAAGTCACAGTTCATCTGGTCCTTCATTTGGTGTTAGAGCGTGGCCTGCAGCCTTTTCATACAGATGTAACCCTCAACTGTCTCCACAGATGATGGGGAACCACCTCTACCACTAGGAAGGAGCCACAGAGCAGAACCCTTATTATTCTGGAGGAATGGTCTGTGATGCCTGAAAAGAATGTGTGGGAGCTTCTGATTCGTCTCATCTCTCCAAAGGCCCACAGGGCAGCAGGGGCGTCCTCACACAGGAGTGTCTTTCAGAGCCCTGAGATACTTCCCAGCTCAGAAACAGTAAAACTCCCAGTGAGTCATTCTCTGCAAGCAAGCACACTGTCCATACCCATGAGGGACCACCTTGTAACCTGTGGTCACTCCCCAAGCTTATATAATTGCCCAGAAAAACTCAGAGGTCCTGCAGGAAACTTGGCTCCACCTTGTGGGATTCTGGCCAAATCATTCAACCTGTCTAAGCTTCCAGTTTTCTTATCTGTGAAATGGAAATAGGAAAACCCAAATGGCATGGGCCATTGTGAAGATTAAATGAGACAGCATATGTAAAACCTTCCTGCATCAGAAGCAACTACTAGATGAACCCACTGGAAGTCATGGAAGGTGGGGTGGTGTGGAGCGATGCAGAAATCCTCTGTGTCTAAGGGACAGGTACAGTGTGGTAGTGCATTTATGCTTACCATGCCCACACTACCCCAGTGACCACTGAAGAGAAAAGTGTGTGTCCCCTTCACCCTAAAAGTCATCTCTAAGTTCCAAACACAGACAAGTAGCCTGCACTCTCTTGCACACGAGAGCTTGCTTTGCCATCACAAGGCATTCTTGGTTCATTTTAGGTAATTTCAGCTGAAAGAAGGTAGGGATGGAGAAGAGAATCCCTTTTTGTGGATTCCCAGGGTCTGCTGCAGGACAGAAAGCAGGGTCCAGCACCAACACCACTCAGACTGTGCCAGGTATTGAAGCTTCCAGGAGACCATCTCCTGAATTTTCAAGATTGATCTTCAGGAGGAAGAAAATTTCTTGTACCTCTCTAGGATTTTCTGGCTGTTCTAAGAATTAAACTGACATGAGACAGGTTAACTGGAGCATATTAAACAAAAGTTTAATAATATGTATACATGGGAGAGACCCAGGAAAACTGACTAACTTGCAAAAATGGCCAAAACCCTCACCTTAATACCATCTTCAGCTAGAGATGCAATAAGATGTTGGGGATAGTGGTTTGGGACTTCAAAGCGGAGGAGATGGTAAAAGCAAATGTTTGTTAAACAAATATTTGTTGGGCCCTGCAGAGACAACGAGACACACAGTGGACTCTGATCTCTAGGCCCTGCTGAGTTTCCCCCACCACACCTAACCCATATTCCTTGCAGCTATCTCTGGTGATAGCTGTAGTCCAGGAACAGGCCCTCTATCTAAATTCTTTCAGGAAATTAGGGGGAAGGCTGAAGTTTCTTCCTGAGTCTTTTGGGGCTTGGTTGTTATTAGCTTGAAATAATCCGCATGTCAAGGAAATATTTTGAGGTGGCAAGTTTTGCTTCCCTACAGTCCAAAGCCAGCTGAATAAATTTTTATAAACCTCCTTTCCCGATGTTTTGGTGGAGATTTAACAGAACTGCATAAATTACAGGAGATTTCTGAAATGCAAACTTTTCACCAACCATCCCACCAAAAATAAAATGCAGTATGCTATGACTTTGGGTCTTTATTTGTTTGTTGTTGTTGTTGTTGTGATTTAAAATGTTAATTGTAGTGAATTTAGAAAATTCTGAGAGATATAAAAAAGGAATGCTGTAATTAACTGCAATCTCAGTGCTGTCAACTAAAAAAAATGCACAACCTGAAAGTTGAGAAGTATGTTTTATTCAGCAGACTTACTGAAGACTATAGCCTGGGATACAGCTTCTTAGATAGCTCTGAGGGACTGTTCCAAAGAGGTAAGGGAGGAGCCAGGATATATAGGACTTTTTGTTGGAAAAAAAACATCAAAAGATTGCTGCTAATCATAAAACAAACAGTCAAGTTAATGATTTTAGTGCTTTTCTGTGTATAGGAAGATGCACCTTAACTAACTAGGACAACTATCCTGTTTTTCTCCATGCTGAATCCCCTCAGGGCCCACCATAGGGGAGGGGAAAATTGAGTTATTCCTGACACAAATCCTTGACAGCAGCGATTCTTAGGGCTTTTTATTTTATCACTCACTGCTTTGAAAATCTGATGAGTCATGAAATCCTCTCCCAAAGGAAAAAAAATACACATTAGCTGTACACATGTAGAATTTTGCATACAATTTCAGAAGATGTCCATTTAAAAACTCCACACCAAGAATCTGTAGTCTTGTACAGCACAGGAAACCATAAACAAAATGAAAAGACAACCCACAGAATGGGAGAAAATATTTGCAAACAAAGTAACCTACAAGGGATTAGTCGCCAAAATATACAAATAGCTCATGGAACTCAACATCAAAACAAAAAACACAACCCAATCAAAAAGTGGGCAGAAGATCTAAATAAACATTTCTCCAATGAAGATATACAGATGGTCAACAGGCACATGAAAAGACTCTCAACATCGCTATTTATTAGAGAAATGCAGATCAAAACTACAATGAGGAATCACATCACGCTGGTCAGAATGACCATCATCAAAATGTCTACAAACAATAAATGCTGGGGAGGGTATGGAGAAAGGGGAAACCTCCTACACAGTTGGTGGGAATGTAAATTGGTACAGCCACTATGGAGAATATGGAGGTTCCTTAAAAAACTAAAAGTAGAACTACATATGATCCAGCAATCCTGGGCATATATCTGGAGAAAACCATAATTCAAAAACATACATGCACCCTAGTCCAGTGTTCATTGAAGCACTATTTACAATGGCCAAGACATGGAGGCAACCTAAATGTCCATCAACAGAAGAATGGATAAAGAAGATGTGGTACATACATACAATGGAATATTACTCGGCCATAAAAAAGAACGAAATAATGCCATCTGCAGCAACATGATGGACCCAGAGAATATTATGCTCAGTGAAATAAGTCAGATAGAGAAAGACAAGTGCTATATGATATCACAAGTGAAATCTAAAAAGATGATACAAATGAAGTTATTTCCTAAGCAGAAAGAGACTCACAGCCTTCAGAAACAAACTTATGGTTACCAAAGGGGAAAGGTGAGGAGGAGGGATAAATTAGAAGTTTGGGATTCACATATACACAGTACTATATATGAAATAGATAATCAGCAAGGACCAACTGTATAGCGCTCAGTAGTCTGTAATAATCTATATGGGAAAAGAAACTGAAAAAGAATGGATATATGTATATGTATAACTGAACCACTTTGCTGTACACCCAAAACTAACACAACATTGTAAATCAACTGTAATATAAAATAAAAATTAAATTTAAAAAAGTAAAAAAAAAAAGAATCTGTAGTCTACAGTGAACATTGGGGTGCATGTGTCTTTTTGAATTATGGTTTTCTCTGGGTATATGTGTAGTAGTAGGATTGCTGGCTCATATAGTAATTCTATTTTTAGTTTTTTAAGGAACTTCCATACTGTTCTCCATAGTGGCTGTACCAATTTACATTCCGACCAACAGTGCAAGAGGGTTCCCGTTTTTCCACACCCTCTCCAGCATTTGTTGTTTGTAGATTTTCTGATGATGCACATTCTAACCGGTGTGAGGTGATATCTCATGGCAGTTTTTTTTTTTAAACATCTTTATTGGAGTAACATTGCTTTACAAAGTTGTGTTAGTTTCTGCTTTATAACAAAGTGAATCAGCTATACATATACATATATCCCCATATCTCCTCCCTCTTGCTTCTCCCTCCCACCCTCCCTATCCCACCCCTCTAGGTGGTCACAAAGCACGAACTGATCTCCCTGTGCTATGCGGCTGCTTCCCAGTAGCTATTTATTTTACATTTGGTAGTGTACATATGTCAATGCCACTCTCTCACTTCGTCCCAGCTTACCCTTCCCCCTCCCTGTGTCCTCAAGTCCATTCTCTATGTCTGCGTCTTTATTCCTGCCCTGCCACTAGGTTCCTCAGAACCTTTTTATTTTTTAGATTCCATATATATGTGTTAGCATACAGTATTTGTTTTTCTCTTTCTGACTTACTTCACTCTGTATGACAGACTCTAGGTCCATCCACCTCACTACAAATAACTCAATTTCATTTCTTATATGGCTGAGTAATATTTCTTTATATATATGTGCCACATCTTCTTTATCCATTCATCTGTCAATGGACACTTAGGTTGCTTCCATGTCCTGGCTATTGTAAATAGTGCTGCAATGAACATTGTGGTACATGACTCTTTTTGAATTATGGTTTCCTCAGGGTATATGCCCAGTAGTGGGATTGCTGGGTGTATGGAAGTTCTATTTTTAGTTTTTTAAGGAACCTCCATACTGTTCTCTATAGTGGCTGTATCAATTTACATTCCCACCAACAATGCAAGAGGGTTCTTTCCTCCACACCATCTCCAGCATTTATTGCTTGTAGACTTTTTGATGATGGGCATTCTGACTGGTGTGGGGTGATACCTCATTGTAGTTTTGATTTGCATTTCTCTAATGATTAGTGATGTTGAGCATTCTTTCATGTGTTTGTTGGCAATCTGTATATCTTCTTTGGAGAAATGTCTATTTAGGTCTTCTGCCCATTTTTGGATTAGGTTTTTAGTTTTTTTGATATTGAGCTGCATGACCTGCTTGTATATTTTGGAGATTAATCCTTTGCTGCTTTGTTTGCAAATATTTTCTCCCATTCTGAGGGTTGCCTTTTCATCTTGTTTATGGTTTCCTCCACTGTGCAAAAGCTTTTAAGTTACATTAGGTCCCATTTGTTTATTTATGTTTTTATTTCCATTACTCTAGGAGGTGGGTCAAAAAGGATCTTGTTGTGATTTATGTCATAGAGTGTTCTGCCTATGTTTTCCGCTAAGACTTCTACCATGTCTGGCGTTACATTTAGGTCTTTAATCCATTTTGTGTTTATTTTTGTGTATGGTGTTAGGGAGTGTTCTAATTTCACTCTTTTACATGTAGCTGTCCAATTTTCCCAGCACCACTTATTGAAGAGGCTGTCTTTTCTCCATTGTATATTCTTGCCTCCCTTATCAAAGATAAGGTGACTATATGTGCATGGTTTTAACCCTGGGCTTTCTACCCTGTTCCATTGATCTATACTTCAGTTTTTGTACAAGTACCATACTGTCTTGATTACTGTAGCTTTGTAGTATACTGTGAAATCAGGGAGCCTGATTCCTCCAGCTCCATTTTTCATTCTCAAGATTGCTATGGCTATTCAGGGTCTTTTGTGTTTCCATACAAATTGTGAAATTTTTTGTTCTAGTTCTGTGAAAAATGTCATTGGTAATTTGATAGGAATTGCATTGAATCTGTAGATTGCTTTGGGTAGTATAGGCATTTTCACAGTATTGATTCTCCCAATCCAAGAATAAGGTGTATCTCTCCATTTATTTGTATCATCTTTAATTTCTTTCATCAGTGTTTTATAGTTTTCTGCATACAGGTCTTTTGTCTCCTTAGGTAGGTTTATTCCGAGGTATTTTATTCTTTTTGTTGCAGTGGTAAATGGGAGGGTTTCCTTAATTTCTCTTTCAGATTCTTCATCATTAGTGTATAGGAATGCAAGAGATTTCTGTGCATTAATTTTCTATCCTGCTACTTTACCAAATTCATTGATTTGCTCCAGTAATTTTCTGACAGCATCTTTACGATTCTCTATGTATAGTATCATGTCATCTGCAGACAGTGATGGTTTTACTTCTTCTTTTCAGATTTGGATTCCTTTTATTTCTTTTTCTTCTCGGATTGCTGTGGATAAAACTTCCAAAAATATGTTGAATAATAATGGTAAGCGTGGACAACATTGTCTGTTCCTGATCTTAATGGAAATGCTTTCAGTTTTTCACCATTGAGGATGATGTTGGCTGTGGACTTGTCATATATGGCCTTTATTATGTTGAGGAAAGTTCCCTCTATGCCTACTTTCTGGAGGGTTTTTATCATAAATGGGTGTTGAATTTTGTCAAAAGATTTTTCTGCATCTATTGAGATGATCATAGGGTTTTTTCTCCTTCAATTTTTTAATATGGTGTATCACATTGATTGATTTGCGTAAATTGAAGAATCCTTGCATTTCTGGGATAAACCCCACTTGATCATGATGTATGATCCTTTTAATGTGTTGTTGGATTCTTTTCGCTAGTATTTTGTTGAGGATTTTTGCATCTATATTCATCAGTGATATTGGACTGTAGTTTTTCTGTGACATCTTTGTCTGGTTTTGGTATTAGGGTGATGGTGGCCTCATAGAATGAGTTTGGGAGTGTTCCTCCCTCTGCTATATTTTGGAAGAGTTTGAGAACGATAGGTGTTAGCTCTTCTCTAAATGTTTTATAGAATCCGTCTGTAATGCCATCTGGTCCTGGGCTTTTGTTTGTTGGAAGATTCTTCTCATTGCAATTTTGATTTACATTTCTCTAATAATTAGTGATATTGAGGAGCTTTTCATGTGCATCTTGACCATCTGTATGTTTTCTTTGGAGAAATATCTATTTAGATCATCTGCCCATTTTTTGATTGGGTTGTTTGTTTTTTTAATATTGAGCTGCATGAGCTGTTTATATATTTTGGAGATTAGTCTTTTTTCTGTTGAATTGTTTGCAAATATTTTCTCCTGTTCTGAGGGTTGTCTTTTTGTCTTGTTTCTAGTTTCCTTTGCTGTGCAAGAGTTTTTAAGGTTCATTAGGTCACATTTGTTTATTTTTGTTTTTATTTCCATTACTGTAGGAGATGGGTCAAAAATGATCTTGCTGTGATTTATGTCAAATTGTGTTCTTCTTATGTTTTCCTCTAAGAGTTTTACAGTGTCTGGTCTTACATTTAGGTCTTTAATTCATTTTGAGTTTATTTTTGTGTATGGTGTTAGGGAGTGTTCTAATTTCATTCTTTACATGTAGCTGTCCGGTTTTCCCAGCACCACTTATTTGAGAGACTGTTTTCTCCATTGTATATCCTTGTCTCCTTTGTCATAGATTAGTTGACCATAGGTGCTTGGGTTTATCTCTGGACTTTCTATCCTGTTCTATTACAGCACTATTTACAATAACCAGGTCATGGAAGCAACCTAAATGCCCATTAACAGACGAATGGATAAAGAAGATATGGTACATATATACAATGTAATATTACTCAGCCATAGAAAGGAAAGAAATTGGGTCATCTGTAGAGATGTGGACGGACCTAGAGACTGTCATACAGAGTGAAGTAAGTCAGAAAGAGAAAAACAAATATCGTATATTAACGCATATGTGTGAAATCTAAAAAAAATGGTACAGATGAACCGGTTTGCAAGGCAGAAATAGAGGCACAGATGTAGAGAACAAATGTATGGATACCAAAGGGGGAAAGTGTGGGGGGGGGATGAATTGGGAGATGGAGATTAACATATATACACTAATATGTATAAAATAGATAACTTATTATTAGTTAATAAGAACCTGTTGTATAAAAAAATTAAATTAAAAGAAAAACAATATCTAGCCACAAGTCTCATAACTAGTGTAAATTACTAAAGACGCAAGAGAGTAAATGATACTTGGAGATATCTACAACTACCGTAGTACAAAATGAAAATATCTGTGATTGCTATACTCAGTATTATGTAATAACCTCTAAGGGAAAATAATCTGAAAAAGAACATACATATGTATAATTGAATTGCTGTGCTATACACATGAAACCTACATGATACTTCAATAAAAATTTTTTTTAAAAAAGAGAATCTGTAGTCTAAAGTAAAACAGTCTTCATTATAGTCATCATGGCTTCCAGGGGCTACAGGGGCTGATTAAACCTAATTTGACTTTCTCATCTCTCTTACTCACTCATGGAAGACCCTGGACCTGGGTTCACAGTCCGACTGTCTGCTACTCCTGCCATCTTTCTGGTGACTTGAACAGCATCCCCTGGCTGACCCATCCAACCTCCAACAATCCAATCTCAGTTCCTCCAGTGACCCTGCCCCCTCCCGCCACACAGTCCTATGGCCACAGGCTACACCCCTCCAACACTCAGAGGAACACCTAAGTCATAACGTGAACACCCCACTTCACAACCAGAGCCTCTGTATACAGCTTTCTCCTGCCTTCTCATACAGCTCCTTATTCTATAACAGGTTTATTGAAATAAAATTCATATACTATAAAATTCATCCCTATAAATGTACAGTTTAGTGTTTTCTTACCATACTCATTTAGGCCACTGTTACCATCGGGGAATTTTATGAAAAGAAATCCCATACCCAGGAGCAGTCACTCCTTGTTCCTCCCTAGTATGGTTTCTGTTTCTGTGGATTTTCCTATTCTGGATATTTCATGTGAATTCTGGATTTTTCATACAATATGTGGCCTTTTGTGTCTGGCTTATTTTGCTTAGCATAATTTTTTCAAACTTCATCTATGTTGTAACATGTATCAGAACTTAATTCCTTTTCATGGCCAAATAATATTCCATTGCATGGATGTACTGCATTTTATTTACCCATTCATCCACTGAAAGACATTTGGTTTGTTTCCATTTTTTTTGGATATTATGAATAGTACTTCTGTGAAAATG
This sequence comes from Pseudorca crassidens, assembly GCF_039906515.1. NCBI lineage: Eukaryota > Metazoa > Chordata > Mammalia > Artiodactyla > Delphinidae > Pseudorca > Pseudorca crassidens. The sequence goes on from NC_090302.1 coordinate 93,520,273, forward strand.
TGTACGAAAGTTTTTGTGTGGACATATGTTTCTATTCTCTTAGGCATAGACCTACTAATGTGTTTCCATCCTGCATTGCGTGTAAGTGTTTACCATGGTTATGTAATCATTCTATTGAATTAAACCATTCTCCCACTACCGGACATTTAGGGTCCTATCATAAATGAGGGAGTGGGCCAGCCAGTTCATATCTAACACCTATCCCAGTTCTAAAAACTCATCCATATTTTGGAGACCACTGATCTTCCTATGCCTTGTTGTTCACCCTGTAACTCTCCAATTCATCTCTGGTGTGTCCATCTTCAGCCTCACTGAGCATTCCATAGGGTGAAAGCAGATAGTTATTATATGTAAAGGTTACAATGGCTACCAGCAATTATGTTTTGTGCTCAGTGCTTTTGACAAGGTAGGATATGATCTGGATACAAGAATTCCTTCCAATAGCTCTAGGATCTGCCATCACAAAAGTCCTGTCAGATTGAAGGACTTCCCCACCTCTGGGAAGCGAAAATCACTGAAAGTCAATGTCTATGAGAAGTTCATCTATGCCCAGCAGATAAAAATCAAGATACCACAACACAGTCCAATCAGAAGCCTTGGTTATATTGTTGGTTACCACAGAACCATTACTATGAACCAGATGCCAGGTTAGGTGGGTGAGGGGAAAAAACTGACCATAAATGATTGCTATAACTCTCATAAACTAAGCTGACAAACATATAAGTACCACAAATAAGAATGTCACTTTTGTGGGTCGAATTGTGTTACCTAAAATTCATGTGTTGGATTGAGGTGATGCTGCCACAAGCCACGGAATGCCAGGAGCCACCAAAAGCTGGAAGGCACAAGAAAAGGTTGTCTCTTAGAGCCTTCAGATGGAGCATGGCCCTGCTGACAGCTCCATTTTGGACTCTGGGCTCTGGAACTGTGAGAGAATAAATTTTTGTTGTAAGTCACTGAGTTAGCAGCCCTAGGAAAGTAATACAAACATCTTTTGCTTTTTATGACTCAGTTATCTTTGTTATACCCTTTGCAAGAATGTGGTTATTAAACTCAACAAGCGAAATAAAAAAAATCATGTGTTGGGGGCTTCCCTGGTGGCGCAGTGGCTGAGAGTCCGCCTGCCAATGCAGGGGACAAGGGTTCGTGCCCCAGTCCGGGAAGATCCCACATGCCGCGGAGCGGCTGGGCCCGTGAGCCATGGCCGCTGAGCCTGTGCGTCCAGAGCCTGTGCTCTGCAACGGGAGAGGCCACAGCAGTGAGAGGCTCGCGTACCACAAAAAAAAAAAAAAAAGAAATCATGTGTTGGAACTCCTAAACCCCAGTACCTTAGAATGTGACCATATTTGGAAAGAGGGTGCTTAAAGAGGTAATTAAATTAAAATGAGTTTATTAGGTGTGACTTCAGCATGACTGGTGTCCTTATGAAAAGGGGGAATTTGGACACAGAACACATATAGAAGGAAGACAATATGAAGATACAGGGGGGAAAATGACCATGTACCACCAAAGAGAGAAGCCTGGAACAGATCCTTCCCTCACAGCTGTCAGAAGGAACCAACCCTGCCAACACCTTGATCTCAGACTCCTAGCCTCCAGAACTGTGACACAATAAGTTTCTGTTGTTTAAGTCATGCAGTCTGTTACAGCAGCCCTAGCAAACTATTACAGGTCCATCAGCCATTCTATGCCTAAAAGAGAAGTGGGGAAAAAGTAGTTTTGATTTTATTTTTAAAACTAAGTTTAAAAAAATGAGATAACAGCACAAGATTCTCTACTGTTCTAGTGCATTCTTTTTTATTTTAAATACCTGTTCTGGTGAGATGTTAGTGATGTTAGCTGAGCCCTATGCCAGCCTGAAGGAGCAATTTAAAGCCCAAACGGCCTTGACATATGACAGCTGTGACTTGTTCTCACCCTCCACCAGGAACCAGCCTCCTCCGGTAATGTCACTCTGACTCTTAGTACATTCATCATAACCTGTTCCCTGTTGGAGGCCTTCCAAATTATTATATACCTCCATTTTAGAAGCAATATTACTGAAAACTGAAAAAAATAAAAAAGATAAAAATCTTCAAACAATCTTAACCCCCTAATAAAAGTATTATTTATATTTTATTGCATATATCATTTATGTTTCCAAATACACATGTATGAATTACTTAAAATACAATTTTGTGCATTTTCATCATAGGCGATTTTTTTTTTTTTTTTTTTTTGTGGTACGCGGGCCTCTCACTGTTGTGGCCTCTCCCGTTGCGGAGCACAGGCTCCGGACATGCAGGCTCAGCGGCCATGGCTCACGGGCCCAGCCACTCCGCGGCATGTGGGATCTTCCCGGACCGGGGCACGAACCCGTGTCTTCTGCATCGGCAGGCGGACTCTCAACCACTGCGCCACCAGGGAAGCCCGTAGGCGATTATTTTAAAGCAGTTAAAACAGAAATGAGAAAATAAAATCTACCCCAATTCCAACACAGACTTGACTACTGTTGAGAAATCCGGAAGTTCCCCCAATATGGTTTGAGTATATGCACCCATAATTATTGACAGATAAAATGGGATTGTTTGGTTTTGCAACCTGTTTTTTCACTTATTTGATCATGAACATTTTTCTCCCTTAATTAATTCTATGATATCATTCTGAATGTCTCTATATATCGATAATTCCATCATACTATCATAATGAAATGAACCCAGGCTATATGGTTGGACATTTAAGCTATTTCTCTAAGTTTCTACTTTGATGAAAAATGGTATAATGAATATCCTTTTAGATTAAATTTCAAACATATTTAAAATTACTCTTAAGTTAAATTCCTAGAAGTGTAATGCTGAGTCAAAATCTATGTGCAGATTTTCAAGCACAAACATGCTTACACACATGCACCTGTTTTAGTAGTTATTGTAATTAAGCTATACAAACACTTTTGTACCCTCCTGATGTCACTTAGGAATATATCCCATGCATTGTCATACTATTACAGGCTTCAAAACCCTCACTTTATTGACCAAGTAATCCATGAAGTCATTGATCTCCTTCCCAATTTCATTGCATTGAGAAGCAGATAGTTACTAAATTAGCAGTCATCTCATCATTGAACTTAATATGTAAAATATTCATTAAAACCTAATCACAAAATTGAATTGTGATTATTCAGAAGATCATACTTGTACAAAGTCCAAAACTATCTACAGATAATATTAGGATAATAAGTGAAATAAGCAAAGTCACTAGATAAAAGGTCAATGTACAATAATCAATGGTATTTTTATGTATTAGAAATAAATTAGCAAATAAAATTTTAATAATAATGCCACGCATAGAAGTATCAGAAAAGTACCAAATACCTAGGAATAAATTCACCAAGGATATACAGGCCCATTACACAATTTACTATAAAACACTACCAATTAAAGAAGACCAAAATACATGAAAGCAAAGATTGTGTTTGGAGGTGGAAGCCAAGATATTGCTGGACAGATCTATAGATTCAGTGCGATCTCAATAAAAATTCCAGCAAGTGTTTTTGGGAAATTGACAAGTTGATTCAAAATTAATATAAGATGTATAGAGTTAATAAATGCAAACACAATCTTGAAGAACACAGTTGGAGACCTTACACTACAGACCTCAAGACTTAAAACTATAGCAATGAAGAGTGTGGCATTGGCAGAAGGAATGTCAAATAGACAATCAGGATGAAACAAGAGAGGCAAGACATGACCACACCTATATGGTCACTTTGATGTATGAGAAGGGTACCACTGCAGGGCATGGAGAAAGAAGAGTCTTTTCAATAAGTGGTGCTGTATCAATTAAATATCCATATGAAAAATGTGAGTAGTGATCCATGTCTCTGCACACACACAAATCCATTTTGAATCGGTTGAATACCTAAGTATAAAAAGGAAAATGATAAAGATTTTAGAATGTATCAAGCAAATACTTTTATGACCTTCAGGTAGGCAAAGATTTCTTAAACAGGGCACAAGTTACTAATATAAAATAAAAGATTGATATCTTGGACTATATTAAAATTAAGAGCCTCTCTTCATCAAAAACAACCAGTAGGAATCTCATTTCATCAAAAGTTGTATCCAACAAATATATATATATATATATATATATATATATATCAACAAACAATTGGTTTCCAGACTATATAAAATCTTCTAAAAACAAACAGAAAGAAGACAACCAAATTAAAAAATGTGCAGTTTACTTGAACAGGCACCTCACCAAAAAATATTCAAATGGTTAATAAATATATCAAAGTTCTTCAAGTCTATTCATTGGTGGTAGAAATCCATATTGGTGGTAGTACAGCCACTTTGGAAGACAGTTTCTTATAAAACTAAACACACTTTTACTTCATGATCCAGCAATCATGTATCTTGGTATTTACCAAAAGGAATTGAAAATTTAACATTCATACAAAAGCCTATACATGGATGTTTATATCAGCTGTATTCATAATTGTCAAAACTTGGAAGCAACCAAGATGTCCTTTAGTAGGTGAATGGATAAACTATGGTACATCCAAATGATGGAATATTATTCAGTGATAAAAAGAAATGAGCTATCAAACCATGAAAATACATGGAGGAACATTAAATGTATATTGCTATGTAAAAGAAGCAAGTCTTAAAATGTTACATTTTATATGATTCCAACTATATCACACTGTGGAAAAGGCAAACCTATAAAAACAGTAAAAAGTGTGTAGTTTTCAGGGATTGGGAAAGAGGGAGAGGATAAATAGGCAGAGCACAGAGGATTTTTAAGGCAGTGAAACTATTCTGTATAAGACTGTAACCGTGGACACATGTCATTACGCATTTGTCAAAACCCACAGAACATACAACACCAAAAGTGAACCTTAATGTAAACTATGGACCTTAGTTAATAATAATGTATGAATATTGCTTCATCAATTGTAACAAATGTACTACATCAATGCAAGACGTTAATAATACAGGAAATTCTAGTGGGGCAGGGAAGAGAGAATATATGGGAATTCTACTTTCAGTTTATTTAAACCTAAAATTTCTCTGAAAAATAAAGCTTATTCCAAAAAACAAATTCTCTACTCTATTATCAAGAATATGTAAATTAAAACCACAGTGAGCACACACAATGATAGCACACCCACCAGAATGAGTAAAATACAAAAAAAAACCCTGATAATATCAGAGGTTGGTATGAATATAGAGCAACAAGAAATCTTATGCACTTCTGGGAAGTGTCAATTAGTACAACTATGTGGGAAAACTAGTTTTTATTAAGGTAGAACATACACACAGCCAATACATATCAAACTGAAATTCATACATATGTGCACCTGAAATAAATAAATAAATAAATAAATGCTAATAGAATTATTTGCAAAGGCCAAAAATTAGAAATAGCCCCAGTGCCTATGGCTAGCATGGGTAAATGAATTGTGGTGCATTTTTACAATGGAATACTATTCAGTGATGAAAAATAAGCTGCCACTGTTCTGCACATCAACATGGGTAATTCTCATAGACATAATGCTGAGGGAAAGAAGTCAGTCACAGGAGTCCATATAGGATAACTGCATTTATAAAACTTTGAAAAACAAGTGACACCAATATATTTTAATGAAAATCAGAATAGTGGTTATCTTTGTGGTTGCAATCATTGAGGGGGGTGCTAGGGAATATGCTATAGTGTTAAAAATGGTTTACATTTTGATCTGAGTGTCTTCATTTTATACAAATTAATTTGGCTGAACATTCATGAATTGTGTATGTGGGTATGTATGTATACTACAGTAAAATGTATGCAGGTAACATGGTGGCCCTCATAATTTGTCATTACCTTGGCTGAAATTTGTGACTACTTTTGATATCTGATTATTTTGGCAAGGCCATAAGAGAAATGTACAACAGGTAGCTAAGTCTTGAAGGTCATGAAGAAAACAGAGTTTGTCTCATTAGGTAGGTAAATAAGGATAAATATCATCACAAGGACTATAACACCCAAACTGAGGGACAAAGAACCAAAATAGAAAAGTAAAAACCCCACAATATTTTAAAACTATTTTGCCAATTTGTTGGCATTCACTCTGCTTAATAGAGTGAATTCTCTATTAAGAACTCTCATTCTCTCCTATCACTTATATTTTTTAAGGCTATAGGAAAATAATCAATAAATAATCTTAACTCTAGTTTCTCAGAAGCAAAGGTATGTGTATTTGTGTTAAGTCTTTCAAGTAAGAAGGCATGTGTATGAATGGTTAATGAACACATAAAAAGTTATTACAACCAGTACAACCACTGCAAACCCTACGATGGTTAAAATTAAAAAGACTGAAAATACCAAGTGTTGGTGAGGGTATGAAGCTGCTGCAATTCTCATATATTGCTGGAAGTGGTGTGAGATTATACAACTGTTTAGAAAGCTTACAATATCTTATAAAATTAAACATACACACTTCTTCCGATCTAAGAATTCCACTTGTAGGTATGTATGTACTCTCCCTATACCCCCCCCCCACACACAAAGAAAACAGAAGCATATATCCACTAAAAGACTTGCACTAGAATAACCATTTTATCAGTAATGGCCAAAACTAGAAACAACCAAAATCCATCAACTGTAGAATGGATAAACGTATTATGTTATATTCATACAATGGAGTGTCACTAAGTAATTAAAAAGAACAAACTTCCAATGCATACAACAATATAGATGAATATGAAAAACATTATGCTAAGTTAAAAAAAAGCTGGACAAAAATTGTTCCTATTGTACTTACTAATAGACGGGAATTGAAATCAGAATGGTCGCTGGAAAAGAACATTGGAGGTTAATACAGGTGTTCTATGTGTTGGCTGTGGTATTGCTTGCATAGGTCTATGTGCATTTGGTAAGTCGTTGAACTGCGAGCTTAAGACCCATGCATTCCACTGTTTGTAACTATGTCTTGATTAGAATACATACACATGATGTATTCATCACACACACATACTGCACACTTACACACACCACACACACACACCATGGGGGATCCCACTTTTAGGACAAGGAGAGGGGGCCAAATGTAGAAGGAAGAAGTCCCTCAGAAGCCCACTGTGGTGCTAACGTCAGATTCATCAGGAGATATTTTTCTTTCTCAGTGAAACAACATCTCTTTCTTAAAAGCTGGCAATCTGGTATTTTGTCTTGTTCATTGAGTTATTCTCTAGTAGCAAATGGTATTATTTCTGAAAAGTTTGGGAACCACTTTTTGCCATGAATTAAAAATGTTACTCTGGAAAACCCCAAACGTATTTTGAGTGGGTCTGTCAAGAGCAGACAACATGCCCAAACACATTCCAGTTATGGATTTACTGAAATTAAGTTAAGGGTACCTTTAGAGTTCATGGAGCAGTGGTTCTGAGATAATACTAAAAACTTATATAAATAAGATTTCTATTTTCACTGCATGAATATTTCACAGGCCCCTAGGTCGATCTCCATTAAGGAATTATTGCCACTTTATGGCACGCCTCCCTCATCCTCAGGCAACAAGACATACGGGGAAGCGAAAATTTCCACATCCCATGTGTGCCAAGGAACAGTAATCTTTATAGGGGGTAAAGTGAGTGTGTTCTCTTTGAAGAAACTCAGCATACTGACCCTGAGTCAAAAGAAGACAGCCTTCATAAATCAAATGAAGGGAACACAGCATCATGGTCATCATTAGAAAGGAAAAGGCTTTTGCACAGAAACTTAGAAGTAAGAAATGTGCCAGCAAATTTGGAAGTTTACAAGAATATTTATTCCTGAACATGATTCTGATTCACTAATAGGTGTCAATTAATATTATTTTATTTTCCTTTGCAAATGATCTTAAACCTTGACATCTCTAGTTTGGTATCTTATAGCTCTTGTTTTAGAAAATTATAAGCAATAATTGCATTAAACCACCACTCATATCAGAACATTAAAAATTAATTATTTTAACTTAAAAAGGATGATGTTCTATTGGTCAAAATAAGTGACCAATTGACTAAAAACAAGTGACTAAAATTTTTTTAAAGTAATTCAATTTAAAAAATGCATATGTGGTTGTGTGAAAAAGCAAAAGTATGGTCAGATCTACACAGGGCATTAATGAGAGGCTAGGTTCAACATCATGTAAAATAGTGATCAGCCAGGCAAATTAAAAACTGCCTGACATGTCCTTCAAAAACAGGTAACAAGAAGAGGAAGGTGGTGGTCTTGCACCATATGTGAGACTGGAGAATGTGGATCAAAAAGGGGGAGGTGCTGGGTGGAAAGTACAAAGATTTCCCATACACTTCCTGCATCCCCCTGGCCCCCCCACCAGGACCTCCTGCACTTTCAACATCTCCCACCAGGTTGTACACTTGTTACCATCAGTAAACCTACATTGATAAATAATCATCCCCCAAGTTCATAGTTTACATTAGGATTCATGCTCAGTGTTGTACATTCTATTGGTTTGGACAAATGTTATCTACCTTTATCTACATGTTATCTACCATTGTGGTATCATACAGAATAGTTTCACTGCCCTAAAGATTCTCTTTGTTCTGACTATTCCTTCATTCCTCCTAAACACCAACCTCTGGCAACCACTGATCTTTTTACTGTCTTCATAGTTTTACCTTTTCCAGAAGGTCATGTACTTGAAATCATACAGTACATACCCTTTTCAGAATAGCTTCTTTCACTGAGTAATGTGCATTTCAGGTTCCTCCATGTCTTTTCATGGCTTGCTAGCCCATTTTTTTTAGTGCTGGATGTACCACAGTTTATTTATTCATTCATCTGGTGAAGGACATCTTGGTTGCTTACAAGTTTTGGCAATCATGAATAAACCTGCTATAAACATCCGTGTGCAGGATTTTATTTTGTGGACATAAAATTTCTACTCATTTCACTACATATCAGGGAACATGATTGCTGGGTCATATATTAAGAGTATGTTTAGTTTTGTAAAAAGTACCAAACTGTTTTCCAAAGTGGCTGTACTATTTTACATTCCCATCTGCAATGAATGAAGGTTCCTGTGCTGCACATTTAGTATTGTCAGTGTTCTGGATTTCAGCCAGCCCAAGAGGTGTGCAGTGGTATCCTAGTTTTGCTTTAATTTGTAATTCCCTAGTGACATACGACATTGAGATTATTTGCCATCTGTATTTCTTCATTAGTGAGGTATCTATTCACATCTTTTGGCAATTTTTAACTGGGTTTTTTATTTTCCTATTGTTGAATTTTAGAGCTTTTTGTATATTTTAGGTAACAGTTCTTTATCAGGTTCATGTTTCACAAACTTTTTCTCGTAGTCTCTGGTCTTATTGTCTTAGCAGTGTCTTTTGCAAAGCAGAAGCTTTTAATTTTAATGAAGTCCAACTTATCAATTTTTTCTTTCATGGATTGTGCCTCTGGTATTGTGTCTAAACCATCATCACAAAATCAAGTTTACCTAGATTTTCTCCTATGTTATATTCTAGGAGTTTTATGGTTGTGCATTTCACATTTAAATCTATGGCCTATTTTGAGTTAATTTTTGTGAAAGGTATAGGGTCTGTGTCTAGAACAGTTTTTTATATGTGTATGTCCAATCATTCCAAGATTCTTTGTTTAAAAGCCTATCATTTCACCATTAATTTGCCTTTGCTCCTCCATCAAAGATCAGTTAACTATATTTGTGTGGGTCTATTTCTGGGCTCTCTATTCTGTTCCACTGATCTATTTGTCTGTTCTCTCACCAGTACCACACTGTCCTGACTATTATAGCTTTATAGAAAGACTTAAAGTCAGGTATTCTGTCAGTCTTCTTATTTTGTTCTTCTCCTTCAATATTGTGTTGCCTAGTCTAAGTCTCTTGCCTTTCCAAAAAAACTTTACAATAAGTTTATTGATATCCAAAAAGTAACTCACTAGGATTTTGATTGGGACTGAATTGAATCTATAGATCAAGCTGGGAAGAGCTAATATCTTAACAATATTTAGTTTTCCTACCCATGAATATGGAATGTCTCCACATTTATTTAGTTCTTCTTTGATTTCCTTCATCAGAGTTTGGTAGTTCTTATCATGTAGATCTTGTATACATTTTGTTAGATTTATACCTGTGTTCCATTCTTTCATTGCTAATGTAAATTGCATTATATTTTTATTTCAGATTCTGATTGTTCATTGCTAGTATATAGAAAAACAGTTGACTTTTGTATATTAACCTTGTATCCTGCAACCTTGCTACAATATCTTATTAGTTCGGGAGTTTTTGTTCTTGCTGTTTGTTTGTTTCTTTGTTTTTGATTCTTTGGAATTTCCTACATAGACAATCATGTCATCTATAAACAAAGACAGTTTTATTTCTTCCTTCTCCCAAACTGTATGTCTTTTATCTCCTTTCCTTGTCTTATGGCATTATCTAGGATTTCCTGTACGATGTTGAATAGGAATGATGAGAGGGAACATCTTTGTCTTGTTCCTGATTTTAGAGAGAAAACCTCTAGTTTCCCACCCTTATGTATGAAGTTAGCTGTAGGGGTCTTTTAACAGCTGTTTTTGTTTTTTTTTATCCAGTTGAAGAAGTTCTCTCTTCCTAGTTTGCAGACAATTTTTATCATAAATAGGTGTTGAAGTTTGTCAAATGTTTTTCTGCATCTATTAATATTATCATGATTTTTTTTTCCTTAGCTTGTTGATGTGATTGTTTTTCAAATATCAAACCAGACTTGCATACCTAGAATAAATTCCATTTGGTTGTGGTGTATAATTCTTTTCACACATTGTTGAATTCAATTTGCTAATATTTTGTCTAGGATTTTTGCATCTATGTTCATGAGAAATATAGTTTTCTTTTGTTGTAATGTCTTTGTCTGGTTTTGATAATAGGGTAATGTTGGCCCCATAGGATGAGTTATCAAGTATTCTCTCTGCTTCTAATTTCTGACATGGTTTTTAAAGAATAGGTATAAATTCTTCCTTACATGTTGGTAGAAATCACCAGTGAACCCATCTGGGAATGATGCCCAGATAATAATCTTTTTGGAGGTTATTAATTATTGATTCAATTTTGTTAATAGACATAGACCTATTCAGATTATCTAATTTATCAACTCTTTTCAAGGAGTTGGTCCATTTCATCTAAGTTATCAAATTTGTGAATATAGAATGTTTATAATATTCTTTTATTATCTTTTTAACAACCATTACATCAGTAGTGATGACCCCTCTTTCATTTACGATATCAGTTTCTTGTGTCCCTCTTCTATTTTTTTAGTTTGGCAGGATGTTTATCAATTTATTTTAATGATCATTTCAAAGAACCAGCTTTTAATTTTGTTGATTTTTCTCTTAATTTCCTGTTTTTTATCTCGCTGATTTTTGCTGTAATTTTATTATTTTTTTATTCTGCTTACTTCAGATAAAATTGCTCCTCCTTTTCTAGTTTCTTAATATGAAAGCTTAGATTTTTTTTCAAGATTTGTTTTATTTTCTAATAGAGGCATTCAAAATAATACTCTCTAAATACTACTTTTGTTGCATCCCACAAATTATGGGAAGTTGTACTTTTATTTTCATTTAGCTCAAAATATTTTTAAATTCCTCTTGAGACTTATTCTTTGCCCTGTGTGTTATTTAGAAGTTTGGGATTTTCCAGCTGCCTTTCTGTTATTGATTACTAGTTTAATTCCACTGTGGTCTGAGAGCGTACATTGTATGATTTCTCTTCTTTTAAGTTTGTTAACATGTGTTTTATTACCCAAAATATAATCCATTTTGGTCAGTGTTCTATGTGAGCTTTAGAAGAATGTGTATTCTGTAGTTGTTGGGTGAAGTAGTCTATAAATGTCAAGTAGATACTGTTAATTGATTGTGATGTTCAGTTAATTGATGTCCTTCCTATTTTTCTGATTGCTGGAACTGTCAAGTACAGGGGTATTTATTTCTTCTTGAAATTCTATTAGTTTTTGTCTCATATATTTTGAAACTCTGTTGTTAGGCACATATACCTTAAGGAGAATATGTCTTCTTGGGAGAATTGACCCCTTTATCATTATGTAATACCCCTCTTTATACCTGGTAATCTTCCTTCTTCTTAAATTGGCTTTGTCTGAATTTAATATAGCCACTCCAGCTTTCTTTTAACTACTATTAGCATGATATATATTTCCCAATCTCTTTATTATTGTATGTGTCATTATATTTAATTAGTTTCTTATAGGTTGGGTCTTGTTTATTGATCCACTCTGACAGTATTTGTCTTTTAATTGGTGCATTTAGACCATTGAAATTTAAAGTGATGACTGATATGGTTAGATTAACAGCTACCATATTTGTTATTTTTTCCTATTTGTCGTCCTTATTCTCTGTTTCTATTTCTGTCTTCCACTCTTTTTCTGCCTTTTGTGGTTTTGATGAAGCATTTTATATGATTCCATTCTCTCTCCTTTTCTTGTATCTCAATTATACTTTTTTTCTCTTTCTTTTTTAGTAACTGCCCTAGAGTTTGCAACATACATTTGCAATTAATATAGGTCGACTTTCAAATAGCACTATACTGCTTCACAGGTAGGTAAGTACCCTAAGATAGAGTATTCCCAATCATTTCCTCCCTTCCATTATATCATTGTTATCATTAATTTCATTTATCAATATGCTATAATCACCATATACACTGTTGTTATCATTTTGACTAAATGGTTATCCTTTAGCTCAATTAAGAATAAGAAAAACAAAAGATTTATTTACATTCATTTATTCCTTCTCTAACACTCTTGTTTTCTTTACGTGCATCCAAGTTTCTGACCTATAACATTTTTTTTCTTTCTGAGGAACTTCTTTTAATATTTCTTGCAAGGCAGATCTACTGGTAACAAATTTCCTCAGTTATTGTTTGTCAGAGAAGGTCTTTATCGCTCCTTCACTTTTGAAGGATAATTTCACTGGCTGCAAAAATTTAGGTTGGTAGAAGCTTTTTTGTTGTTGTTGTTCTTCAATAATATAAATATTTCATTCTACTCTCTTCATGCTTGCATGGTTTTTGCAAAGAAGTCCACTGTAATTCTTATCCTTTCTCCTCTATAAGTGAGGTTTCCTTTTTTTCTCACTCTGACTCATTTCAAGATTTTTTTCTTATTATTTGCTGTAGTTGGAATATGCTATGCCTAAGTGTGGTGTCTGGCATTTATCCTTCTTGGTGTTCTCCGAGCTTCCTGGATCTGTGCTTTGGTTTCTGAAATTAATTTTGAAAAATTCTCAGTCATTATTGATTCAGATATTTCTTCTGTTCCTTTCTCTCTTTCTTTTCCTTCTAGTAATTGTCCCACAGTGTTTGATATTTTTCTCCACTTCTTTTCAGTCTCTCCTCTTTGCTTTTCAGTTTGGGAAGTTTTTATTGACATATTCTTAAGTTCAGAGACTCTTTCGTCAGTCATGTCCAGTCTACTAATGTCCCCATCAAAAGCATTCTCCATTTCTTTTACAGTGTTTTTGATTTCTAGCTTTCCTGTTTTATTTTGCCTTAGAATTTCCATGTCTCTGTTTACATTATCAATCTGTTTTGCATGTTGTCTACTTTTTCCATTACAGGCCTCAGTGTATTAATTATACTTCTTTTAAATTCCTAATCTGATAGTTCCAACCTTCCTGCCATATCTGAGTCTGATTCTGATGCTTTCTCTGTCTCTAAACTCTGTTTTTTTCCCTTTATTATGCTTTGTAATTTTTTGTTGGAAGCAGGACGTGATGTACTGGGTAAAATTATCTGTGGTAATTAGGTCTTTAGTAATGTGATGTTGAGGTGTTGGGGGAGATGGGAAGTGTTCAATAGTCCTGTGATTAGTTTTAGTCTTTGAGTGAGACTGTGCCCCTGGGCTGGGACCTCCACAAATGTCTCTCAATTTCTTGCCTCTTTCCCCTTTAGGTGAGTCAGGACAGCTAGAGGAGACTTGGATTGGTATTTCCCTTCTCTCACATGAAAGGCTAGAGGGGACTGAAGTTGGGTATTTCCTTATGTTATTAGGCTCTGGAAAAACCCAAGTTGGTTAGTCTCTGCTGAAATATTTTCCTTTAAGGGCAGACTTTGTTAAGAAAAGAATGCCCTAGAGATATTTCAAAATGGTTACTTTTTACCAACACCCCCTCCCTTGCCCTCCCAACTGGAAGCATGAGGAGACTTTTCTCTGATCTTTACCCTGAGAACCTGGTAAGACTCTTAGAGATAAAATTCAGGAAATCATAAGCCCCTTCTCACAAGGTTCGGCCTCCAGCAATTTTTAGCTCTCAAGCTAGTCCATGCAATTGCTCTTGTAATTAGTCAATTACACTTTAAAAATTCCTACCTGATGCTGGCTCCAGTGATGGTTTCTGAGTGATATCTGCTCCAGGTAAGCTATGGCTCTCTGTAGCTTCCTGTGTCTCCAGTTTTCAGGGTGGTGGTTTGTGCTGTGACCTCAATTCTCTGACCGATCTAAAAAGACTTGTTGATTTTCACTTTCAGCTTTTTTCTTAGTGTGAGGATGGGAGTGGTGACTTCCAAGCTCCTTATATGTCAGACCAACTTTTCTAGTATTTTTAACAATTAAAAAATATTGAAATCTTTGATCTACCTATAATTAAAGTAAACTGTGAGATATAGGTAGAGTTTTATATTTTTCAGATGCCTCTCTATTTGTCCAAAAGCATTTATTGAATAATTCATCTTTTTCTTTCACCTGTGAAATACCAGTTCTATAATATAGTGAATTTTCATAAGTCCATAGATCTATCTCTGGACATTCTAATCTGTGGCATTGAGCTATAAATCCAAGTACCAATGCCACACCATTTTAATTATTGAAGCTTTGTAATATGTTTGAACTTCTAATAGTGTTAGTACCTGCTCATTACTTTTGTTTTTCATGTAGTTTTTCCCTTAATTTACTTTTTCCACAAGAACTTTGCCTAGTTTTAAAAAAAAACTCCTAGTGATATTTTTACTGGTAGCATTTAAATTTTTGTAATGTTGAGTCTTCTGGTCAAGTACTTAAGCCGT
This sequence comes from Pseudorca crassidens, assembly GCF_039906515.1. Taxonomy (NCBI): domain Eukaryota; kingdom Metazoa; phylum Chordata; class Mammalia; order Artiodactyla; family Delphinidae; genus Pseudorca; species Pseudorca crassidens. Next base: position 93,535,304 of record NC_090302.1, read on the forward strand.
ATTTCCACTTGTACAGGTGGGTTTTTTAAATGATCTTCATAAGAATCTTACAGTTTTTCTCATAGATTCTCCACATTTTTCATACATTTATTATTTTTCCTTATATTTTAGATGGGATCTCTTCTTCTATTTGGTTCTTGCTTTTATACATAAAGGTTGTAGTATTCTGTATATTAATTTTGTATCAAGACATGTTACTGAATTCTCCTATTGTTTGTAATACTTTTTTTTCTGAGGATATTCTGATTTTCCATGTATATAATGAATTAATAGATAAAATATAATTTATATGTTATGTAAAACTAATCATGATTTTATTTCTACTTCCAATTTTTATACCTCTAATAATATACCTTTTATTCCTTACTAGTACTTCTGATTGTATTGACTGGTACTTCCAAAACAAAATAACAATGATAAAAGTGGGCATTCTTGTCTTATTATTTAATTCAATAGAAGTACCTTCCAATAAAAAAGATACTGTTGCTTTGAGGCTGAAATAGGTATATTTTATCTTACTGATATAGCATACATATATACCTAATTTATTAAGCACTCTTTATCATGAATGGATATTGAATTTTATTGAATACCTTTCAGCATCCACAGAAATAAGCATATGCTTTTTCAATCTAGGTCTATTAACACAGTAACCATTTCCTGCCATTGAGTATCTCTTATATTCCTGGAATAAAACTTGCTTGGCTATGATGAATTGCTATTTTTATTTGCTGCAGTAATATTTTACTTATGAATTTTAAATCAATATTCATACATTACACTCATCTGTAATTTTATTTTGTGCCATCTTTGTTGAATTTGATTACCACTCTCATTTCATAAAAATGACTTAGAAACTTCCTTTCTTTTTCTAAGTTCTAGAACAGAACCATTTAATAACACTGGTGTTTTTACTATAGAAAAGTTTGGTAGAATTTTTTGTGAAACAACTGAATCTAATGATTTCTCAAGATTTAAAGGGCAACTTTTTTTATTTCCTCTCTGGGAAACAGTGTCTTTATATTTTTCAAGTCATTTTAAGTAAATTATACATTCCTAGGAAATCATCAAGCTTATCCAGGGTTTCAAGTAAATGTATTGAAAAGACATAAGCTTCTAGCCAAGATAAAATAACAGACAACAGATTTACCCCTACACACATATAAGTAACAAATTATGTAAAACAATTGTTTTCCACAAACATGTAGGTAACAAATTAGATGAAGCAATTGTTTTCCAGACACTGCACATTGGGCAACAAAGGACAGTAATCCCTGAAAAACAGGAAACAAATGAAGTGAGTCCAACAATTGTCCTAGCCTACTACTTTAATAGTGTTTTCAGGTTGGGGCATGGATAGGAGAATTCCAGGAGGATCCTGACAAACTCCTGAGTTGAGGAGATGGAGCTGAATGTCTGGGAGACCAAGGTGGCTAGAGGTCACAGAACAGAGCCCTGGAAAGGAGAAATGCATAGGGAGAGAACCCTGGGTTTTCCTTGAATGTTCAGCCAAGTACTGATCAGCATATATGTGTGAAGAAACTACCCAAGGCTGGGGAAGAACCTGTAGAGAAGATTGGAAGGAACAGTGCCTGAAGCACACACACATCCATGCTGTGGAGCGGCTGGGCCCGTGAGCCATGGCCGCTGAGCCTGCGCATCTTGAGCCTGTGCTCCGCAATGGGAGAGGCCACAACAGTGAGAGGCCCCCATACCACACACACACATAAAAATTAAGGCACAATAATGACATTTTAAACCTATAAAAGCTTAAAGAACTCACCCACAACAGACCTGCACTACAAGAAATGGTAAAGGATGTCCTACAGGCATATGGAACATGATACCACAGGGAAATATGGATCTATACAAAGGAATAAAAAGTATCAGAATTGGTAACTATATGGATAAAAGTATAATGCTTTTTTCTTATTATTTAAAATCTTTAAAAGATAATCAACCATTTAAGCAAAGAATAACAGTGTCCTATGGGGTTTATTTGTTATGTAATTAATTATATAAAAATGTATGGCAATAATAGAATAAAATTATGGATGAGAAAAATAGAAGGTTAGGGTCTTATACAAAATGGGAAGTGATGTAATAGCACTAAAAACTAGTGTGTGATCATTAAAAACTGTATATAAAAAAATTAAAGCAACCTCTAGAATAACAAAACATAAAGTTATAGTTAATAAAACTGACAAAGAAGATAAAATTAAAACATTAATCCTAATAATTAATTATGAGCTTTGAATTATAACAGTCCAAATTAATAAATCAATCAGAATGAAACTTTAAAAAAAACAGAAAAATGGAATAAGAACAGAGGAGACAAATAGAAAACAAACACCAAATGATCATATCCATATCAATCACATGAAAGGTAAATGGTCTAAATATCCCAATTAAAAGACAGAGATTGTCAGATTGGATGCAGGAGCAAGACAGAACTATATGTTACCCATAGGAAACATATATTAAATATAAAGACACAATTAGTTATATGTAAAGTGATGAAGAAAGATATACAATGCTAATATTAATCAAAGAAAGCTTGAGCTCTACCAGACAAAGTAGATTTTATACAAAGAAAATAACCAGGGGTAAAGAGAGAGGTTTCATAATGACAAAGGGGTCAGTCCATCAAGATGATATAAATATCACCCAATAACTAAAAATAAAAATAATTGAAGCAAAAACTGATATAACTACACAGAGAAATATATAAACTCATAGCTATGGTCAGAGAATTCAGGAACCCTCTCTCAATAATTGATAGAACAAATAAACAGAGTCAGTAAGAATATAGATATTTGAACAACACTGTCACCTAACTTGACGTAACTGACATTTATGGAACTCTCCCCCCACCCCAACAATAACATAATACACATTATTTTCAAATGTACACATAATATTTACAAAGATAGGTCAAATTCGGGGCTATAAAACAAGTCTCAAGAAATGTACAATGTTCCAAGCCCTACAAATGTTGTGCTCTACTCACAGTGGAATCAAATTTAAAATGAACAGCAGAAAGATCTCTGGAAAATCCTCCAAACACATGGAAACTAAACATCACATTTCTAAATAAGCCATGAGCCAAAAAGGAAATCAAATTACACAATATTTTGAACTGAATGAAAATAAAAACACAATAAATCAAAATTTATGACATGTCACTAGAGCATTTAGGGAGAAATATAACATTAAACATTAATATTAGAAAATAAAAGTCTCAAATTTAAAATCTCAGCTCCTACATTAAGAGTAGACAAAGAAGAACAAGTTAAACCCGAAGCAAATAGAAGAAAGGATAAATAAATATCAGAGTGGAAATTAATAAAACAAAGTAGAAAGAAAAATCAAAATAAAAGATGGTTTCTTTAAGGAGATCAGTAAAATTGACAGATATGAGACAAGATTGATCAGAAAAAAAAGAGAGAAGGGGCTTCCCTGGTGGCGCAGCAGTTGAGAGTCCGCCTGCCGATGCAGGGGACACGGGTTGATCCCACATGCCGCGGAGCGGCTGGACCCGTAAGCCATGGCTGCTGAGCCTGCGTGTCCGGAGCCTGTGCTCCACAACGGGAGAGGCCACAACAGTGAGAGGCCCGCGTACCACAAAAAAAAAAAAAAAAAAAAAAAGAGAGAAGTCACAAATTACCAAAATCAGGAGAAAAAAGTGACATCACATCAGAATCAAAATAATAATAGGACAATAAGGAGATATCATGAACAATTTTATGTCAATTAATTTGACAATTTAGATGAAATGGACAAAGTTTTTGAAAAACACAAACTACCAATGTTCACTCAAGAAGAAATAGATAGCCCAAATAACCCTAAATTTTTTGTTTTTACTTTTTTTTTAATTGGAGTAGAGTTGCTTTACAATGTTGTGTTAGTTTCTGCCGTATAGCAAAGTGAATCAGCTATACGTATATATATATCCCCTCTTTTTCGTGTTTCCTTTCCATTTAGGTCATCACAGAGCACTGAGTAGAGTTCCCTGTGCCATACAGTGAGTTCTCATTAGTTATCTATTTTATACATAGTAGCGTATATATGTCAATCCCAATCTCCCAATCCATCCCACCACCTTCCCCCCTTGGTATCCATATATTTGTTCTCTATGTCTGTGCCTCTTTGAATAACCCTAAATTAAAGAAATTTAACTTGTAATTAAAACTCTTCTCACAAACATATACAAAAACTCTACTCCCATGTAGCTTCACTGGTGAATTTTAAAGAACATTGAATGAAGAAAGAATTACAATTCTACAAAAATTCTTCTAAGGAATTAAGAAGGAAGGAATTCTTCTCAACTCATTTTGAGGCCAGCATTACCCTGATCCAAAAACCAGAAAAAGATATTAAAGAAATGACAGTACATATCACTATTTTGCACAGATACAGGTGCAAAAATTCTCAACAATATTTTAGCTAGTCTATCTGACAATATATTAAAAGCAAAAGACATCATGACCAAGTGGGTTTATCTCAAAGATGCAAGGTTGGTTTAACATTCAGAAATTAATCAATTAATTAATCAATTAATTCATCATAGTAACAAACTGAAAAAGAAAAATCAAATCACCTCAATAGACACATAAAATTCACTTGATAAAATCCAACGTCTAGTCAAGATAAAAGTCATCATCAAACAAAGACTAGAAAGGCATCTACCAAAAATCCACAGATGATATCATACTTAATGGTAAAAGATATAATGCTTTCCTCCTGAGATCAGAAACAACACATTTCTATTCAACATTGTACTGGAGGTTCCAGCCAGAACAATCAGGCAAGAAAAAGAAATTGAAGGCATTCATATTACAAAAGGAAAAAGGCTTTCCTTTATTATTTGCATATGACATGATCATCTATATTGGAATCTACATAAAAGCTAATAGAACAAGCAAATGAGTTTAGGAATTTTCCAGAATATGAGATCAATATATAGAAATCAATTGTATTTCTATTACTCACAACAAACAATTGGAAATTGAAAATTAAATAATACTATTTACATTAGCATAAAAACATGATATACTTAGGAATTAATCTGACAAAAGTGAAGGAACTGTACACTGAAAACTACAAAATATTATAGAGAAAAATTAAAGAAGACCTAAACAAATGAAGACATATAGGTTGTTCATGGGTAGAAAGACTCAGTATTATTAAGATGTGAATTCCACAAATTGATCTATACAATCAATGCAATCTCAGTTGAAAGCCAGCAGTCTTTTCTTAAATTTGATAATCGAATCTAAAATTCATACAGAAATTCAAAATACTTACAATAGCTAAAACAACATTTAAAGATAAAAACAAATTTGGAGAGCTAACACTACCTGGTTTCCAGATTATAATGAGCTTACAGTAATCAAGACAGTGTAAATTTGTTGAAAACATAGATTTAAAAGAATCAATTTAATGGAATAGCGAGTCCAGAAACACAGCCATACTGTATGAACAACTGATTCTGACCAAGTTTCAGAGGTAACTTATGGACAAATAACAGCCGTTTCAATAAAAAGCACTGTGACAGTTGAATATCCATACTTAAGAAGATGACTTGGGCTTGGTTTTCTTAGGCTACTGTGTTACAAGTGGAGAGACATTTCCATTTCAAAGTAAAAGCATTGATTTACTTTACAAAGTAATGGGGTGATGGGAATGTGAAGTTATGAGGAGTCCTTAGGTCACCAAACCAACATGGGGCCTTGAATCCTTGAGAGATATTTGCAAGAGCTATTAGGTTGACATAAATAAAGGAGAAATAGAACACTGATGACAAAGACACTGTAAAAAAAAAAAGTCTACAGTTTCAAAAGAACCATTTTTCAGAAGGTCCTATCAGATGTCATAATTGTGTAGGGGAAATGGGAGGTGTGTGGCTTACCAAGATTCGAAACACTTCCGGAAGTGGAAGTGCTCCTGTTGGGGGTTGTTGATAAAACTGAGGGTACATTGTGAGCATGTCAGCCTGACCCAGAAGCTACAGCTCACTTCCCCTGGAGTGGTGCACAGAGCCCAGCTGTAGAGTGTGACCCTACTCTCTGCTGGAATAACAGTCTAGACTGTGGGAGGCTCTCACACATTCTCAGTGTCCAGTTCCTGGCAGAGAAACCATATATTGCAGGGATGGCCTCAGACTCCACCCACCCCTAACGTTTGCCAAGTTCACCAACAAAGTTCAAAAGCAAGCTGCTCTTATCCCCATTTTACTAGGGAAACTGGACTGCCCAGAAAGCACATCTCACACTCCCTGGCTCTGTCTGCCTCTCAGTCTGGAAGTAAACTCTACAGCAAACTCAAAAGATTCCCCCCTTTGCTAAAAGCTCCCTTAGCTACTCCTCTACAAGGAAAAGAGAGCACGGCTTTGGAAAAGAGAGCCCATAGGCATTGAGCCAAGGGAGGTGAGCATGAACACAGAGCCCAGGACTTAACAACTGAGCGAGCCACTGGCAGTGTCTCTAAGACCCCAGATCCATGGCTACACTTTCCAAGGCTGAAGTGATTCATCTCCCATAATATAACCTGAAATACTAGAAATTACCTCATAGCCAGCCAAGTATGGGAAATAACCCCATAAGTTAAAAGTTGTTAAACGGCAATGATTAGATAAAAGACCTAGTTCAGTTTCCTTAGGAAACCTTCCAATTATATTGAAAAACCCAATATTGGAAAGTTGTGCAATTACAGAATTGAGAGTGCCTGGTGCTAAAATCTTAAGGAAAGGGAAAAGTGAGGTAGCAAGTCCCAGTCCTCCTTTATTTCTACCTGGAAAGCTACAAAGTTGTTTTAAAAGAGGGAAATCTCTGAGACAAATATAAACTTTATACCCCATAATTAAACAAAACCAGATATTTATTTTCTGTAGAGGAGGTGGGAGGAGAAAGGTGTGGGTAGGAGTTGGAGAGGGAAATAATGGAGATTATCTGTTATTTGATGAAGTGGACAAATAGAAGATAGATGTCCTGAATCATTTTATTAGGAATAATAACTTGGGTTTATAGGATGGCTTTCTTCTGAAGATCTGAAGACATTTTCATACCTATTATTTTGTTTCTGTTCACAGCAACCTGAGAAAAAAGACACTGTTGTGAAATAAACATCAAATTCCGAAATGCTGCATAAAGAAAAAAGAAATAGCCCTGAGAACTCTCACAGACCCGCGTGTCCAGAGAAAGGAACGACCCCTCAGGGGTTGTACAGGTAAATGCCACTGACTAGCCCCGCCCCTGAAGCGCTGCAGACACTCACCACCCCTAACTGCTCCCTTGTTTCTGTCAGAGGAAAGTGGGGCAGGTGAAGAAGGACTTCCCATTCCCAGGCATCTTTTTCAATCCTTTAAAAAATAATAGACTTTATTTTAGATCACTTTCAGGTTCACAGCAAAACTGAAGGGAAGGTACAGAGATTTCTCACATATCCCCTGCTCCCACATGCACAGATTCCCTATATCAACATCCCCCACCAGAGAGATACATTTGTTACCACCTATGAACCTACACTGATGCATCATAATCATGCAGAGTCCATAGTTTACATTATGGTTCACTCTTAGAGTTGTACATTGTATGGGATTTACCAAATGCATAATATGTGTTCATCATGATAGTATCATACATAGTATTTTTCACTGCCATAAAAATCCTCTGTGCTCCACCTATTCATTGTTCCCCACCCCTGACCCCTGGCATTCCCTCACTTTTTTTTTTTTTTTTTTTTTTTTTTGCGGTACGCGGGTCTCTCACTGTTGTGGCCTCTCCCGTTGCGGAGCACAGGCTCCAGATGCACAGGCTCAGTGGCCATGGCTCACGGGCTCAGCCGCTCCGCGGCATGTGGGATCTTCCCGGATCGGGGCACGAACCCGTGTCCCCTGCATCGGCAGGCGGACTCTCAACCACTGCGCCACCAGGAAAGCCGTCCTCCCTCACCTTTTTTTTTTTTTTTTTTAACATTTTTATTGGGGTATAATTGCTTTACAATAGTGTGTTAGTTTCTGCTTTATAACAAAGTGAATCAGTTATACATATACATATGTTCCCATATCTCTTCCCTCTTGCGTCTCCCTCCCTCCCACCCTCCCTATCTCACCCCTCCAGGCTGTCACAAAGCACCGAGCCGATATCCCTCTGCCATGCGGCTGCTTCCCACTAGCTATCTACCTTACGTTTGTTAGTGTGTATATGTCCATGACTCTCTCTCGCCCTGTCACACCTCCCCCACCCCCTCCCCATATCCTCAAGCCCGTTCTCCAGTAGGTCTGTGTCTTTATTCCTGTCTTACCCCTAGGTTCTTCATGACTATTTTTTTTCTTCTTAAAGTCCATATATATGTTAGCATACGGTATTTGTCTTTTTCTTTCTGACTTACTTCACTCTGTATGACCAACTCTAGGTCTATCCACCTCATTACAAATAGCTCAATTTCGTTTCTTTTTATGGCTGAATAATATTCCATTGTATATATGTGCCACATCTTCTTTACCCATTCATCCGATGATGGGCACTTAGGTTGTTTCCATCTCTGGGCTATTGTAAATAGAGCTGCAATGAACATTTTGGTACATGACTCTTTTTGAATTTTGGTTTTCTCAGGGTATATGATCAGTAGTGGGATTGCTGGGTCATATGGTAGTTCTATTTGTAGTTTTTAAGGAACCTCCATACTGTTCTCCATAGTGGCTGAACCAATTCACATTCCCACCAGCAGTGCAAGAGTGTTCCCTTTTCTCCACACCCTCTCCAGCATTTATTGTTTCTAGATTTTTTGATGATGGCCATTCTGACTGGTGTGAGATGATATCTCATTGTAGTTTTCATTTGCATTTCTCTAATGATTAATGATGTTGAGCATTCTTTCATGTGTTTGCTGGCAGTCTGCATATCTTCTTTGGAGAAATGTCTATTTAGGTCTTCTGCCCACTTTTGGATTGGGTTGTTTTTTTGTTATTGAGCTGCATGAGCTGCTTGTAAATTTTGGAGATTAATCCTTTGTAAGTTGCTTCATTTGCAAATATTTTCTCCCATTCTGAGGGTTGTCTTTTGGTCTTGTTTATGGTTTCCTTTGCTGTGCAAAAGCTTTGAAGTTTCATTAGGTCCCATTTGTTTATTTTTGTTTTTATTTCCATTACTCTAGGAGGTGGGTCAGAAAGGATCCTGCTGTGATTTATGTCATAGAGTGTTCTGCCTATGTTTTCCTCTAAGAGTTTGATAGTTTCTGGCCTTACATTTAGGTCTTTAATCCATTTTGAGCTTATTTTTGTGTATGGTGTTAGGGAGTGATCCAATCTCATACTTTTACATGTATCTGTCCAGTTTTCCCAGCACCACTTATTGAAGAGGCTGTCCTTTCTCCACTGTACATTCCTGCCACATTTATGAAAGTTAAGGTGTCCATATGTGCGTGGGTTTATCTCTGGGCTTTCTATCCTGTTCCATTGATCTATCTTTCTGTTTTTGTGCCAGTACCATACTGTCTTGATTACTGTAGCTTTGTAGTATAGTCTGAAGTCAGGGAGCCTGATTCCTCCAGCTCCTTTTTTCGTTCTCAAGATTGCTTTGGCTATTCGGGGTCCTTTGTGTTTCCATACAAATTGCAAAATTTGTTGTTCTAGTTCTGTGAAAAATGCCAGTGGTAGTTTGATACGGATTGCATTGAATCTATAGATTGCTTTGGGTAGTAGAGTCATTTTCACAATGTTGATTCTTCCCATCCAAAAACATGGTATATCTCTCCATCTATTTGTATCATCTTTAATTTCTTTCATCAGTGTCTTATAATTTTCTGCATACAGGTCTTTTGTCTCCTTAGGTAAGTTTATTCCTAGATATTTTATTCTTTTTGTTGCAGTGGTAAATGGGAGTGTTTTTTTGATTTCAATTTCAGATTTTTCATCATTAGTATATAGGAATGCCAGAGATTTCTGTGCATTAATTTTGTATCCTGCTACTTTACCAAATTCATTGATTAGCTCTAGTAGTTTTCTGGTAGCATCTTTAGGATTCTCTATGTATAGGATCATGACATCTGCAAACAGTGACAGCTTTACTTCTTTTCCAATTTGGATTCCTTTTATTTCCTTTTCTTCTCTGATTGCTGTGGCTAAAACTTCCAAAACTATGTTGAATAAGAGTGGTGAGAGTGGGCAACCTTGTCTTCTTCCTGATCTTAGTGGAAATGCTTTCAGTTTTTCACCATTGAGGATGATGTTTGCTGTGGGCTTGTCATATATGGCCTTTACTATGTTGAGGAAAGTTCCCTCTATGTCTACTTTCTGCAGGGTTTTTATCATAAATAGGTGTTGAATTTTGTCAAAAGCTTTCTCTGCATCTATTGAGATGATCATATGGTTTTTCTCCTTCAGTTTGTTAATATGGTTTATCACATTGATAGATTTGCGTATATTGAAGAATCCTTGCATTCCTGGGATAAACCCCACTTGATCATGGTGTATGATCCTTTTAATGTGCTGTTGGATTCTGTTTGCTAGTATTTTGTTGAGGATTTTTGCATCTATGTTCATCAGTGATATTGGCCTGTAGTTTTCTTTCTTTGTGACATCCTTGTCTGGTTTTGGTATCAAGGTGATGGTGGCCTCGTAGAAGGAATTTGGGAGTGTTCCTCCCTCTGCCATATTTTGGAAGAGTTTGAGAAGGATAGGTGTTAGCTCTTCTCTAAATGTTTGATAGAATTCGCCTGTGAAGCCATCTGGTCCTGGGCTTTTGTTTGTTGGAAGATTTTTAATCACAGTTTCAATATCAGTGCTTGTGATTGGTCTGTTCATATTTTCTATTTCTTCTTGATTCAGTCATGGCAGGTTGTGCATTTCTAAGAATTTGTCCATTTCTTCCAGATTGTCCATTTAATTGGCATAGAGTTGCTTGTAGTAATCTCTCATAATCTTTTTTATTTCTTCAGTGTCAGTTGTTACTTCTCCTTTTTCATTTCTAATTCTATTGATTTGAGTCTTCTCCCGTTTTTTCTTGATGAGTCTGGCTAGTGGTTTATTTATTTTGTTTATCTTCTCAAAGAACCAGCTTTTAGCTTTATTGATCTTTGTTATTGTTTCCTTCATTTCTTTTTCATTTATTTCTGATCTGATTTTTATGATTTCTTTCCTTCTGCTAGCTTTGGGGATTTTTCGTTCTTCTTTCTCTAATTGCTTGAGGTGCAATGTTAGGTTGTTTATTCGAGATGTTTTCTGCTTCTTAAGGTGGGCTTGTATTGCTATAAAATTCCCCCTTAGAACTGCTTTTGCTGCATCCCATAGGTTTTGGGTCGTTGTGTCTCCATTATCATTTTTTTCTAGGTATTTTTTAATTTCCTCTTTGATTTCTTCAACGATCACTTCATTATTAAGTAGTGTATTGTTTAGCCTCCATGTGTTTGTATTTTTTACAGATCTTTTCCTGTAATTGATATCTAGTCTCATGGCGTTGTGGTCGGAAAAGATACTTGATACAATTTCAATTTTCTTAAACTTACCAACGCTTGATTTGTGACCCAAGATATGATCTATCCTTGAGAATGTTCCATGAGCACTTGAGAAAAATGTGTATTCTGTTGTTTTTGGATGGAGTGTCCTATAAATATCAATTAAGTCCATCTTGTTTAATGTATCATTTAAAGCTTGTGTTTCCTTATTTATTTTCATTTTGGATGATCTGTCCATTGGCGAAAGTGGGGTGTTAAAGTCCCCTACTATGAATGTGTTACTGTCGATTTCCCCTTTTATGGCTGTTAGTATTTGCCTTATGTATTGAGGTGCTCCTATGTTGGGTGTATAAATATTTACAATTGTTATATCTTCTTCTTGGATCGATCCCTTGATCATTATGTAGTGTCCTTCTTTGTCTCTTCTAATAGTCCTTATTTTAAAGTTTATTCTGTCTGATATGAGAATTGCTAGTCCAGCTTTCTTTTGGTTTCCATTTGCATGGAATATCTTTTTCCATCCCCTTGCTTTCAGTCTGTATGTGCCTCTAGATCTGAAGTGGGTCTCTTCTAGACAGCATATATAAGGGTCTTGTTTTTGTATCCATTCAGCCAATCTGTGTCTTTTGGTGGGATCATTTAGTCCATTTACATTTAAGGTAATTATCGATATGTATGTTCCTATTCCCATTTTCTAAATTGTTTTGGGTTCATTATTATAGTTCTTTTCCTTCTCTTGTGTTTCTTGTCTAGAGAAGTTCCTTTAGCATTTGTTGTAAAGCTGGTTTGGTGGTGCTGAACTCTCTCAGCTTTTGCTTGTCTGTAAAAGTTTTAATTTCTCCATCAAATCTGAATGAGATCCTTGCTGGGTAGAGCAGTCTTGGTTGCAGGTTTTTTTCCTTCATCACTTTCAGTATGTCCTGCCACTCCCTTCTGGCTTGTAGGGTTTCTGCTGAGAGATCAGCTATTAACCTTATGGGGATTCCCTTGTGTGTTATTTGTTGTTTTTCCCTTACTGCTTTTAATATGCTTTCTTTGTATTTAATTTTTGACAGCTTGATTAATATGTGTCTTGGCGTATTTCTCCTTGGATTTATCCTGTATGGGACTCTCTGTGCTTCCTGGACTTGATTAACTATTTCCTTTCCCATATTAGGGAAGTTTTCAAGTATAATCTCTTCAAATATTTTCTCAGTCCCTTTCTTTTTCTCTTCTTCTTCTGGAACCCCTATAATTTGAATGTTGGTGTATTTAATGTTGTCCCAGAGGTCTCTGAGACTGTCCTCAGTGTTTTTCATTCTTTTTTCTTTATTCTGGTCTGCAGTAGTTATTTCCACTATTTTATCTTCCAGGTCACTTATCCGTTCTTCTGCCTCAGTTATTCTGCTATTGATCCCATATAGAGTACTTTTAATTTCATTTATTGTGTTGTTCATCGTTGCTTGTTTCATCTTTATTTCTTCTAGGTCCTTGTTAACTGTTTCTTGCATTTTGTCCATTCTCTTTCCAAGATTTCGGATCATCCTTACTATCATTATTCTGAATTCTTTTTCAGGTAGACTGCCTATTTCCTCTTCATTTGTTAGGTCTGGTGCATTTTTATCTTGCTCCTTTATCTGCTGTGTGTTTTTCTGTCTTCTAATTTTGCTTATCTTACTGTGTTTGGGGTCTCCTTTTTGCAGGCTGCAGGTTCGTAGTTCCCACTGTTTTTGATGTCTGTCTCCAGTGGCTAAGGTTGGTTCAGTGGGTTGTGTAGGCTTCCTGGTGGAGGGGACTAGTGCCTGTGTTGTGGTGGATGAGGCTGGATCTTGTCTCTCTAGTGGGCAGGTTCATGTCTGGTGGTGTGTTTTGGGGTGTCTGTGGCCTTATTATGATTTTAGGCAGCCTCTCTGCTAATGGGTGGGGTTGTGTTCCTGTTTTGTTAGTTGTTTGGCATAGGTTGTCCAGCACTGTGGCTTGCTGGCCGTTGAGTGAAGCTGGGTGCTGGTGTTAAGATGGAGGTCTCTGGGAGATTTTTGCCATTTGATATTATGTGGAGCTGGCAGGTCTCTTGTTGACCATTGTCCTGAAGTTGGCTGTCCCACGTCAGTGGCACAGCACTGAATCCTGGCTGGAGCACCAAGAGCCTTTCATCCACATGGCTCAGAATAAAAGGGAGAAAAAGTAGAGAGAATTAGTAGAAGTATGAAGAAAGAAAGAAGGAAAGGAGGGAAGGAAGGGAGGAAGGAAGGAAGGAAGGAAGGAAGGAAGAAAGAAAGAAAGAAAGAAAGAAAGAAAGAAAGAAAGAAAGAAAGAAAGAAAGAAAGAAGCAAAGAAGGAAAGAAAGGAGGGAGGGAGGGAGGAAGGAAGGAAGGAAGGAGGGAAAGAAGGAAAAAAGAAAGAAAGAAGATACAGTAAAATAAAATAAAGTATAATAAAGTTATTGAATTAAAAAATACTTATTTAGAAAAAAAAAAAGGGACGGATAGAACCTTAGGGCAAATGTTGGAAGCAAACCTATACAGACAAAATCTTACACAGAAGCATACACATACACCCTCACAAAAAGAGGTAAAGGGGAAAAAAATCATAAATTCTGCTCTCAGAGACCACCTCCTCAATTTGGGATGATTCGTTGTCTAAAGGAGGGAAGGAAGGAAGGAAGGAAAGAAAGAATGAAAGAACGAAGGTAAAGTATAATAAAGTTATTAAAATTAATTAAGAAAAAAAATTAAAAAAAAAAACATGGACGGATAGAACCCTAGGACAAATGGTGGAAGCAAGACTATACAGACAAGATCTCACACAGAAGCATACACATACACATTCACAAAAAAAGGGAAAAAAATCATAGCTCTTGCTTCTAAAGTCCACCTCCTCAATTTGGGATCATTCCTTGTCTATTCAGGTATTCCACAGATGCAGGGTACATCAAGTTGATTGTGGAGCTTTAATCCGCTGCTTCTGAGGCTGCTGGGAGAGATTTCCCTTTCTCTTCTTTGTTCTCACAGCTCACAGTGACTCAGCTTTGGATTTGGCCCTGCCTCTGCGTGTAGGTCGCTGGAGGGCGTCTGTTTTTTGATCAGACAGGACGGGGTTAAAGGCGCCGCTGATTCGGGGGCTCTGGCGCACTCAGGCCTTCGGGGAGGGAGGGGCACTGCGTGCGGGGCGGGCCTGCGGCGGCAGAGGCCGGCGTGAAGTTGCACCAGCCTGAGGCCCGCCATGCGTTCTCCCGGGAAAGTTGTCCCTGGATCCCGGGAACCTGGCAGTGGTGGGCTGCACAGGCTCCGCGGAAGAGGGGTGTGGATAGTGACCTGTGCTCGCACACAGGCCCCTTGGTGGCGGCAGCAGCAGCCTTAACGTCTCCCGCCCGTCCCTGGGGTCCGCGCTTTTAGCCGTGGTTTGCGCCCGTCTCTGGGGTCCGTGCTTTTAGCCGCGGCTCGCGCCCGTCTCTGGAGTTCCTTTAAGCAGCGCTCTTAAACCCCTCTCCTCGCGCACCAGGAAACAAAGAGGGAAGAAAAAGTCTCTTGCTTCTTCGGCAGGTGCAGACTTTTCCCCGGACTCCCTCCCGGCTAGCTGTGGTGCACTAACCCCTTCAGGCTATGTTCAAGTCATAACCCCAGTCCTCTCCCTGCGCTCCGTTGGAAACCGAAACCTGTGCCTCAGCTCGCAGCCCCGCCCGCCCTGGCGGGTGAGCAGACAAGCCTCTTGGGCTGGTGAGTGCCGGTCGGCACTGATCCTCTGTGCGGGAATCTCCCCGCTTTGCCCTCCGCACCCCTGTTGCTGTGCACTCCTCTGCGGCTCCGAAGCTCCCCCCTCTGCCTCCCGCAGTCTCCGCCCGCGAAGGGACTTCCTAGTGTGTGGAAACTTTTCCTCCTTCACAGCTCCCTCCCACTGGTGCAGGTGCCGTCCCTATTCTTTTGTCTCTTTTTTCTTTTTTTCTTTTGCCCTACCCAGGTACGTGGGGAGTTTCTTGCCTTTTGGGAGGTCTGAGGTCTTCTGCCAGCCTTCAGTAGGTGTTCTGTAGGAGTTGTTCCACGTGTAGATGTATTTCTGGTGTATCTGTGGGGAGGAAGGTGATCTCCGCATCTTACTCTTCCGCCATCTTCCCCCCATCCCCCCCTCACCTTTTATCATCTCCATGGTTTTGCCTTTTCCAGAATGTCATGGAGTTGGAATCATACAGTATGTAGCCTTTTCAAATTGGCTTCTTTCACTTAATAACATACATTTAAGGTTCTTCCATGTCTCTTTGTGGCTTGATAGCTCATTTCTTTTTAGCACTAATATCCCCTTGTCAGGATATATCACAGTTTATTTATCCATTCACCTACTGAAGGCCATCTTGGTTGCTTCCAAGTTTTAGAATTTATGAAAAAGCTGCTATAAATATCCATGGGTAAATTGTTGTGTGGGCATACATTTTCAACTACTTTGGGTAAATACTAAGGAGCACGATTCCTGGATAGCATGGTAAGAATAGTTTAGTTTTGAAAGAAACGGCCAGCCCATCTTCCATTTTGCATTCCCACCAGCAGGAGCTTTGAATGAGAGTTCCTGTTGTTTCACTCATTTTTTTATCAAGCAGGCCTTGGCAGAAACACAATAGAGCTAGAATAATCCAGAAGATTAACCTCTCCTCTGAGCTTCACCAGTTGAGTCTCTACCTAGATGGGGCTCTAGGTGTCGGACTTGGTCATGTTTGCAGGGGGGTCCAGGAGAAAGTGTCTGATGTCCTAAGTCAGCAGTGGGCATAGTGGCCCCCCTGGGGATGCTGAGGGAACAGATAATAGGTCCTTTTGTTTCACTTATTTGTTCAAATAATATTGAGCACCTACTATGTGCCAGGCACCCCTGCTGGCGTATTAGTCTCCAGCCCATTCCCCACCTCCATCCAAACTTAGTATTTCGTTGATGGAGAAATGATACTGGCCATGGCACCATTAGAAACTAGAAGAGTCACTGGGGGGCCAAGAGCAGGGCGGCATGATTAGCTACACCTCACAGAGGCTGTAATGCTCAGCTGTGCTTTCACAGAACTGTTTGTCACGTAGCTGTGGACACAGAAACATGGAGACTCAAAAATCTGAACATGTGGGACATTCTATAGGAAAAATGACATGTTTCCTCTAAACAGAAATAAATAAGTAGATAAATAAATAGAGATGGGAGATGCTTTTAGACTACAAGAGAATCAAGGGACCTAACAGGCTAATGCAATGTGTAGCCCTTGTTTGGATCCAGATTTTAAAAGCCAAATGTAACAAGCCATTTTAGAGATAATCAGAAGTTTGAATATGCACTGGGCATTAGATGATATTAATGAACAACAATTGGGTTTGTTAGAGGTGATAATATCGCATCTGTTATATCAAAGAATAAATGTCCTTTTGGTTTAGAGATGGACACAGAAGGATCTAGTAATAAAAAATATGCAGTCCATTATTTGCTCTAATAAACTCCACAAAAACAAAAAAAAAGAACAAACCTGGAGGAATAAAGGCAGGGGTTCTCAAACTTTGGCATCACCATGATCCCCTGGAGGGATTGCTCAACACAGATTGCTGAGCCGCCAGAGCTTCTGATTCCTTAGGCCTGGGATAGGGCCTATAATTTGCATTTCTCACAAGTTAAAGAACTACTGTATAAATGAAATAAAATTGAAAAGTGCTGATAATTGTTGAAGCTGGGTTTGCGGTCCATGGGGTTTCCTTATACCATTCTCTCTACACTTGTGTGCTTGAAATGGAAGGTTTTTAAACATCTTTTACACCTGTTTAGAGTTGAGAAACATGTTGACAAGTCAGAAATCAAATTCTTGCCAACATCTTCATCTACCTAAACATTCATTGAGAAATCAAGTAGCAACTCCGGTAGAGATTCAACCAACCCAGCCACTGGGTGCCATTTGCCTCTCCCTTTTCACACTTGCAGAGATTCTGGCCATAAACAAGCCTTGTGAAGAAAAGAGAACAGGTGGAATGGTCCCAGCAATTCTCCACAATGGAAAAATCTGTGTTTAGATATAATTTTATAACGCATGTTCAGATAAGTTGGCTGTTGAAATATTTAGTACTGCTTGGCTGTAAATGACAGAAACCCACCTGCCACTCACTCCCTCTACCCACCCCCCTCACTGGGAAAAAACAAACAAACAGTGGTTTAAATGAGAGAAATGTTTCTCTTTCCTCTTGGGCCTCACGAGGTGGTCAGGGGTCACTCCACTGCCTCTTGGCCCAATGTGGCAGAAAAGGTGGATGAAACAGGATGAATCCGGAAGCCTCCTGAGTCTATGAGCCTGCAACTAACGTCTCCATCAGGGCCCAGTCCACCTGCCAGGGTGGCAGACAAGGGCCTGCACGCAGTCAGGGAGGGGACAGATGTTCAGGAGAGCCCAAGCTCTCTGTCTCGGGGTAGGGCCAGCAGAAAGCATAATGAAAGGGCGAAATTTCTGCTCTTTACACTCAGGATCCACCCAAGCCCCAGGACTCAGGCTTGCAATCAAGTGTCTTGTCAGGTTGCCCACTGACCTACCCAGAGAACAATGGGACAAGAAGTGCCACATCACCCACTAACTGAGTGGGATTTGAATTCTTGTCTCCTGAACAAAAAACAAATGAGAAACCTATCACCTGTTCTGCTCAGTGGCAAAATTCCTTGATCCTGGAGGCAAAGACAGGCCTCTTGGTCAGCCTGCAGGAAAAGTAAGCACAAGTTTACAACTTGCTTCCATCCAAATGGGTTATGTTGGCAATTTCATAGTGATGCCAAATTTTAAGCACAATCTCTAGGTATTAGAAGAAACGAAAGCTCAGCATAATGCAAACTCCATTCCATCATGCAAACACCATTGGCTTTGGAGGGTCAATAAAACCCCAAGAGTCTGAAGGACAGTTGGCCCGGGGCTGACACTCATCATGACACTCTCCAGGGAGGCCAGGGTCTCTGTTTCCACCCCACCCTCCTCCTGACAGCCTTCCCTAGAGAATGCCTTGGACAGATCTGGGTGCTTTGCCTGTGTTTTCTGTTTCTTTCCCCTCTGGGTAGACATGGAGAGTGAGGTTCAAAGGCTGCCCAGGGAATGAGTGGCAAAGGCAGACTTCAAGCCCAAGCCTGCCTGCGCCCCAGGCCCCAGTAGAGGCTGTGAGCAGGAGGAGGGGGATGGAGAGGGAGGGAGGGAGGGAGGCAGGGACGGGTTGGGGGGACAACTGTGGGAAGACTGTGCTGCCACCTCCCACGCAGGGAACCACAGAACCCTTTTCCTCCTATGAAGTGTTATAAGGGGCAGCCAGCTTCCAGACCAGCTCTAGATTTTTTTAATCATGCCATGTAGCGGAAATGATATCACAATCACAGGGGTTATCAGCAAAATGACCATTTCTTTGGGCCAGCCTAGGAAACTAGCCACAGGTACAGCTATATCTTGAATAAGGTGGGGCCTGAGTTCCAAACAACAAACTGGGAAACAAGGCTTTGAAACCTTATGAATTTGGAGGCAAAGGCTAGGACTGAAACACAAAAGCAGGTTGGATTGGTTATTGGTACACACCTTCCCTCCTTCACCAAAGTGTGCCCACCCCCTGCCCTGTGTCCACTCTGTGGAGTGCGAAGATGGAGAGATATGTGAGTAAGGGTGGCCCGGTGGACTGGTAGCCCCAGTGACTAGCCCTCCCAGGATCCATGTCCTTGGCTAACCTTGTCCCCTGAATCTGTGCTGGGTCCAGGACAAGCTTTAACCAGTGGAAAGTGACAGAAGTGGCAAAATGCTGATTCCCAGACTGAACCCCAAGAAGGCCTCGCAGCCTGAGCCCTGTCATGTGTTCCTGGGCCCCTGGGCCACCCCATAAGAAGTATGGTTCCCTGCTGGACAGCCCCATGGTGAGCCCTGGGACGGCATGACAAGAGATTTCCCCAGCCCCCGTCTTCTCACCGGCTGAGTTGGGGCTCTGGCCTGTTCTGTCCCAACCTCTAGCCCCTGGAATTGCAGCACATCAGACCCTGAAGCCCCATGCCCCCCTGGCTTCCTCACCCATCTGGATTTCTGCATTTACTTCCTCAGTCCTGACCCGCCTCATGAGTCAGCTGTGCATTTGCTGTTCTGGTCCTTGGCAGGAACAACCCCCCACCCCGGCCCCCGCCCCTGCTTTCCTAGAACAAAACAGGGTTCAGATATTCTATATTCAGTCAAGACATTCCCAAAACAGATGACTTACACTGGAGCACAAAGAACCTCTGCTCACTCAAGGCAAAAGGGTAATCACTGAAATAAATCATGAACAGGTCTGCCCAACAGCCATCACTTAAACACCTTTAATAGGAGGGTAGATGTTCATGTTTTTGGTGGCTGAGTTTTCTTTTAAAGGTGGAGGTAAACCATAACAGTGATTCCCAATCCTGGCTGATTGCTCTAATCACTTTGAAAGGTATTTCAAGAGCACTTAAGAGCTTTTAAACGCACAGGTTCCCACAGATCTGAGGTTCTGATGAGTGTGTTTGGGAACACTTGACCTTGATGGCTTACTAAGATACCATCCAACAATTGGTTTTGTAGTTCTATGCTGTTACTACTGTTTTTCTTACCAATGCAGAATGAGCCCCTTATTACAGCAATCGTAGAAGATGTCATTTTCATCTGTGAGAAGTATGAAAAAACCTTACTGTCATTATCATTTACTCTATTTTTGTAACTAATTAAGTTAGAAAAAAAGAGTTTTGTTCTGTAGAGATACAAGTATTTGTTTTTTAAATAATTCAATATTAACTGTTGTTAAAATGGTTTCTTAATATTGGGGGAAAAAAAGTGTTGAGAGCTAAAGGTTTGAACAACCAGAAAGAAGGTAATATCCATTGGTATTTAAAATCAAGTATGGTTTAAAATTTGCTCTAATGATAAACCTCATTTGTACTGAGTTGTGGTTATTACTCATTCCCAGCCTCTGTGCTAGGTAGGAAGCATTTAATCCTCCTGATAAACTCAGAGGTTGATCTTGCTTTGCACCCAGCTCACAGGGGAGACGGCAGCTACATGGGGTCACACAGCTCATTCATCGCAGTGATGGGAGCCAGTGTGGGGCCGGGGGACAACCCTGTTATTAAACGCTTTTAACTTCTGCTGTGTTTTGAAATAGAAGCAAGAAGAGAGCCATGAGACTGTAAAGATGAAAACTTCTCACGTGCTACGTTGGGAGCCTCAGGGGACCACTTACCTGGGAGGAGGCAGGCTGCTCCCAGAAGCACACGATAGTTGCGCACAGACACGCCTCCAGCTTCGAAAATGCTCATAAGATGAACGCCCTTGGGTCACCAGCACCTTGATCATGACATGAAGCATGACCACCTCCAAATGGCCCCTAGCGACCCCTTCACTATCACTATCCTCCCAAATACCACTATGCTGATTTCCAGTCCCATACATGTTTGCCTGGTTTTTAGATTTTGGAATTGTAACCATGCTACGTGGACTTGTTTGAGTCTTCATGGGGGCTTCTTCTGCTCCACGTTATATCAGTGAGATTCATCTGTGTGGCTGCGTGTAGATGTGGCTCTTCATTCTCCAGCTGAGTGGTGCTCTTTTCCAGCAGAAGACCACCACTGGTGTGACCGTCCCACCCGAGGCTGGCATTGGGCGGGTTCCAATTTGGGGCTTTTGTGAATAGTTTCCACACACGCTCTCAGGCATGTCTCCTGAGGAACATCTGGACACACTTCTGTTGGGTATATTCCTAGGGGTGGAACTGCTAGGTCATCCGGTAGGCATATGTTCAGCTTGAGCAGATGTTGCCAAGCAATTTTCCAAAGTCTTGTGTCAATGTTTCTTCCCACCAGCCGTGTACGAGGGTTCCATATGTTTATTATTCATTATTGTTCCTCCTTATTGATTTGTGGAAATTCCTTACATATGATATGAGCCCTTTACTGAGTATTTGTATAAATAGCAAATATCTTCTGCCACTTCCTAGCTTGCCTTCTTATGCTCTTACTATTGTCTTTTAATGGACAAATTCTGTACGGTCCTTTTTAAAACATATGTTATTTCTCCTCTTATCTCTTCTTCCTCCTCACTCTCCTCTTTCTTCCCCTTCTTATTCTCTTACAGTCTTTCTGGAGGTCTATCAATTTTATTAGTCTTTTCAAAGAACCAGCTGTTGCCTTTTTTGAGTTTCTCTGTTGCATGTTTGTTTCCATTTCATTGGTTCTGCTCTTACCATTATTCCCTTCCATCAAGTTAAACTTGCATTTTTTTCTAACTTTTTGAGAGGCTTACGTGAGTAATGAACTTCAGTCTTTATTCTTTCTTGATAAATACTTTTAAGGCTATAATTTTCCTTCTAAGCACTGCTGTATTTGTATCCTACAAGTCTTGATATGACATTTTTATTAACATTCCATCTAAAATAGTTTCTAATAGTCATTGAATTTTTTTGATCAGTGGGTTATTTTAAAATGTATTTAAAATGTTCATTTCTGAACACTTATGGATTTTCTGGTTGCCCTTCTATTATTAATTTGTAACTTACTTCCACTGTGGCTGGGGAACATACAATGTAATATGTATGCTTTTAATATGCTTGAGGTCTGTGACTCTGACCGAGGTCCCACCACCCCAGAGTCACAACTTATCCAGTCACAGTTATGTGTCCTTGTAGGAGTAGAAAATGTTCAAGAACTGTGCCAGAAATGCAAGTCTAAAAAGTAGCTGCAGAGAAGAAGTCCAAAGAATACTGGAATACTTCCTCCAGGAGGTAAAGCTTAATTCCATTCTCTCTCCCCCTTTGACAATGGGCTAGACTTAGTGACTTGCAAAGAATAAAATAGGATAAAGGAAAATAGTAACTTGACAGTGGAGATACCAGGCAGACACCATCTTAACCAGTGATGAAGGTTAACTCGTACCTGTGATGTTGAGCAAATGTCCTGTACTCCTGATAAGATGTCTTGAGTAGGTGCTTCACCTCGGTAGTACTATTTCTAAAAACCCATAACCTGAGTCTAACTAAGAAAAAGAAACCAGACAAGCCCAGATTGGGGAACATTTTACAGGATACCTGGCCAGTCCTCCTCAAGATGGTCAAAGTCATCAAAAATGAGGAAACACTGAGAAACTTATCACTGACCAAAGGAGGCTGGAGAGGCATGACTAGTAAAAGCAATGTGATGCCCTGGACTGGATCCTGGGACACAAAGAGAATGTTACTGGAAAAGCTGGTGGAATGGAATAAACTGTGGGCTTTAGTTGTGACAAATGTACTAAGGTAAGGTAAGATCTTAACAATGGGGGAAACTGGTGGAGAGGGTTACAGCATCACTTTGTACTATCTTTGCAGTTTTCCTGTAAATCTAACACTGTTATAAAATAAATAGTTTATTAAAAGAAGAAAGAGGAAGAGAAGTAGAAGAAGCTGCAGCAAACCACATGGCTACCAGGTCCTGCTCAGGTAGCTCCTGAGGCTGTTCAGGCATAGTGTTGTTTCTCCACTGGAAATCGAAAACTGGAGCTTATAGTGGGTAAACTCTCCCAAAGAATCTCAAATGCACTTGTCACTTGAACTGACATGGAAAGAGGAGTCTGGCTCTTTTAGATCGTATTCTATCAACATTGAGAGTATCATGCAATGCCTACAACTTTGGGTGGTAAAATTTAATTAGAGCCTTTTGTTTTGCTAGTGAGAGGCAACTACTAGTTTGTTCCTCCTCTCAAATCCAAACCAACCCAAATCTTAAAGTTTAATTCTGCTGGTTTTGGAAAGTTTTTTATTTATGCCTGTTGTATTTTTCCTTTTCAGGTCTTCCTGTAGTCCCAGGTGGGAGCAGAATCACAAATGGCCAAGTCCTGTGAAAAGGCTCTTCTCAGCAGTGCTGCTGTGAGATTGGGGTGGATAAAGTCCCAGAACCCACAGAAAAGCCCATTCTCATGTGTTTTCTGGCTGAGTTATGCAACTGCAGGTGGTTTATATTATGGGGTTTATATTACTTTGGACACACATGTGTGTGTGTTTGGAGGTACATCCAATGAAGTGTCCAATGAACCTGAACTTTAAACTTCCATCCTGCTTCTCACCACATCACCACAAAGAAGGGAATTTTGGAGATCACTGCCCAACTGTGCTAACACTCATATCTTAGAATAAATACCTCATTTCCCTTCTTTCAAAAGCAAAGAAATGGTGTTGACTGGCAGGGACCAAACATTGAACCTAAAAACAAGTAAATGTAAAGGATTCTCATTCCTATCTGGTCACGGCCACTGAAAAGAGCAGCAGACGTGAGCAGGTGAGCTGATGAAGGCCACTTGAGGACCCCTTAGGAGAAAGAATGCAGGGCTACCAGGAACCATGTGGACGCCATGCTTTCATCTGAGCCTTGGGAATGACCCTATAGCTTAAGCAATTCACAAAGCAGGTATGAGCTACTCCTGTTCCTGGAAAACAGCCAGGTGGTCAGGAGAGAAGGGAGGAAGAACCAATGCTGTTCCTTCTGGCTGCTGCCAGCCTCCTGGGCCTCAGGTCCTGCCTTCTGGGAAGTTCAACTGATGAGTAACATTAATTCCTTTCTCATGATTTCAGTGCAATGACCCCTGTGATCACCAAGCCAATCACATCACTTCACAAGAGAAAACTGAAGCCTCCCATGAAATAAAACGGCTCATCCAGAAAAAAGCCAGAGCTGAGGTTGGGCCTGAGACCCCTGACTCACTTGGAGGATAATCAACTAGTCACCTGGTACCAGCCACTGAGAGCCCTGGTGGCTGGAAGCATTTTGAGAGCCCTCAGTCTCCGCTCATTCTGATACAAGTTCAGAATGAAATGTGTTGTTAATAAAACATGGTTAGTATATACCTCCCAAAATTGAATTCAAGGTCTTGAAGAGATATTCGTATACCCACGTTCATAGCAGCATTATTCACAATAGCCAAAAGGTGTCCATTGACCAGATGAGATGCATACAATGGAATATCATTCAGCCTTAAAAAGGAAGGAAATTCTGACACATGCTACAACACGGATGAAGCTTGAGGGCATTACGCTAAGTGAAATAAGCCAGTCGCAAAAGGACAAATCCTGCATGGTTCCACTTATATGATGTCCCTAGAATAGTCAAATTCATAGAGACAGAAAATAGAACAGTGGGTGCCAGGTGTTAGGGAGAAGGGGTAATTGGGAGTTGTTGTTTAATGGGGATGGAGTTTTAGTTTGGGAAGACGAAAAAGTTCTTGGATGGTGGTGATGGTTGCGCAAACTATGTGAATGTACTATTGAACTGTGTATTCTAAAATGGTTAAGATCACAAATTTTACATTATTTGTATTTTACCGCAATTAACATCTTTTAAAGATGCTAAAAGAGCTGACTGTGGGTTTTGCTGTCTTCAATCTTGTATGGATGTCATTTGCCATATGAGTGAAGTGTTGGAGCCACACTGGCTGCACAGATATTGACTGAGGAGCTGCTTTGCATGACCAGGACTCCAAGCTGCCTTTGGGGTGCCCTTGCCCAAGCCTCTCCTCAGACATTGATATGATGGTGGTGGTGGGGTGGTGGTGATGATGGTGTCACCTATTGGTAAAATCCAAATGGTACTCATATCTCCACTATATGACTGAGAAGATTGACACTCAAGAATTTCACAGAAGACACCCAAAGCCAAAATCGGCAAGTAAAACAAATGTGTGTACGCAGAGAAGGCCATCTCCGGAGGCTATTAGCCTTTCAGAAATGGTTGCTTAAATTATTTTTTATTCCAAACCTTATTTCTCACATATCTCCCCCTACCAACCTCAGTCTCCTTGTTCTCAAGCTACTAAGAAGCCTGTATAGTTCTGGCCATCCAAAGCTAGCAGACTTCCTGGAGTCTGTTTGGATTCCTGGGAAAGTCTAAGGCCCTTCTAGAATAAAGGTTTGATGTGTTTCGTAAAATACAGACATTTTCATCTGAATTGTTCCACAGACTGTAAACCCCGTCATAGGTGTGGTCATTGATGTGTCATTGACCAGGAAGCCAAGGTCTGGGAAGGGCTAAGGATCTGCCAGAGTCCTGAGTGAAGAAAAGGAAAATAAGGGCCCAGTGAATATCCTGGGTGTAAACTGGATACCCAGGATAAACCCAGAATACCTTGTAAACAAGAGCTCAGGGTGTAAACTGATGAACAGACTGCTCTGACTAGAAGGCACTGCTGAGAGGAGGGCTACTCGCCCCTGAACTGGAGGAGAATAATCACATTTTGGAATATCCCCTCCAGAACTCCAGGTTAAGCAGTGGGTGGGGCTGAACTTGACACCCTCAGCTCTTGCTGGAGGTTCTCCTTCTAGCTACCCTGCCCTGCTGTTGGGAATCTCAGTCATCTTCACCTGGGTGGGGTCTGTAACAAGCTCCATGCTGATTTTAAGTCTACCTTCTAATGATGACAGATTGTATTGAAGAAATTTCCAAATCTTTTTTCCTCCAAAAAGAACAAAGACTCAAGACAGGAAACTGGCTGATGATGTCTGGTGGAGGAAGAGACTCAGTGGATTACTTCTGCAAGTGTCACAGGTAGCCAGGCCTTGGGATGGCAAAGGTGACTGACTACTTAGGCAGTAAGAGAAATATCTTTTCTAAGTTTCAAATTGACCATGTTTTTGAACAGTGTTTTTACTTTAATCTTAAACACAAACACACACACACACACACACACACACACACACACACACATAGAAGATTTAGAACTTCTACCATTAACAAAAGGAGAATCCCAATGGGAATGCATAAATTCCCAGCAAATTCTTACCAGATACACCCCTCATGCCAACTGTAAGATTTACTCTACTGCAGTGTTTCTTTGTATGGATCAGAAGATGATGACAATGATGATGATGATCTATAAGAAGCAAAATCTAGAGATTCCCTGAAATCCAGTTGCTTCATTAGAACAAAAAGTTCTTTTTACATTGGCTTAATAGTTGATGGCTGCTTTTAGAAACTTAGTCCCTGTGTGGTCTAAGAACAATGTAGTGAAACACCCAGGCAGAGCCTCATTCAGCTGGTCAGCGTGGGCCCTGAGGTTCTGCACATCAGCAAAGCTCTCAGGCAGTGTCTGTGCAGGCAGTCTGTAGACCATACTTTGAGTAGCAAAGTTAAGGGCATTTAATTCCCCAAAGTGACCATGAAAGGTGGCCTCAGATCCTCCAGGCCCACCCAGAAGTACTGAATAAAACTGGCATTGCAACAGCATCCCCATGAGATTTGGGGGACCACCCAAGAGATCCCAAAATATTGGGCATGGGGAGGGCCTGGGAGTCTATACATTTACAAATCTCCAAAAGTGATTCACACACAAGCAGAAGGAAGAGGGATGTGGGATGCAGGAAAACAGAGCACTGGGCTCTAAAATTACATGGCCTTTATATGACCACAGATCCTCTCTGCCTCCAAATATGTAGGCCCAGTGTACGCGTTTGCTAGGGCTGCTGTAACAAAGCACCACACAAGCGGCTTAGACAACAGAAAATCATCATCTCACAGCTCTGAAGGCTGGAAAGCCTGAGATGAAGGTGTCAGTAGGGCTGGTTCTTTCTGAGGCTGTGGGAGAAAATCTGTTCCAGGCCTCTCTTCTTGGCTTGAAGGTGGCTGTCCTTACTTCACATGGGTCCCCTGTGTGCATGTCTCTGTGTCCAAATTTCCCTTTTCTATAAGGACACCAGTCATACTGGATTAGGGCTCACCCTAATGACCTCGTTTTAACTTGATTACTCCTGCAAAGACCCTATCTCCAAATAATGTCACATTCTGAAGTGCTGGGGATTAGAACTTCAGCTTATGAATCTTTGAGGTGGGGGGGAGACACAATTCAGCCCATAGCACCCAGAAAGGAGGGGTCAGGGGCAGCCCAGAGATATTGTATAATGCAAGCGCTAGAAACCTCTGGAACAGATCGGCCCCTTGTGCACGACCAGACCCCTCCTTTCTCCAGTGTTTCAGTGGAACAAATGAACCTCAGCTGTGAGGCTGTAATGACATTTTTGTGGCAAAAACAAGGCCTTGAGCCTTGATCTTTGAGGTTTGCTTGCAGTTTCATGGGTTAGAAAGTTCACAGGCACAAGCTCTGCAGGTTTATCACACATGAAAAAGCAAAAAGCTTGTTTTCATCTTCAGAGACTTTGGGGCTCATTGACTGGACCACCTTTTTTTCTCCTTTTTATCAGTCTCACATATGTTTTACCACCTGGGAAAACTGAAAAACGAATGAGAACCTCAGTCTTCAGATCAGTTGTTTCACTTGAATCCAATCTACTAAACATAATAATATAGGTTTTTTTCATTCTTATACCTAAGATCATAAAGTCGAACACTCTGAGAATCTCCAGCTTTATTTGTCCCAATAGAAGAACTGAAAACTAACATTTGATTTCAAGTGAACATGGTTAGATATGGCTCATTTGAATTTTTTGTATGTACACGTGATACTTCAAGGTCATAAATTCTTCAAATCTGAATGTCCAGATAATCTCCCAAATAAAGGTGTATAAAAAGAGCGTTTTTTTTTTTCAATTTTTAGTTATGCTAAAAGGATCTCTGGTCTCTCAGTACCTTTCCATTTTCTTTTGCTATTCCCGTCTTTCATTCTTTCTTCTGTGTGCTTTTGTTTCATGTCGCTAATTTTCTCTAATTTTCCAACCCTTTTTCATCCTTGTAGTTTCCCACCTTTTTCTTTTCCTTGATTCTTAAATTCAACTTTTACTTGTCCTGACAAAACACTAGTTATTAAAATTCAGTGCAGAAAGAGTTTCTTCCTTTTTCTTTTTTGTCATTTTGTGTGTTCTTCCTCATTGGATTCTAAACATAGATATATTGCGGTGCGGTGACAAGATCTCAGAATGTTAGGAAGTGTGGGATCCCTGGCCATCCACACAGCATCACTCACTGGTGACCAGAGCTGCCAAACGTGGGGACTGGGGCAGTTTTGAATTTCACTCCTTTGGCCTGTCTGCACAGTTACCTTCACCCTCAGTGGAGTCACCCCAGCTTTAGAGCACAAAGGATGAGAAAGGCCACTCCACCAACAGGATTCTGGTCCATTCAGCTAGCTTTCCTTTGCCTGTTTCCAGGTGTTTTTAAAATGCACTACTGGTTCTCCCCTACTAACACAGAGTTTCAAGGCAGGCATGTGCTTTTTCACTCTCCCTCATACATTTCACTCCTTCCCAATTTTCTCTCCTCAGTTGTTTGCAGAGAACAGATTTCTTCATCCTCAGGAATGTCAGCATAATCCTGGACCTCTGAAGCTGGACATTTCCATTAATCATGGACAAAGGCCAGGCTGTGCCTCTTCACATGTTTTCTTCTTGCTGCTCTGTCTACTGAGCCTGAGGAGTTAATCATGTGGGTCCTGATTTGTCACCTGGTGGGATGCTGGCTCCAGCGCTGTGGCCTCCCTGTGCTCATAGTGCTGGGAGAAGCTGGTGGGTGGTCTAGAAAGCCACCCTCGGAGCACACGGTGTCACGGGTCCATGTGACAATCAGACCAATCAGACCTGGAGGTACTGCTGCTCCAGTGCCTTTGAAGAGTAGGTGCCCCTTGCAGGATCCAGACTCAGTCAGTTTCTGAAAGGCCAACGTCCACTTCCAAAATGCTCCTGAGACTAAAGTGCCCACTGGGAGCTCCCCCGATTACTGTCCACGTGGGCCACTCACACTGCTCTGCAAATAGGCTGCATGGAAAGCAAGTCATAACCAGAAGCCACTTGACCAATTCACCATGAAAAAAAAGACTATCAAAAAGCCCAGGAATCAGCACAGCACATGCTTTCTCTGGAGAGGGTCACAGCAGTTTAGTGAATTACCCAGGACAGGCTGTAGGAGCTGCAGAGCCAACAGGTGACCCAGAGCCTGTGTTTTGGGCTGGCTGTCACCGCCATCAACAATGGTTTTGCACAGATCCCTCAGAGGTGTGTCACAAACACTGAGAGCCTAGTAAAACCATTTAAAAAGCTGACATTGGTTACTTGGTGGGTGTGCTGGCTTCCATTTTGTTCAGGAAGCAAGAAGTAGAAGGGTGACCATGAAGTACTGTGGAAGGATGAGCAGCTCCAGCCAGGCTCCAGCCAGCCTCCAGCCAGCTGTGCCGCCAACCAGCTGTCACTAACCAGCTTGGAAAGTTGGGCAACCTCTCTGGTCATTCACCCTGTCCATGGTCAGATGAGGTCAGGCCCACTTGGGGTGCATCCTGGGGCATCACAGCTGCATCATGACCTGTGGAGCAGCAGGCTGGCATTTCAGAGAACCCTCTCCAGGTGATGCATTTTCCTGCCCCGTTAACACACCACAGCCAGGTGCCCTTGCAGATTCCTTCCAGAGCTAATGGGTTGTTTTGGGAGTGCTCTGCAGGTTTTTGAGTGTGAGGACCCACACGTATTTAAGTTTACAAAGAACATTCACACAGATTGTCTCATTCATTGAAGAACTCAAACCCTAGCAGGTGTGTTTCTTTCCCAAGGACACAGAGCCAATAAATGACACATGAGCTCTGGGTCAGGCCCCTGGACCCCACGTCCAGTGGTCTCATGACTCTCCTCCACTGGTTCCTGGGTAAATGGCACCAGTAGCATCCTCCCCACCCTTTCCTGACCCAAAGAACCAACAGCCTCCTTCAAACAGCTGAGAAACCCATGTTCAGAACTCCATCAACTCAGTTTTTATTTTTATTTCAGGTTTAAGCCAATCCTTGTCAAGGTCAACAGCATCTTCGTTAATAGAATCCTTTAAAACACTTAAATAACCTCAAGTTGCCTTTGGCAAAACACGTTTTAGAAACATTTTCCATGGGATTTGATTGGGACAGTTGAGCCATGTGTTCTGTGGGAGGGGCAGTCTGTCCCTGGAGCATCCTTTGAGGCAGGCATAGAAAGGTAACTTCGGTGACTCAGGTAAGGGATTCATTCTTAGCAGCTATAAATATCCTCTAGCCCTTTCTCCGTCTGTATCCCAAACCTAATATCCTCATTCTTTTGCTGGGAACTAACTAGCTCAATCCCCATCTCATGTCATTTCTATGACAAACAGATTGTTTATTTAGCAAATTCCATCTTTCATAACCCCTTATCTGTCCAACACGGATGTCCAGGCACATGGACTACCCCATGCTGGCTTCCTCCCCATTTCTCCTGCACCTAGCAGATCAAATTTTTTTCTTGAAGAGGCAGGTGAATAGTGCTGGTGACCAGAAGGAGTTACTCCTTCAGCAGAAACTCACAAGCAGTATGAGACCCACCTGCTGCCCAGATGTCTCTAGCACCCTGCAGGGCCATTCTGCCAAAGGGCTATGGCCTCCAACCAAGAGTATTATTCCTGGAGACATCTGAAATCAACCCCAAGTCTTTTCCCAGAGACTTCTCTCACCGAGGAGGAAAGACCCTGCTGGGGACCGTGCAAACGTAGGCCAATCTCCAGGAACAAGAGGAACTGCCTGTGCCAGCATCCCCCAGAGGGAAGCAGCCTTCACTGGCCCTTCCTGTCAAGCAGGAGGTGCTGGGACAAGAGTTTCAGAGGGGAATTTTCTTTTGTTCTTATTGCCAACAAATGCTGATCTAACATGCAGAGCTTGAGCCCATAGCAGCTGCGGACCCCTATAACTGTGGAGGGGGAAGGGTAAGCTGGGACAAATTGAGACAGTGGCATGGACATATATACACTACCAAACATAAAATAGATAGCTAGTGGGAAGCAGCCGCATAGCACAGGGAGATCAGCTCGGTGCTTTGTGACCACCTAGAGGGGTGGGATAGGGAGGGTGGGAGGGAGGGAGACGCAAGAGGGAAGAGATATGGGAACATATGTATATGTATAACTGATTCACTTTGTTATAACGCAGAAACTAACACACCAGTGTAAAGCAATTATACTCCAATAAAGATGTTAAAAAAAACAAAAAAACCCAAAAAACTGTGAATTGCGTAAACTCATTCTCTGAATCAGGTGTATCTCCTGGGAGGAAAAATG
Source organism: Pseudorca crassidens (assembly GCF_039906515.1). Lineage (NCBI taxonomy): Eukaryota > Metazoa > Chordata > Mammalia > Artiodactyla > Delphinidae > Pseudorca > Pseudorca crassidens. The sequence continues at coordinate 93,566,708 of NC_090302.1, forward strand.
ACTGTAGAGGGTGGGTTTGGGATATGCAGAGTGTGTATGTAGAGAGTAAATGTAGAGGGTATATATGGAAGTTGTGTGTGGAGGGTGTTATGAACTGAAGGTTAAGATGAAGCAAGTTTCCGGTTTGTGTTTAGTGTGAGAAAGGGCACAGAATAAATGTTTTCGGTGATTCTCCTGAAACTAACACAATCATTTAAGGTCTTTGTAAACATGAAACAACTCACATCAAACCTTTTCCAAATTAATTACAAGGAGCCTTTAAAAGGCAATGGGGAGATTTTTACTGGAGCACAATGAGAAATGCTTTGAGGGCATCTTATTTTCCTCAACCTATTAAAATTTTAAATGCACTGGCCTCTCAGCAGTTTACCTTCCTCCCAAATACTTAAGATTCTATAAATCCTCAATTAGCTCTTAGGGAATGGTTGTGCTGTGGCTCTTAAAACAAGTCTCCCTTAATTTGAAGGGGTTAAAGTGTAGAAAGAAAATGTAAAGAGGAAAGGGAGAGAAGTTTCTGGCAGAAAATCCAGTTTAAAAATAAATTGCTCAGTTCAGGGAAAGAAATATCTCTTGAGAACGGAATCTGTGAGGGGAGAAAAGGGAGATGGGTGAGATAGGGGGAATTCTGAGAGAGCGCCATGAACTCACCACCCCCGTGTGTCCAGTGTGAGCCCCTCCCCTTGCTTGTGGGTGGGACCTAGAGCCTGCTTCCAATCAGGAGAACACAGCAGAGGGGATGGAGATGTAGCTGCTGTGAGTAGGTTACAATACTCTGTCTTTGTTGTGATTCGTATGTAAGAAACAGACTCCTGCTGTCCTTGAAGAAGAAAACTGCCATCTTGTGAACTGCCTAAGGATAAGTCGGAAACTCAGAAGGTCTTTAGAAACTGAGCCAGGAGCAACTAAATTATGCGAACAACCATGGGAGCTCTGGGGGGCACCACAAACTTCAGAGGAAAATGCAGCCTGACTACTCCCTGATCGCAGCCCTATGAGACCCTGAGCAGAAAACTCAGCCAAGCCATGCCCTGACTCCTGACTCATGGGTACAGTGAGATAAAAAACAGGTGTTTTTTTGTTTTCAAAACAGCTTTATTATAATCATTTCACATACATACAATTCATCCATAAAGGTGTATAATTCACTGTATTTTAATATATTTACAGCGTTATGCAGTCATCAACACCAATTCTAGAACATTTTGATCACTCCTGAAAGAACTTCAATTCCCATTAGCTATCACTCCATATTTTTCCCCCAACTCCTGCCCAGCCCTAAGTAACCACTAATCTAGTTTCTAGTTCTATGAATTTGTCTGTTCTGGACATTTCATATAAATGGAATCATATAATATGAGGTCTTTAGTGACTGGGTACATTCAGTTACCATATTATATACAAGGTTCATCTATGTATTAACATGTATTATTACTGCATTCATTTTTTTTATGGCTGAATAGTATTATATTGTATGGATATACCATATTTTATTTACTCATTCATAAGCTGGTGGACATTTGGGTTGTCTCCACTTTTTGGCTATTATGAATAACACTGCTATAAATATTTATGTACATGTTTTTGTATGGATATATGTTTTGTTCCATTTGAGGAACTGCCAGACTGTTTTCCAAGGCGACTGCACCATTTTACATTCCCAACAGTAGGTATGAATGTTCCAATTTCTCCATTTTCTAGTCAGCATTTGTCATATCTAATTATAGCCATTCTAGTGGATGTGAGGTATGTTTTGATTTGCATTTCCCTAATGACTAATGATGTCTTTTCATGTACATGTTGGCCATTTGTTTGTTTCCTTTAGAGAAATATCTCCTCAAATCTTTTGTATATTTTTAATTGAATTGTCTTTTTAATATTGAGTTGTAAGTGTTCTTTATATGTTCTAGAAACAAGCCCCTTGTCACATATATGATTTTCAAATACTTTCTCCTATTCTGTGGGTTGTCTTTTTCACCTTTTTGATGTATCTTTTGCAGCACAAAATTTTTAATTTTGATGAAGTCTAATATATACCTATTTTTTCTTTTGCTATTTGTGCTTTTGGTGTCATTATGTAAGAACACTTTGGCTAGGCCAACATCATGAAGATTTAGTCCTATATTTTCTTTTAAGAGTTTTATAGCTTTAGCTCTTACATTTAGGTTGATAATTCATTTTGAGTTCATTTTTGTGTATGGTGTGTGGTATGGGACCATCTTCATTTTTAGCATGTGGATATCCAGTTGTCCCAACACCACTTTTTTTTTTTTTTTTTTTTTTTTTTTTTGCGGTACGCGGGTCTCTCACTGTTGTGGCCTCTCCCGTTGCGGAGCACAGGCTCCGGACGCGCAGGCTCAGCGGCCATGGCTCATGGGCCCAGCCACTCCGTGGCATGTGGGATCTTCCCGGACCAGGGCACGAACCCGCGTCCCCTGCATCTGCAGGCGGACCCTCAACCACTGCGCCACCAGGGAAGCCCCCAACACCACTTTTTAAAAAGACTATTCTTTCCCTAATGGAATTGTCTTGGCACACTTTTCAAAAATCAATTGACCATAAATGTCAAGATTTATTTCTTAACTCTCACTTCTGTTCCATTGACCTATATGACTATCCTTATACCTTGATTACTGCAGCTTTGTATTAAGTTTTAAAATTGAGATGTTGAGTCCTAAACCTTATTCTTTGTTTTCAAGATTGTTTTGGCTATTCTGGGACTCTTGCATTTCTATATGAATTATAGGATCAGCATGTCAATTTCTGCCAAAAACACCAACTGGGATTTTAATTCACATTGAATATGTAGATTATTTGGGAGAGTATAGCAATCTTAATAATATTAACTCCTATAAACCATGAAAATGGAATGTCTTTGCATTTATTTAGCTCTACTTTAATTAATTTCAATGTTTTATAGTTTTTAGTGTAAAAGTTTTGCACTTCTTTTGTTAAATTTATTCCCCAATATCTTCTTCTTTTTGATACTATTGAAAATTGAATTATTTCCTTTAAAATTGTTTTTTCAAAATGTTCATGGCCAGTATATAGAAATACAATTGCTTTTGGATATTGATGTTATCTTCAGAGACCTTAATGAACTGATTTATTAGGTTCAAAAGGTGGGTTTTTATGGCAGATTCCTTAGTATTTTGTACATACAATGTCATGCCATCTGTGATTATAGTTTTACCTCTTCTCTAATCTGGATGCCTTTTATTTTATTTTCTTGTGTAATGGTCCTGACTAGAACTTTCAGTGCAAGTTTGAATGGAAATGTTAAGAGCAGACATCCCTGTCTTGTTCCTGATCTTAGAGGGAAATCATTCAGTTTTTCACCATTAACATGATGTTAGCTGTGAGTTTTTTATAAATATCCTTTATCTGGTTTAAGTTCCCTTCTACTTTTGTTTGTTGAGTGGTTTTATTATGAAAGTGTTTTGGAATTTTTTCATGTGATTTTTCTGCATTTATTGATATGATTATATTTTTTTTGTTTTTATTCCATTAAATATTGCATTACACCAATTGATTTTTAATGATTTTTAATGAATTTATTGGTTTAAATGCAACCTTGAATTACTCAGACAAATCCTATTTGCTAATGGTGTATAATACTATTTATATGTGGCTGGATTCAGGTTTGTTTGTATTTTGTTGAGAATTTCTACATCTATGTTCATATGGGGTAGTGGTCTGTAGTTTTCTTTGGTGTCTTTGTCTGGTTTCGGTATCAGCCTTATTATGAAGTTTGGAAGTGTTTCTTCTTCCATTATTTGGATAAATTTGTGAAGGATTAATATTAATTCTTTATTAAATATTAAATATTTGGTAGAATTCACCAGTGAAATCATCTGGCATGGGCTTTTCTTTACAGTTTGTGCAGTTTTTAAAATTGCTAATTGAATCTCTTGTTTAAGGTACATTTAGATACTCTCTTTTGAGTCAGTTTCAATAATTTGTATCTTGCTATGAATTTATCCATTTCATCTAAGTTAACTAATTTACTGGCATAAAATTCATAATTGGCCCGTATAATCCTCTTTATTTCTATAATGTCATGTCTTCTTTTTATTTTTTTTCTTCATCTATGTAGGTAAAGATTTGTCAATTTTGTTGATCTTTTTAAAAACCAACTTTGGTTGCATTGATTTTCCCTATTGTTTTACTTTTCTCTATTTCATTAATTTCTGCTCTAATCTTTATTTCTTTCCATTTTTTCACTTCAGGTTTATTTTATTCTTTTTCCAGTGTCTTAAGGGAGAATCTTACATTATTCATTAGAGACTATTATTCTTTTTTAAATACAGTCATTTATAGCCATAAATTTTCCTCTAAGCCTTACTTTAGCTGCATCTCATAAATTTTACTATGTTATGTCTTAATTTTCATTCATTTCAAAGACTTTCCTAATGTCCCTTGTGATTTTCTTCTTTAAGTCATTGGTTATTTAAGAATGTGTTGTTTACTTTCCACATATTTATGAATTACCCCAATTTCCTTTTGTTAATGATTTTTAATTTCCATTCCATTGTAGGTATTGGAATGGAATACTTTGTATGACTTCAGTCCTTTTAAATTTATAAGGCTTGTTTTATAGTCTAGCATATGGTATATCCTGGATAATATTCCATGTGTGCTTGAGAATATGTATTTTCTTGCAGAAGGGTGGAGTGTTCTTTACATGTCTATTAGGTCTCTTTGATTATAGTGCTGTTCAAGTCTTTTACCTTTTTGTCGATCATCTACCTAGTTTTTCTATTCATTATTGAAAGTGGGGAATTAAAGTCTCCATCTTTTATTGTCAAACTCTCTATTTCTCCCTTGAGTTATGCCAGCTTTTGCTTCATGTATTTTGGATGTGTTTTGTTGTTATATGTATGTATGTTTTTAATTGTTATATCTTCCTGATGGATTGACCCTTTTATTGTTATATAATGACCCCACTTTATCTTAGTGACTTTTTTTGTTTTAAAGTTTATTTGCGGGATGTCATCATAGCCATTCCACTTTCTTCTGGTTACTGTTTTTAAGGTATGTATATTTTCATTCTTTTACTTTCAGCCTATTTGAACTTCTGAATCTAAAGTGTGTCTCCTACAAACAGCATATAATTTGATCTTTTTAAATTTTACCCACCTGGACAATCTCTGCCTTTGATTAATTGTTTAATTCATCTGTAATTTTACTTTTTGCTTTCTGTCTCATGCTTCTTTGTTCCTTTCTTCCTCCTTTACTTGTTTTGTATTTACTGAATATTTTCTAGTGTAAAGTTTTAATTCTTTTAATGATTTAATGATTTTTTTACCATTTTTAAAGTTATTTCCTTAGTGATTGCTCTAGGGTTTACAATATACGTCTTAATGTATCAGAATCTACTTCAGATTGACACTAACAATTTCAGTGACATATATATAGTCCCTATAACCTTTTTTGTGTTATTATTACTCTACATATTATGTCTATATATGTTACAAACTCAATAATACATTGCTATAATTATTACTTTATGTAATTTTGTATCTTTTTTGAAAGCTTAGAGGAAAAAATGAGCTAGTATATATTTTTAGTGTTGGTTCAACCACAGCTTTTTGCTTTTATTTTCAAATATATTACATTTTATATGCTATAGGTCCAATAATACAAATTATATATATAAATATATAATACAAATTATATATATATAATATATATAGCAATTTATACAATTATTTTTCAAATCAGTTAAGAGGAAAGAGAAGACAAATAGAAAATTTTATCACTTTTATAACTACCTGCATATTTACCTCTACTGGCACACTTTGTTTTTTCATATGGATTTGCATTATTGTCTAGTATCTTTTACTTTCAGCCTAAAGAACTTCCTTTAATATTTCTTATAAGGTAGATCTTGAAACAACAAATTTTCTGTTTCTGCTTATCTAGTAATGTCTTAATTTCTTCCTCATTTTTGGAGAATAGTTTCTGCTATATATGATATTCTGGTTTGATAGTTTGGGGGCTTTTCTTTTGGCATTTTGAGCATGTTATCCCACTGCTTTCTAGCCACCATTGCTTCTGTTGAGAAGTCAGGTATTCATCGTATTGGTGTTCCCTTGTACATTAAGCGTCATTTTTCTCTTGCTGCTTTCAAGATTTTCTCCTCGTCTTTCAACATTTTTGACCTTGATTTGTGTGCCTAGTATTCATGTCTTTGTGTTTATCCTACCTGGATTTTATTGAGCTCCTTGGATATATAGAAAAAAAATGTTTTAAATCAAATTTGGGAAGTCCTCAGCCATAATTCTTCAATATTCTTCCTGTTCCTTTTTTTTCTCTCTCCTCTCTTCTGGTATTCTCTTTACTTGCATATTGATATGTCTAATGGCATCCCACATTTCTCTGCTCTTCTGCTCATTTTGTTATATCTTGGAATTAGCCTTCTCTTAACTTCTTTTCACCAAGTTATGACTCATTTCCCCCAACACCTTCAGGCATAGATTCTCCACTTTCTGTACCAAATAGACAGTCTTTTCCACTAGAGACACAGAACTATCTTATGGTCTTCCTATGCACTGGACAAGACCCCTACACCAGAGCTGGGAGGCTAGACTTTGCTTCTCTGGGAGTGACACCTCTACTTTACAGATGGATTCTGGATGGGGGGCAGGTAGCAGCCCCTGGTCTTCTCTGCTTGCTTCTTCCAGCATGGCAGGGGGTGATTGGGGCCCCTGTATACCCAGACTGACACACAGGGGATATAATGTTCACCCTATGAGCCGGGCTGTGTGGAGAAGGAGAGATCTGGTCTTCTTGTCTGTGCCTGCCAGCCTTCTTGTCTCTGTAGAGCTTCTGCAACACAGAGATGGGGGATGAGAAACACCACAATCTGCTTATCCCAAGATGGGCCTATAGTAACTTCAGACTGGGGGAGAGAGAACCCCTGAATTCTTGGCTGTGTGTACCCAGGGCAGAGCTTCAATCACATGGAGCTGTTGGGGGAGGAGGGTTAATAGAGCAAGTTGTGGTTCAAATTCCATGACTCACTGTTCTTTATGAGATTTAGTAGATTTTCTTAAATGAATGTTTCACCATTTGTTGTATGGCCTTAGGACAATTTCCAGAGACTTTAAATCATCGGATTTGGGGTTTTGTTTAATAATTTCATCAGTTAAATTGTTGTTTTGTTGGAGAGAGGGTCCATGGAGCTCTTTACTCAGTCATTCCAGAAGTTCTGTAAGTTTTTTTTTTTTAACTGTCAAATGTATGGTAATTTGTTGTGTGGCAATAGAAAACTAATAAAAGTGTGGTTTGTATTCAGATAGCTATTCTATTGAGAATGGCAAAGCAACTGTAGCAAAGTGTAGGAAAAATGCCTCTTCGGAAGATTTATCCTTTCTGGCCACCACCCAAGAGCACAAAGGCTGAGGGCATTTATTCCTGGAGGCCCCTGCCTCTTCCTGGCAAACTCATGGGGACTGGGATGGAGTCCAGGTTCAGTACAAGTCCCAAGAAGTTTCAGGGCTCTTTCTTTTTTTATTGAAGTATAGGTGACATACAATATTATATTATATTATATTATATTATATTATATTATATTATATTATATTATATTATATTATATTATATTATATTATATTATATTATATTATATTATATTATGTTCCAGGTATACAACTTAGTGATTCGACATTTATATACATTACAAATTGATCAGCACAATAAGTCTAATAACCATATGTCAGGACAGAAAGTTATTACAGTATTATTGACTGTATTCTCTATGCTGTGTATTACATCCCTGTGACTGCTTTATTTTATAACTAGAGGTTTATATCTCTTAATTCCCTTTACCTATTTCATCCAACACCCTACTTCCCTCTTTTCTGGTGACCATCAGTTTGTTCTCTGTATCTATAAGTCTGTTTCTGCTTTGTTTTGTTTGTTCATTTGTTTTGTTTCTTAGACTTCTCATATAAATTAGATCAGATGGTATGGTTCTCTGTCTGACTTATTTCACTTAGGATAAGTGATCCATCTAGATCCCTCTAGATCCATCCATATTGTCACAAATGGCACAATTTCATTCTTTTTTATGGCTGAGCAATGTTTCGTTGTAATGTGTACCACATCTTCTTTATCCATTCATCTGTTGATGGACACTTAGGTTACTTCCATATTATGGCTATTGTAAATAATGCTGCAGTGAACATCAGGGTGCAAATATCTTTTTGAATTAGTGTTTTCATGTTCCTCAGATATATACCAAGAAATGGAAATGTTGGCTCATATAATAATTCTGGGTTTTTTTAGGAATCTCCATACTGTTCTCCATAGTGGCTGCACCAATTTACATTCCCACCAACGGCAAAGGAGGGTTCCCTTTTCTGCACATTATCACCAACACTTGCTAATTGCTGTCTTTTTGTTAATAGCCATTCTGACAGGTGTGAGGTGGTATCTCTTTGTGGTTTGGGTTTGCATTTACCTCATGATTAGTAGTGTTGAGTATCTTTTCATCTTTTTGTTGGCTGTCTTTATGTCTTCCTTAGAAAAAAGTCTGTTCAGTTTCTCTGCCCATGTTTTTTTGTTTGTTTGTTTTGTTTTGTTGTTGTTTTTTTTTTGCGGTACGCGGGCCTCTCACTGTTGTGGCCTCTCCAGTTGCGGAGCACAGGCTTCGGACGCGCAGGCTCAGCGGCCATGGCTCACGGGCCTAGCCGCTCTGCGGCATGTGGGATCTTCCCAGACCGGGGGACGGACCCGTGTCCCCTGCATTGGCAGGCAGACTCTCAACCACTGCGCCACCAGGAGAGCCCTCTCTGCCCATTTTTAAATGGGATTGTTTGGTTTTTTGGTATTGAGTTGTATGAGTTCTTTATATATTTTGGATATTAGCCCCTTATTGGATATGTCATTTGAAAATATCTTCTCCCATTCAAGTAGGTTGGCTGCAGGGCTCTCTCTTTGCCTCTGCCCAGCAACCCAGGGGTGTTGATAACACCACAGCCCAACATCTGAGCCTGAAGCACCTTTACTCAGAGCAAATTAGCCCCAACTTATGACCAAGAAAAACTATTCAGGATGAAGTATGCATTTAACTTGAGAGATTAAATGCAGATGTGCCTTTAACAGTTAAATTTAATAAGTTCTTAGCAAATAACTAGGATTTGTTTTTCTTTTAATCATCCTGTTTGAGGTTATTGGTAAGTTATAACTAGCCATGATTAGATTTACTAAATTCCTGTGTCTTATTTTAGAAAAAGGGTTCCATTTATATAAGTCAAATTGACTTCTTTCAGTAATCCAACCATTGGGAAAGATTCCTGCAACCTCATTTTCAGGAACCATCATATGCCAATTGGCAGGTCCATGTGTTATAGCCAGCCATCCTAGGGGGAAATTGTTAACCTACTCTGGAGAAGTGATGTGAGACCTTCAGGTGAAGCAGACATTACATAGGAAGGAAACAAACTGAATTGGAGGCCTGACAAGGCACAGAATCACGTTACTTGCTGCTGCCCTTCTTGGGAGGACCAAGGGCAGAAACGCACCATCAAGTGAGGCTGGTGAGGCTTTGCATAGGAGGTTCATTACAGGAGTATCAATACCTGTGAAGATTCAGAACATGTTAGCCATCAGACTGTAGGTGAGTGTAACTTAAACAATCATGCATCCGTGTCATGGAAAACAGCTATTGAAAATCATGTTTTTGATATTTTATGGTATAAAGAAAAAAATACCAGTTATTTTTACAAGTAAGATACAGACTTTATGTCACACAACACTAATTTATAGTATACAATACATGGTAGCTCCCTATAGATTTCATACATATGTGTTCTAGGTACATACAAATACACAGACAGTACACGGTATCTTCCTATACGTTGCACACACATGTACACACACCATATGGTAGCTTTCTCTCTCTCTCTCTCTCTCTCTCTCTCTCTCTCTCTCTCTCTCTCTCTCTATATATATATATATATATATATATATATATATATATATATATATATATAGTGGTCCTACTGTGTGCCCTGCCGTGCACAGTACTAAGTGCTTTAGAACCATTATCTCATTTATTCCTGGCGACAACCCTGTGAGGGATGTATGTACTGAGTTGAATAATGTCCTCCAAAATTCATGTCCACCTGGAAACTGACTGTAATCTTATTTGGATATAGGGTCTTTGCAGATGTGACCCAGTTAGGATGAGGTCATACTGGATTAGGGAGGTCCCCCAATCGAATGACTGGTGTCTTTATAAGAAGAAGAAAATTTGGACACAGACATATAGGGGAAAAGCCTATGTGAAGACAGAGATTGGAGTGATGTGTCTAAGCCAAGGAGCATCAAGGATTTCTAGCAACCACCAGAAGCTGGGAGAGCAAGGAAGCATCTTCCCTAGAACCTTCAGAGGGAGCATGGCCCTGACGTCACCTGGATTTGAGGCTTCTGGCATCCAGAACTGTGAGATGATAAATTTCTCTTGTTTTAAGCCACTCTTTTTATGGTACTTTGTGGTACTTTGTTACGGTGGCCCTAGGACATTATCACAAAGTATCAATATATTTATTCCCATTGGCTACATAAAGACAATTAGCATCAGTAGGTTTAAGACCACACAGTTAGTAGCTGCAGAGACAGAATTCAAATGCTAGTAAAGTGGTGCCTGAGAGACCCATAACCCAAGTCACACTGACTCCCAGTTTTTGATAAATTTCACAGGAAAGAAAATTTTAATTTCAGCATTTATTTGGGGTAGCTGAACAATAGATGATTTTAATTTTTTTATTATACTTTTTTGTAGATTCCAGTTTTTTATGGTGAATGTAGTTAATGTTTATAAATCCAAGGAAAAGAATGTTATTAAAGAATTATGGCTCCACACCAGATGAGACTGTGGTCACCTGTGAAGGGCCCTCCTCATCTTTCCATTCTAGGCCCTTCCTCAGGGAGCCAGGTTGAGGCTAAATGCAGAAAACAGCAGTAAGAAACAGCAGTGATTCTTTCCAAGGAGAAAGGCTTACAGCCAGTGGGGCAGCCAAACCACTAGCAGCTTCAACTCCCAGGGCAATTCTAAATTAGTATTGTGTGGGATTTCCAGGTGAAAGCAGAGCCCATCCTTCAAGGCCTTGGTTCCCCAGGAGCACTCCCCGATGGGGCGGGAAAGTCGGGGGGGAGGGGGTGTTGCTTAAGGGAATTCTGCCTCACTCTATGCTGCCCTATGACCCAGCAGCACCCATGTTAACCTATTCAAGAAGTCAGGCCACAAGCACATTTATTTCCACCAAGAATGCTGATTGTTTCTATTTCCCAGTCGAGGCTTTTGGAAATGCCACCGCATGAGGGCTTGAATCTGGTATGTTTTCCTCTTCCTTCCAACTCCTACTCTGGAGTAAATCCTGGGGCAACAGCAGGGCTGCCCCTTGGTGCCCAGGAGCTGCAGACGATCCAGACAGCCCTGCTGGGGGCCTGGTGTGAACTGCAGCTGTGTGCTTGTCCACACGAGTACTCACGAAAAAGGCTGACACGGCTCAGGGTAGTGTTCCAGGGACCTGATGCTCTGCAGACCTTCCGGAGGCCTGAGAGCAGACATCCTGTTGGGCCGATGGCTCTTGGTCTCCAAAAGCAGGAGAAAACAGTCTCCTGCTCCTCCCACCAGAGACACAAAAACCACTGCTTCTTCACCCTTCCAGCCAAGATTGATATGACCTGTGTGTCGGTCCATGTGGCCTCCCTGAAGGAACTCCTGTGGGAAGTCCTCCAACCAAAGGATGCTGACATGAGAAGCACAGCAGGGTGAGAAAATGGGCCAACAGGGCATGCAAGTATAGAATGCGATGATCTCTGAGTCACAGAGGCAGTGAAGGTGGTGATGTGGCTGAGTGTGGGTAGGCAGGCATTGTGGATGATTTAAATCAAAGAGACATACAATATTTTAAAATCAAATGATGGCCTAGAACTACAAGTTCTAAATTCTTCTTTTGGGGGGCTGTTGGGGTGAAGTGAGGAGGGAGATGAAGTAAGGAAATGACTAAAACATTCTGGAAAAACTTATTTACTGCTTTTATAGTTATTAATAAAGATTTAATTATAAATGTTGAAAACAGGACGTTTTTTGTAAATATAATCCCAATGTGAGTCAAATAAAACTGAACGCGCTGTTATTACCAACTTTCACACGTGTGTTATTTTAGATGAGTGCATTCGGTGATCTGAGAATACTTACTATGTAGAGTTTTCATTAGAAAACAATGACATCAGGAAGACAGGCAACCTGCTGACCACCATCCTGAAAGTTCTCCAAATGACAGGAAATTTGGGAAAGAATGTCAGCCCTAAATGCATGGCTGGCTAAAGGAGAACGCTTTCCTAAATCACAGAGTTACATTACCAGAAGCCCACCATAACCCTGTCTCCTTCACTGTTACAAGTGCCTGATACCTCTTCTTAATTGGTCCTGCAAACAATGGGTCGTGGAAACTTCTCCTGCTTTTAATGCGTAGGTGCACCCTTTGGAGGAGTGTGCAGGCAGTAACAGGCCCCTTTCACATTTTTCTTGTTTATATAAAAGCAGAATCCAAACGGAAGTAGAGGGGTAGGTGGGAGTCAGGGCATCTCGGCAGAGGTGTGGACAGAGGGCCAGGGAGGGCTTGTCATGCATCTGTCTAATATTTATGAGGTGAGATGTCCAGGAGTAAGAAGGAGCCAGGAAGGAGGACGAGATGAAGGATGATTGATTGGAAACATCGCATGGAAACAGGGTTTGACCCTGGAGGAAGAAAGGGGGTACGGGAAGTCAAAGGTGGATGTAGCATCCTTGAAGGGAGTCAGAGAAAGGAGGCAAGGGATGTGCCAGTGCAGGTCGTGCAGAGGCGGTGCAGCGTCTCCCCCTCCTGAGAGGGGCATGGGTGGGACATCTGGTGTGAGGTGAGGTGATGCTGGGAACAGCATGGGTGGGACCAGGACGGGGGATGGAATGTACAGCCATCAGCTCTGAGAGCCGGGCTGAGGTGAGAGGCTAAAGCTGTGGTTTTATCCATCTGTAGGATGAAGCCTTAGGAGGCAAGAAGGCAGGTGGCTGGAAGGATTCAAAATGCGACACTGACAGGGCAGCTGTGGCAGATGGACAAGAGGACCAGGAATTTGAGGGTATAGAAAAGAGGTAGAATAGTGCATGAGGAGAGCTGGGTTGTGAGGGAAGACAGTAAAACCTTGGGCAGGGGGTCAAAGGACTAGACAACTCCATGAAGTCAGAGCACTCCTCACAGATAGAGGAAGGAGAGGGCTGGGGTTATGCTCAGAATGTTGGACGTGGAAGTCTTCAGACAATCACAAGATGACACATGGCATGGGTACAAAGTGAGATGTGTAAAGGTTGTTGGAAAACTGGCTGTTCACAGACACTGTAGTGGTCCAAGATGCTGGCAGGAGTGTCCCTGGCTGGTGGGAGAATTGTGTTTAACATGGAATTTGTTCAAAGTCTAAATGTTACCAAACCACCCTTGGGTCTGCTTGCCTGAACACGGTAAAGCCAATCTACTGACACCAGGGTGTGGTGAAGGAAAGTGTAGCATTTATTGCAGGGTGCCAAGCAAGTAGTCCAACTAGCTAGTACTTAAAAGGCCTGAACTCCCTGATGGCTTTCAGGGAAAGATTTTTAAAGATAGGGTGAGGGAGGAGGGTCAGAGGGATGTGTGATCAGCTCGTGGACATTCTTCTGATTGGTTGGTGGTGAGGTGATTGGGAGTCAACATCGTCAATCTTCTGGTTCCAGTCAGTCTGGGGTCTACTGCTTGTGGGCAGCATACAGTTAACTTCTTCCACCTGGTGGGGGTTTCAGTATCTGCAGAACAGCTCAAAGGATATGGCCCAGAATATTATCTACAGTTCTTGAGGAGGAACTAAAAGTCCTTGACTTTGTTTAATGGCTGAACTATTATTATTTTGTCTTGCTTGACTGTTTTCCTTTCTTTGTTCATTTTCTCACTTCTCTGATTAAATTTATTCTTTGGAACTCAGGGAAGGCCTAGGAGGCTAATATTTTTCTACAGGCAAGAGGTAGACAGAGGATATGGGGAGTGGGGGAGGATCTGTTCTGGGAAGGCCCCATAGAGTCCTGCTCGGTTACATAAAGCGCTACACAAACTCAAGGTGAAGACCATCAATCTGTTTTTCTAATAATTTATTCTATAACTTCAGAAAATATTATCAAGTATAAGATTCAAAAGGAACCCCACATCCTGTGTTCAGATCTTTTGGTGCCATCACAGAGCTTCTGGATCCATCCCTACCTGAACCCCACCCATATTGTTTCAGACATGTGATTTGAGTCCTCTGTTATTTGCAGCTGAAAGCATCCAAACAGATACAGGAACTATTTGGGTAAGGGTTATTTCTTTGTTTACAATTCTTATTCCCCTCCCCTATACTAACTCAGCTAGATTAAGTCTTCTAGCAGAAAGTAACAGTGAATTTCTCCTCAAAAAACTTTTGCATTCAAATCAGCTGCATTTTAAACTAATGAAGCAACAAAAGTTTACTTACGAAAATGATGTGCTAGAGTATTGTGAAACACCAAAATAAGAACATAAATTTAAAAACATTTCCACAAAATTCAGATCGTAGGAGTCCAGAACAAGAATATTAAAACAACAATCCCGTAAATGAAACTTTCTCTATTATCGAGACCAAATCTACAGGTCGTTGAAACAACTGGAAGATCGGCCTTGCAGGGGACAAAATGCAAACACATGGATGGTCACTCTCAGTCTTTGGTAACATAAGAGAAACTGCCGAAGAGTGAATCCAGACAAACCTGGGTACACTAGCAAAATCTGTGACAGAGAGCTTACGGAAGTACAGAGGATCAACATCATTTGTCATTTTCTTCCCTACCTGTGTTTCTCGCTGTCCTAATCTGTGAAAGCAGCCAGGCTGCTTCCTGGCGGCAGTTCGTGTATGGCCCAAAGCAGAGGTTGCTTGCAAGACTCTTCCTTTGCTGGCCTTTGTTTTCCTAAGGCCTGAGTTTATGAAAAAGACTACCCTAAGAGCCTCTGTGGACAACCAGGTAGACAGAATGGGTGTGAGGGCTGGGAGTAGAAATAAGGGAACCAAAGGAGGAGGAAGGCCAGAGAGGGACAGCTGCCAGACACGCTCAGCTTGGCTACAGTTCCGGTTTCCTGCCTGGCATGTGGGGACAGAGATCTCCCCAGTTCTCCAGGCCACACCCAGCCTAGACAGTGAGGACACAGGCAACCACCAAGATGGATTTCAGCTTAGAGGCCCCTCCCATCATGTGAACCTCCCAGGGTGCCATCTGGGGGAAAAGGAGATTCCGAGACTGCCTGAGGTCCAATTCTCCACCAGCCTAGAAGCATAAAGTTTCAAAGTCAGATTTCGAGGAAAATGAAGACATGACTGTGTTTTGCTGACCTGAGTCCATATGATCCAGCAACTCTACTCCTGGGTATATATCCAAAAAAATAACCAAATCACTAATTCAAAAAGATACAGGCATCCCAATGTTTGTAGCAGCACTATTTACAATTGCCAAGATATGGAAGCAACCTAGGTGCCCATCAACAGCTGAATGGATAAAGAAGGTGTGGTATACACACACACACACACACACACACACACACACACACACACACAAAATGGAATATTACTCAGCCATAAAGAATGAAATTTTGCCATTTGCAGCAACATGGATAGACTTAGAGAGAGGGCATTATGCTAAATGAAATAAGTCAAACAGAGAAAGACAAATACCATATCATACCAAGTGGTATGATACCACTTATATATGGAATCTAAAAAATACAACAAGCTAGTGAATAAAATAAAAAAGAAGCAGACTCACAGATATAGAGAACAAACTAATGGTTCAGTGGGGAGGGGGGAGGGGCAATATAAGGGTAGTGGATTAAGAGGTACAAACTATTAGGTATAAAATAAGCTACAAGGATATATTGTACAGCACAGGGAATATGGCCAATATTGTATAATAACTATAAATAGAGTGTAAGTTTTTGAAATTGTGAATCACTGTACTATACACTCGTAACATATAATATTGTACAGCAACTATGCTTCAATTTAAAAAATAAAAGTAAAATAAAAAATAAATGGTATTTTTAACATTTCTTGTTCTAAATCTAACTAAAATATCAATAGACTGATGATGGAATAAAGCTAAAGACATTGGTTAGAATTCATGTTTGTTTTCATATAGAAAAGGACAGATAGATAACAAAATAAATGTCGATCAGTGTGCATTAAAGGTTAGCCTGCACTAAGCTCTAAGCATTAAAGGTTAGGGTCACTAACTAGCTCTGTCCACCATGAGGGTCTCGAAGCAGTGATATTCCAGGAGTAACAAGCAGATCCAGGTCCCAGATCTTAGTGTCTAAACACCAATTTCCAACAAATGGAACCACAACTCCCTGCAGAAAAGGCTGATTCTAGGACAGGGGCAAAGAAAATACCAGATGAGCTCAGAACATCTTGTTGTGCCAGAAATTAAGAAAGTGCTCAAAAAAAAGAACAAAAAGATAACAGCTGGGGCATTTTGAAAGAGCACAGGAACCAACCTGGAAAAACTCCCAGTGGCCGAAGCTGGAACAAGTTGAGCAACAAAATAAATAAGGAGAATATTAGATTGTAACCCAGAGAAGAAAATAAATATCTATGAGTACACACTGACATAAACAAATGATCGAAAAATAAATAACTGGGGAAATGGGAAAAAACTTTCTTCACGAATTCCAAACAATAAACATAGGACTGAGGGAAAGAGAAAATCCCCATGAGAACACCTCAATAATCATTGCTGCAGGCAAGGTCCACAGATGATGTTAAAATCAGTGGATATTGGCATAGCCTCAAAGTACCTACTGCAAAATGTTTATTAATTACTATGGTGGTTTATCATAGTCCATAAATTCTTTGATCAACCTCCAGGAGGAGGATCTTACTTCCTCTGCCCTTGAGTGTGAACTTAGTGCCTTGTTACCAACTTACTGAAAGAGGACTTAGTGCCTCGTTACCAACTAACAGACACCCCACCGTAACCAGGAGATCCAGGTTACTAGCACTAGGGATGTACCTCCTGATATGAGTGTATGAGGAGACACTTACCCCTATAATATTCTCTCCAGAATACTCATGAGAAAGCATCAGACACACTCACACTAAGGGACATTCTACAAAATACCTGACCCATGCTCTTCAAAACCATCAGAGTCACAAAAACAAAGAAACCATAAACTGTCCCAGGCCCCAGGGGGAGTCGTACAACTAATCGCAACATGGAATCCTGGATTGGATTCTGGGGTAGAAACAGGACATTGGTGGGAAAACATGTGACATCTGAATGATCTGGATTTCAGTAAATAGTGTAGTACCAATGCTAAATTCTTAGTTTCTGCAAATGTACCATGGTTACATAAGATTTCAACATCAGTGAAATGGTGAAGATGAGCGTGCTCTGTACTATTTTTGACCCTTTGTAAATATAAATTATCTCAAAATAAAAAATTAAATTGTTTTAAAACAAGAAGGTAGGCCATCAAATGCTGGAGGATGAGAAGCTATTGAGGAAATAGCCATACAAAAGGCCTGATACATCTGATATATTCAAAAAATGTTGGTCCCCTTCTCTTCCCATCCTAAGTACTTCCTCCTGCTGAAGAAACAGAATAGGCCGCCTAAGTAAGCCCAAAGTGGTAGCCATTAGCTGCATTTTTTTCCTTAAGAAGGGTTGTAACTATCACTGGAGAGTCATTTGAATAAGATAAATTTTTAGAGGCAGAATTTCAGGCAACAGAGACCAGTGAGGGGGCCACTTTCACCAAAGTAAAAGGCTAGTACCTCCTGTAGCTACTAAGAATGTGTCCTCTCCCATTGACTCAGCAATTCCATTTCTTCCTAGGAATTTGTCCTAAGGAAAAATCAGGTATGTGTGCAAATATTTAGCTATGAAAATATCCACTGTTGTGTTGTTTATAATAATAAAAAAGTGGAAATAAATCAAGCATCTAAGAATAAAGAATTAGTTAAACCATGGTACATCTGCAAAAGAAATATTATGAAGTCATTTAAGAAGATTTTGAAATACAATGGAATATTATTCAGCCTTTAAAAGGAAGGAATTCTGGCACATGCTACAACATGGATAAAATTGAGGACATTATGCTAAGTGAAATAAACTAGTCACGAAGGACAAATACTGTATGATTCCACCTGTATGACACCCCTAGAGGAGTAAAATTCATAGAGACAGGAAGCAGAATGGTGGTTGCCAGGGGCTGGGTTGGGGAGGAAAAGCCAGGAGTTAGTGTTTAATAAGGACAGAGTTTCAGTTTGGGAAAAATGAAAAAGTTCTGGCCCTGTGCCAAGGGCCCAGCTCAAGGCGAAGGTCAGCCAACAGGGATGGTGGGGGTGTTACCATAAGGGGTGTGTGTGTGTGTGTGTGTGTGTCTACAGTGGGGGACGGCTAAGGTGTCATCTGCTGCATTTCTTCTAATCAAAATTCTTCCTTCTATTTGGCCTAATGGATTTTCCTATGTACCCCTGCCAACATTTTCAAGTTACCCTTTTTCCTTTGTGACTAGAGAGGTGTGTTGGTTGATTTTTGACTTTCTCTAATGCATGCAAGTCTCAGTTCATTCTGGGTGCTCATCAGGAAGGTTTTAATGCTCTCAAGGCAATTGCTTCAGAGCCATCCTGCCCTCCATCTATGGTACCGTCCCTTAGGTGGGGGTCCTGGCCGGGAGTGGTTATGTCTTCCAGGAGAGTTCTGAGGTACAGGCACCCAAAAGTATTCAAAGAGAAAAGATAATTAAACAAAAAATATTAACATCCCTATAAATGAAGCTTGTCAGAGAAGCATTTTTGAGGTTACAGAAAGGAAAGTAAGTTTAAAAAAAGAAAAGATGCAGTGGATGCCATCACGTCGATGTTCTGTGCACGTGCACATTCTGTAGGGAAACATCCTGGAACAAGTCAGAGATCACTGAGTTTCTGCACAGCCAGGATACTTCATTTCTGGACACGTGCCTCATTCAGCAATCAAGACAGAGCATCACTTCCCTGAGAGGTTTCTTTGTTTGCTTGTTTTTAGGGTTTTTTTTTTTTTTAAAGAAGATGTTGGGGGTAGGAGTTTATTAATTTATTTTATTTATTTTTGCTGTGTTGGGTCTTCGTTTCTGTGCGAGGGCTTTCTCTAGTTGTGGCAAGTGGGGGCCACTTTTCATCGCGGTGCACAGGCCTCTCACTATCGTGGCCTCTCTTGTTGCAGAGCACAGGCTCCAGACACGCAGGCTCAGTAGTTGTGGCTCACGGGCCCAGTTGCTCTGCGGCATGTGGGATCCTCCCCGACCAGGGCTTGAACCCGTGTTTCCTGCACTAGCAGGCGGACTCTCAACCACTGCGCCACCAGGGAAGCCCTGTTTTTAGGGTTTTTTTGTGGGTTTTTTTTTTCCCTCATTGTCTAGCATCTGGAATCTGACCCTGGAGACTCAACACAGTTTATTTTAAGACCCAGTCACTCAACAATGCCCACACACTCCTTACTGATAGGCAAAGTTCAAAGGTGGTGTAGACGGTTCCCAGAATAGAAGCGTCTCTGCTGCTTCCGGCAGCGCTCCCTGCGTGACTGACTCAGGCGGTCCCAGCCCGGCTCACTGCGGGTGCCCTTGCTGGCTCACCTGCATGTGACCACGTGCTTGGTAGACCGGCGTTTTCATCCTTTGCCTGGAGACCAGGGTCCCCAAAACGTGCACAGACAGCAGATGAACAGGAGTCCTAGGACAGCCTATTTGTAGCACAAAGTCATAAAAATGCACTGTGATTTTTTAAAATGTATATAGAAATTCCCCAAGAGCAATGGAGTTCAAACTTTCGTATTCTAAAGGTGACCTGACCAACCTTCCAGCACCGTGAACTTACAAGTGTGTGCGTGCTCTAATGCTTACTGCTGAAAGGTTTATTTTGCCCCCTCCCTGACAAAAGTCACTACACCTCTTAACACTCTTCAAAATTTAAACCACCCGCCTAAAGAGCTGACACTTCTTTTAGGACTTATCTAATCCGTTTTGACAATATTTCGAACAGAAGGTCCAGGCTTGATTTCACAGACGTGCAGACTTGAATAGAAAATGACTTGTCCAAATTAGTACCTGCTCATTAGGCCAATACCAATACACTCTGGAAAACCCTCTCTTTAGCTGGCTTGCCCATTATGAAGACGCCCCTTGCAGCCACCACCTAGAAGCTGAGAACCTGCACCGTGCCATCCATCATCCACTGAGTGTCATCGGCACCCTGTGGGACAGTTTCCTTGCTCTGCCCACCACCCTGGAGATCCTGCAATCTCACTTTCTATACGACTGACCAACACCACTCTCCCTACAACATGCGGTTTACCCTAGCCCCACCCCAGTTCAGGTATCCCTTTGAAACTTTGATGAAAGCCAAGGAGAACAAAGGCACTTATTCATACAAGCATTCTGCATGCCTGTCCTTCAATTGCCAGTGACATCTTCCCAGCCAATCTCAGCAGCTGCTGCTTCTCCTCCCTTACCTGTCAGTTACTTCTGGCTTTGCTCAAGAGATGACCAAGTGGGCTTCCCTGGTGGCGCAGTGGTTGAGAGCCCACCTGACGATGCAGGGGACACGGGTTCGTGCCCCGGTCCGGGAAGATCCCACATGCCGCGGAGCTACTGGGCCCGTGAGCCATGGCCGCTGAGCCTGCGCGTCCGGAGCCTGTGCTCCGCAACAGGAGAGGCCACAACAGTGACAGGCCCACACACCGAAAAAAAAAAAAAAAAGATGACCAAGTCCTCCTAGAGGCTCCTGCATTCTCCTGACATCCCCGGGGGCTGGACTGGCTCCCTCTCACACTCACGGCTTTCTGCATGATTGTAATCACCTGGGACTTGTTTGGAGCTTGTTTATCCTATTACATTATTTGTGTCTTTCACAGTAACACATTCATGAAACATTGTTATACCAACACATCACAGACAGAGGCAAACAAGACAAAAACTTCTAAAATTTTTCACTGAAATGTGCTCACTGTCATTATTAGTTTAAAAGGATCAAAAGTTTCATGAACGTAAAGCTTGGGAAAATTCACACTCCTCTATTATTTACTCCTTTATTATTACTATTACAAGAATGCATGCATCAGTGAGACAGGTGCAGTTTGAAACTTAGAGAATTCAGTGATGTAGCTCTTTGATCACTTTTATTTTTATCCCCATTGTTTTTAAAAATAAAGAGAGAAATGGATGGTTGTAAAAAGAAAGGGCCAAAGCAAAAACGAAGTCATAGTTGACTAAAGGTCAAAATCCTGAATCTGAACCCTTCACAGAGCCATCGATCACATAGAATATTTTTTGTGAGGTAAACACCATGGGGGAAAAGGAATGAGTCATACTGGTTAGGGGTGGCAAACATGGCACAACTTAGCTGTAGATACTGAAAAATTAATTCCTCATAAACTAAGGGTTATTTTCTTAGCCCTCAGCTGATTAGAAACGTCAAAGCAGAAACCAGCAAAATTCTGTGGGTTTTGAATTGTTTTGACCTGCCTGGGTTCTCAGTGGTGTTCTCTGGGCTTTTGGTAAACACAGAGTGGCTTTTGACCCGCTTTTGTGTTACAAATAGAAATGTATATTTAGAAGGTGGTGCATATGAAAACCCCAGTGTGACAATTTCACCTCAGAGGCACTCTTGGGTGGTTATTGCCACATTCTGTAACCCATGTATGTGTGTGTGTGCATAGAGTGTGTCCCTAAGCAGATGCACATACATCTAACCCAGCTTAACAGTGGTTACCCCCTGGCTCTTGTCCATGTAGTTCCACAAAGTGTATTGCTTCCACGATGTCACTAGTGTGATGTTTAATTATTTTGGGGGGGCCTCACCGCACAGCTTGCAGGATCTCAGCTCCCTGACCAGGGATTGAACCTGGGCCACGGCAGTGAAAGCCCTGAGTCCTAACCACTGGACCGCCAGGGAATTCCCCCTGTGATGTTTAATTTTAACTGTCAACTTGGCTAGGACATGGCACCCAGTGTTTGGCCCAATGTCTGCTGTGAAGGTAGTTTTAGCTGTGATTAACATCTAAATCAGTAGAATTTGAGAAAAGCAGATAGCCCTCCATAAAGTGGGTGGGCCTCATCAATCATTTGAAGATCTTAGGAGAAAAAAGACTTGAGATTCCCAAGAAAGAGGGGATTCTGACTCCAGATGACCTTTGGACTCAAGCTGCAACATCAACACTTCCCTGGGTCTCCAGCCTGCCGACTTGCCCTGTAGATCTGGACTTGCCAGCCTCCAAAATCGTGTTAGCCAATTCCTTAAAATAAGTCTCTTATCTGGTTCTGTTTCTCTGGAGAACCCTGACTAAAACTCCAGAGGATGAGTTCATGGCACCTTTCTCTTGAGTGGAATCCAAGCAAAGCCACCATCAGTGATGTTCTGTGATCATCAAGGTACACCTTCTCAGCTCCAGGCCCATGTAGTTAGACACAGTCTTCACTCTCCAGGGGTCCCAGTCAGGGAACGATGTATCGAACAGAGACACTGGGGAGCTGAGAGGAGGCAGACATAACCCAGTCTTCAGTGAGGATGTCAGAGAATGTTTCTGGCAGGAGAAAAGCCAGCTTGGAAAGAGACAGCTAGAGAGATGGAACGCCTTCTGGTTCTTCTGGAAAAATGGGTGCCAGGATAATGGCGTAAAGGGTCACTAGTCTTGGTGTTTGGGAGCATGGGCTTAATTTTGCCTCAACTGATTTGCATTGTTATGAGACTTATTATTTTTTCATTGCAATGGTTCCTGGCATCAGGAGCCCCTGCAGAACTCTTTGAAATGTAGAGTAATGGGCCCTACCCCAGAATCTCTGACTTAGTAGGTCTGGGTGGGGCTCAATAATTTACATTTCTCAGGTGATGCTACTGGCCGTGGGGCCACACTTTGAGAATCCATCTTACTGGGATAGATTTTTAAGGATCCGTGGTACTTCTAGATTGAGGGTTGGGTGAACTGTCACATATGCTAATCTATAGGACCATTTAATCATCAACTTTACCCAGAACCCAAAAGAAAGCCACCTAAGAAAAGTTGAGGTTTTCAGTGCCAGCTTCTCATTGAAGGAGAAGGAGGTTGCAGGTGAAACCCTCCCCATCACTCAACTGTCTTCACAACCACACACATCCAGCTTCCTGGGTCACCCAGGCAAGAATCTGGGTTATAAGGTGGACTCATACACAATTTATGTCCTTCTCTCAGGATGATTTTTAAATCTTTTCAATCCAACAGCCCCTGGAAAACTCTGTTTCCATAGGTGCGATCAACAGGGTGCTGAGGAATGCTGGTTGAGTCTCATCTCACGACCACCTTTCTGTTATGTCCTGACTGGATCTGGCTTTTTCTGGGGGCTGCCACAGTGGGGAGACAGCATGTCCAGAGGCCTACCGTGTTCTGTCTCAGTGTCAACATCAGGGACCCTCTGCCTCTGGCTGCCTTCATCTGCCCTCTGCTAAGACCTCACGCTCTCACAGACCAGAGTGATTGCGGGCTATCCCTCAACCAGCTTGCCTTCCCTCCAACTTGTGGATGAAATCCCACAATTAAAGACCCATATCTCTGTCCCTCCAGAAGAGTGCAAGATGCTCATGCTTCTCAGAGCAGAGCATTGTCCATTGAATACCTGGGGACATTTATTTAAAATTAAAATGAAAAGCTGCTTCCTGAAGCAATCAAATCCAAAGTTGTGGAGCCAGAACCCCATCACCTGCATCTCAGAGCACCCCTGATCCTATCAGGCAAGCTGAGGTTCGAGAGTCAACGAGAGCAAGCCTTGTCTTTAAGGACCGTACAGGCTGCAGAGCAGGGAGGCGTCCTCTGTGCCTCACCCACTGCTCCGGATGAGGCTGCCTCCACCCATTCAACCAACACATTCACTGTCACTCCAAGAGGGAGTTTCCTAGACCATCACAGAGAAGGGGTGGGAGAGGGGAGGCAGAAAATCTCCCAGGCAAAGGTCAGCCAGAGACCAACTGGAAGGGCCACTAAGAAGAGCCAGCCTTCCAGGCAGCTGGGGCAGAGGGGTGCTTGCCCACATGACACCGCAGCTTCAGCCTTGCGGACTCAGCCTTGCAGACTCTGAAGTGATCACTGTGCACCAGAGAGCGAGTCATCTTGCAGGGAACTGATAATTTTCTCCACTGTGATAGGCCTGCCTTGTCCTCCACACTGAATTTGAAAACTCTGGGATGGAACGGTGTTCTCTGCAGACTTCTCACCTGTGTGCATGCACGAACCCTCCGTGAACACCGACAGACCACTTGAGAGAGGCCTGCTAAACGGAGAATGTCACCTTCTATGCAGAAACAGCCAACTGCTCCTGGGGTTCCAGAGTGGGCTGGATCCCTGGGGTCTGTGCCGGCTTGGGGGCAAGAGCAGGAGACTCTGCCAGCATGTTTTGATTCAGAGCTTCTCTGGGCCTGTGCAGGAGCTCTCTTGGGAAGCAGCCTAGACCCATTGGGTCCCACACAGGACCTCCCTCTCCAGGGGCCGGACCCAACCTTTGGTGGAGAGCTCACTAGTGTGGCCTCAAGGCTGCCCAAAGGCCTGCAGCCAAGGAAGGGCCAAGCCCCGGGCTCCCAGAGTCAGTCACAGAGGCGGGAGCAGGGAGAATGGGGCTGCTTTAGGGTGGCATCAGGCAGTTCAGCTCAGCTCTCCCCCACTCGACTCTTCCAAGGGACCCCCACAAATTCACAGCTCTGTGCCCATGGGGTCAGCATGCAGCTGGGGACAGGTGGCATCCCTGCAGAGCCCAGAGCTGCCCCGTCAGTGGGGTGGGCCTCTGGACCAGCACAATGACAGCCCTGACAATACCATCACAGGAGCACCTGTATACTCTTAGGGATGTTCTGGAATTAGGATGCCACTTTGAAACTCCTTCAAAAGCTCTATAACAGTGGTTCTCCGCTGAATGTGATTATGTACCACCCCCCCCCACTCCCCCACCCCCCACCCCCCCGCCCAGGGAATATTTGGCAGTGCTTGGAAGATATTTTTAGTTGTCACAACTGGGAGGAAGGGATGCTATTGGCATCTAATGGATAGAGGCTCAACATCCTACAGCGCACAGGACAGGACCCATAAGAAAAAATTTTCTGGCCCCAAATGCCAGTGGTACCAAGGATATGAAACCCTGCTTTACATGCTTTTTTAAAAAAAGTTAATTTGTGTATTTTAATGATTCAGTTAAAAAGATGTCCCAAGCATGCTGTGCTTTCTCACGTCGCCAAGTGTTGCATCTGTTCCCACCCCCACCCCCAAGCCAGCTCTCCAGACTGCCCCATCCTTCCTGCTGGATGGAGCCCTAGACCCTTGACCCCACCTGGCTCCAGGCTGTTTGCATTTGTGTCTTAGTTTGAGTCTTTCCCAGAGCAGTTGCTGAGACAAAGTTCGGTTGCAGTAGTTCATTTGGAGTTAGTTGCAGGAAACGCTTACTTGGGGAGAAGGGAGGAGGGCTGATGAAGTGTGTGCTGCTGAGGTGCTAGGAGCACCTGGGGCTCAGTCCTGCTGGGAACCCTCCAGGCTGAGGGGACCCCCCTACCATGGAGCAAGGAAGACAGTGATCGGCAGTCCCAGCCGCTCCTGGGTGAGGGGTGACCCCGGGCATTGGCTCCCCAGCCCTTCCTGACGTTGGGGTCTGGGCCTGCTCGGGGTGGGGGGTTCTGTGGGAGGAGCACGTGGCCTCTGGAGTGGGCCAGGGGCGAGGGCAGGGCTTTCGCCGCAGCTGCTCTCACTGACCTTTCCCAGCAAATGTGAACATCACACTGCAACCATCGCCATTTCCCCATAAACTCCTATACAACAGTGACCATGTCTTTCAGCTTTGTGTTCCCAGAGACAGAGGCCTGGTACCCTCAAGAGATAATTGATACAGGAAGGAAGGAACTGAATACCTGCAACATCCAAGTGGCTGCTGAAGGGATCAGTTACTTTGTTTCCACTGACCCTGCCTGGTTTGCCAACATAATAAGAAATACACTGTGAGAGCCAATTAGCCAATCCACCCTGGCAAAATTGTATTTGAAAATGCATTTTATGCTCAGCATTGATCCACAGTCAGGAAGAGAAAAAGGTATGTAACTTGATCCCTGCCAAAGAGGATGGGTATCTAATTGAGAAGACTCAAACCTCATAACTACTGGACTGAAAAGCAGCAGCTCTGGCGGACGTGACCAGTGTTCTTTAGGTGCACCTGCCTGTTCTTGGCTGGAGGTAAGCTGCACATAACTAACTAGGGGAGAAAATCAAAGTTGTAGGGATTTATAAGATTTTGAGCCATCATCCTACCATCTCCACCTTTTTCCTCCAACACTTTGTTGTGAAATGTTTCAAATAAACCAAAAAGCCAAAAGAATTTTGCAGTGAATGCCCACATATGTACCACCTAGGTCCTACCATTTCCATTTTACCCTACCTGCTTTATCACACATCCATCCATCTCTCCACCTGTCTACCCTCCAGCCACCCATCCATCCCCAGCTTCTACCTTTCAGCTCAATGACCAAGTTAACAAGCTCCAGCTTCATGTTGTATTTATTCAGGGAAGACAGAGAATAGACATCACAGGCAACACAAACAGGCAAAGAGTTCAGACTGAAGAAAGCAAACCCTTTATGAGAAGCCTTCCCTGTAGGCCACATGGTAAAGAGGTTTAAAGTTACAGTTTGCTAACAACTGTGGCCAAGCCACAATTCTCACTTCCACCTTCAAAATCTTGGGAGTTGGTAACACCAGTGAGCACATCGTAGGTTACTTTGTTATAGCGGAACACTGTTTTAGGACTTAAGAGAAAAGGCTGGGCCTGCGCAGGTTGATGGGGAAACAGGGTCCCTTCGTTGCAGTGGACCCCTCAGCAGAGCCTGCCGTCTGCAATTCTGACAGACACATCAGGAGATGGTGGTACCCAGGAAAACCACACTAAAAGTTACTATGGTGGACTTTAGCTGCTGGAAATTTATTGCTTAATATTTTGGAAATTCAACTTTTCATTTCTATAGGTATTGTTAAGCATGCATCATAGGACTTAATGAGATGGATAAGATTAGGTCACAGTTACAGACATTTCTAAGCACTTAGTTCCTTCACGAAGGTTATGGATTGTTAGCAGTTGTTTACCTAATCAAAGGTTTGAGAGTGAAAGGAAATGTCTGAGACACAACAGAAGAAATATTAAAAAGAAAAAGAAATAAGGAAGGACAAATAGACCACAAGACTAACATGCCATTTGAAAATGATAAATGTAGACAGAGAAATAAATAAATCAATAAAAATTGAGAGAGACTGATAAAAAACCAGAAAAACAAAACAGTACATAAGTAACAAACTATCAAAAATATGAAAGAGCAGAACACAGAAAATGCATATTAAACTCCAAGCACTGCATGCATAGCAAGATACCAGGCACAAGGTTAAAGATGTTCTGCTATTCATTATTATAGTCAGCTAGGAGTTTAACAAAGAGTAATTTGTGTTTGTTTTGATTGCAATGACACAAGAGAAAGGCTGAAGGATGGCTAAGAATGAGGCTTGTGGCCGGGAGAGGTGAGAATTCAGAATCGTAGGCTGTAAAGTTCCCTCTCCTACCACACAGCATCCTTGTGCGTCGTGAGCATCTCCCCGGCTCCCACCACTACTGGTGTCTGCAAGAAGCTAAGTCCACACTTGCCTCACGGCTCTGCACATGGTCAGCACGAACGTGTTCTAATCAGCCTCCCACGAGATGAATATATTACAACGCTCAAGAGCTACCCTCTAGTTAATAGTTTCCAGGTGCACTGGTAGCTGTTAACTGAGGTCACACATCTCTGTCTCCTGCTCCTGGCCTCCTTGGAAATAGCCTTCTCGAGGGACTCTCTTCCTCTCGTTCTTCTGGGTGGTTGTCAAATGTTGTAACAACTTCTACAGAACAAGACAGAGTAAATGTAACCCAGGTGTAAGCTGTTAGAGCAAATTTCCAGGCTTTGGTGAAGAGTCTCCTTAAACCAAAGATTTTTCTATTTTACCAGTGAGTTTCAATAACTTGTGCTAATTTACAAAATGACTTACTATGATAATAGTAATTACCTGGCACTTTGTATATAAACTTATATATATAAACTTATATAAACAGGTAAATAGGACAAGCATCATTCATTATACAAGAATATTGATCACAATAAGTATATTAACATGAATGATTAAATAATCTGGGGATTGTACTGAAGATGACTTTTAAATTGAATAGAAAAGCAAATGTGATAGAGTTGCCAGACATAAAAATGGGACTCTCAAAACAATATATGTCCCTCTTGCAATATGAAGGGGGTCAGACCCATAATACATTCTAAGGTATTTGGGGTTCTCTTCTGTTTTGAAAAGCCCTGACCAGTGGACATTTCACCATTTCAGTCTCTTCTAGAACATGTAGGTTGGAGAACCCTGGAAGACAGTGAGGGCTGAATCAGGGAAGAGGCCTCGACCAGAAGAAGCTGGATGGTAGAGAGGATTCCCCTCCGGCTCCCTTTCCCCTCTACACTGGACACACACAGTGGGCAGCTAGGCTTTGGGTGGCCCCCAGGGAGGGCCTAGCACCCAGCAGGCTGCTTCTCTGAGGGTGGGGCTGTGACAGGTGCTGCGAACACCCTGTGGGGCTCCTAATCAGAATACTTCCCTACCTGAATTCCTCCAGAGGCTCCTGCCACATGCAGGATAAAAATGCAAATTTCTTACCTGACTTATAATGGCTGGCCCCTCACAGGCATCCTAATCATGTCTTAATCCCTGGAAACCATGGATATGTTACCTGCCATGGCAAAGATTGCAGGTGGAATTAAGAGCACTTATCAGGTGACTCTGACAAAGGAGACCATCCTGGATTACCCAGGTGGGCCCAATGTAATCACAAGGGTCCTGGAAAGGGGAGGAGAGAACCAGAGAGATGGCAGCATGCAAAGGACTCTGCCTAATGTTGCTGGCTTTGAAGGTGGAGGAAGGGGCCACAAGCCAAGGAATGCAGGCAGCTTCTAGAAGCAGAAAACACAAGGTAACAGATTCAACACTACAGCCTCCAGAAAGGAATGAACCCTTCAGACACCTTGATCTTGGTCCAGTGAGATCCATGCCAGCCTTCTCATCTGCAGACCTGTGAGGTAATACATTTGTGTGGTTTTAAGTCACTGAGTTGGTGGTCACTTGTAACAGCAGCTAGAGAAAACCAATACAAAGTTTTGTTCCTTTGACCTTAGATTATACCCCTCTCATCCTGGCTTAATATTCTCTGCGAAAACCAACTTTCTCACTCTTCCCCAATATGCCACGCTGGTTCCTACCTCAGGACCTTTGCACTGGCTGTTCTTCCTGCTTGTACCACTTGGCCGCCCCCCATTTTTGCAAGGCTTGATCTCCCAGCCAACTGGTGACATCACACGTAAGCACATCCTCAGAGGCCTTCCTTGTGGACCTCCGCACTCCTTTTCTGACTTGAAGTGATTTGGGGAAAAGGTGCCACACCCCTGCTACACCCATCTCCATCTGTCACACAGACGACGTGTGAGTATACAACCTTAGACATCATCACTCCTGGTCACTTTTATTTCTATCTTATTCCCACAAACACTATTTTTTTCTTCTTTCCACTTTTTCCTTTTTCTATTTTTCCAACCCACGAGAGGCAAAAGCAAAGTTTCACAGCTTCCCTAAAACCTGAACCTGGTAAAAATGGCTCTTGGCTCTGTTATAACATCCAGCGTGTCCAGTCTGGCTACAAAATGGGCTGGGAATGTAATGTCCTGGGATGATGATTCCTGGAGGCCCCTGGTGGTCCCCATGGCTTCTCATTTTCCCAGCTGCACAAGTGGGATCATTAAACTCTCACACAATCACACAATTGTTTTACCCCCCCAGAGATGGTGACTCTTATAACACCCATGTTTGAAATCATGGCTTTGCAATTAACACTTTAAAAAAAATGCTTTGAAGTCACCAAGGATCCTGGATGTGAGAGCCGTCTGCCCCACATACCTGATCAGGGAAGCAGCAGGCTCTCCCCTCACCCTGCACATCCAAGCCAGGGGGCAGTGCCCAGCTTCAACCTGACAAACAAGAGGATGACCTTCCCCACTAGGCCTTCTAAAGCATTTGGCACCAATGTCTTCAGTCAAAGACAGAACTAGTCTAAGGAAAAACTAAAATAAAATCCAAGATAAGAAGTCCAAGACACTAGTAACCATGACAGAAGTTTTACAAAATCAAATTTGGTTATACATGTAAGTTGAGTTTCTTAAATACAAGAGATAAATTGGAAGGGACTTTTATAAATAACAAGAGGTGAATTGTAGCTCTGGCCGGGGTCGCTCAGCTAGCCAGATTAAATTAGCCCAAAATGCTTTCCCCTTCAGATAAGAGCTGTGGGGCAAGATGCAGAGAGTCCTGGGACTTCTTGGGAAGGGTCTGGAGTGGGTTAAATTCAATGGGGTTAACTTCTCGGAGTCAGCATACCAAGTGTTCCTGAACTGACTGCAGTGGACAGCCTGTCTTGGGCCAGCTGACTCCACACCTCTCAGTGAATATACACATATCCTGCAAGATGACTTGTGACATTATTTTCTTCTGTCTGAATCCCACAGATGGGCTGCCTGTGAGTGCAGACTCAGGCCCTCCAAGGCGTCTGGACCCACTCTCACTTGGAGTGCTGTATCCGGGTGACCCCCTTGTACTCAGAGGTCAAATATCTCCGGAAGACCTCCTGAAATATCACAGTCTTTCCTCTCATCATGTTTCCAGGTCTCTGTTCTTGCTCTCTGAGCTTGGATCTATATTGCTAGTCACTAGGAAGTGTTGAGCGACTTCAGGAAGTTTCCTTTAACTGTTAAGGTTCTTACCTTGATGAGTGCCCTTTGTAGTCCAGCATCTGCAAAGGGATTATGAATAGTGGACTACTCAGAAATTCTTCTGATGCAAGACATATTTGTGTTTCTCAGAGACAGAGAAAGCTACCTCGAGGAAGGAGAACCACATAAATAAACACACCGTTTGAGCTGAACATCAGTTTTTTATTTAACAAACCCAAGCATTGCAAATGTCCTTGCTTTGAGGATCATCCCTGAAAAGTATCCAGAATGGGAACTATCTTGACCTCCTGATGTAACTTATGCTCATGCTGTTCATCTTTCCTGATGGCATTGTCCTTAACCATCATTTAAAAGCACCTGAAAACTTAAAAAAGAAAAGTAGCTGTATTCATAGTGTCAGAAAACAATCTCGGGCAGTTCTTTGCTATAATTTTTAAATCATCAAGGCATTTCTCCCAACCACTGTCTATAAACATTCCTCCTGCATTGATAGTCACAGCCAGAGAGGGTTCAAGATGGCAGCATAGGAAGACCCTGAACTCATCTCCTACCATGGACACAACAAATCTACAACTACATATGAGATAATTCCCTCAGAAAAGGACCTAAAATCCAGATGAACAGAGCTGCCACAACAAAGCGTAAAAGGACAGCATCTAAATGGGTAAAAGAAGCAGAGATACAAGTTTGCCAGGGAAAAACCCATATCCCAGCTGCAGTGATCCACAATCAAGAGAGATCACAAAGGCATGGGTCTTCTTCCTGAATAATGAAGGATTCGAGCTTCATATCTGACTCTCCAACCCCTAGGTCCTGCACAGGAGAGAGTCCCCAAAACACTTGGCTTTGAAAACTAACAGGGAATGTGCCCAGGAAAACTATAAAACTGTAGGGAATGGAGAACCCACTCTTAAAGGGATCATGTGCAAACTCACTCAACCCCAAAACCAACTCAAAAACACCTTCTTCATAGGTTAAGGAGACCAACTTACTAATCTTGAAGCATCTGCTGGAGAGGCAGGAACAAGTCGGGTTACTTCGCAGGGACTGAGTTACTGGCGGGAGCAATTTATGCAATCTCAGGCTATCTCACTAATACTTGCATTTGTGGGCACCATTTTAGAATTCTCCTTCTAACGTGTTAGTGCCAGTGGGCATAACCTTCTGAGAGCCCTGCCCACCCTTGCAACTCAGCCAGGCCTCACAGCTGGCTGAACAATAACCCCAACCATCAACGTTCTGTAGCAGCCACAGCTGGGCCCCATAGTCAATCTGAGGGCCAGTCCTGCCCACCAGTGCCCTACAGCAGCCACAGCCCTGCCACAACAGGAAGGTGCATGTAGCCCACATAGGGGACACCCCTTGAGTGCCTGGTTTTTGTGGCAAGGCAGGACTGAACTTCTGAGCCCCACAGAACATTTCCTAAGTAAGGCCACTCCTTCAAGACTGTGAGAGATAGCTAATACACCTAATACATAGAAATAAACACAGAGAATTAAGCAAAATGAGAAGGCAGAAGAATATGTTCCAATCGAAAGAACAAGACAAAACCTCAGGAAAAGAACTAAATAAAACAGAGATAAGCGATCTATCTGATAAAGAGTTCAAAGTAATGGTCATAAGGTTGCTCACAGAACTTGGAAGAAGAATGAATGAACTTCAACAAACAGATAGAAAATATAAGAAAGTACGAAACAGAAGTTATAACTAAACTGAAAAATACACTAGAGGGGTTCAACAGCAGGCTGGATAAGGTAGAAGAATGAATCAGTGAGATGGAAGACAATACAATGGAACTCACCCAGCCAGAGCAGCAAAATGAAAAAAAAAAAAAAACTTTAAAAAGTGAAGATACCTTAAGGAACCATAGGGACGACATCAGGTAGATGTTGCATTATAAGGTTCCAGAAGGAGAAGAGAGAGAGAGAGAGAAAGGGCTAGAAAAATTATTTGAAGAAATAGTGGCTGAAAACTTCTCTAATTTGGGGAAGGAAACAGACATCCAAGTCTAGAAAGCTCAGAAAGTACCAAATAAGATGAACCCAAAGAGAAACACACCAAGATACATTATAATTAAAAAGATAAAAGTTAAAAATAAAGAGAAACTCTTAAAAGCAGAAGGAGAAAAACAATTTGTTAAATACAAGGGGAACCCCATAAAGCAACCAGCAGATTTTTTCAGCAGAAATTTTTACAGGCCAGAAGGGAATGGCATGCCATATTCAGCACTGAAAAGAAGAAAAACTTCAAACCAAGAATTCTCATTTACCTATAACTATGTTTATCGCTTTATTAATTTTAAATAAAGTGTAAAAAAAAGGGGGGCTTCTCTGGTGGTGCAGTGGTTAAGAATACGCCTGCCAATGCAGGGGACACAGGTTCAATCCCTGGTCCAGGAGGATCCTACATGCAGCAGAGCAACTAAGCCCATGCATCACAACTACTGAGCCTGGGCTCTAGAGCCTGTGAGCCACAACTACTGAACCTGAGTGCCACAGCTGCTGAGGCCTGCGCGTCTAGAGCCTGTGCTCCACAACAAGATAAGCCA
Organism: Pseudorca crassidens; assembly: GCF_039906515.1. Lineage (NCBI taxonomy): Eukaryota > Metazoa > Chordata > Mammalia > Artiodactyla > Delphinidae > Pseudorca > Pseudorca crassidens. The sequence continues at coordinate 93,600,165 of NC_090302.1, forward strand.
CCGCAATGAGAAGCCCATGCACCGCAATGAAGAGTGGCCCCTGATCACCGCAAATAGAGAAGAGCCTGCAAGCAGCAATGAAGACCCAGCACAGCCAAAAATACAATAATTTTTTTTTAAATCTATAAACAAACAAACAAACAAAAAAATGATAACCAGCAATTTTATCATTCAGAATTGAAGGAGAGAGCATGAGTTTCTCAGATAAGCAAAAGCTAAAAAAAGTTTATCACCATTAAATTGGCCCTACAAGAAATATTAAAGTGATTTCTTTAAGCTGAAATAAATGGCACTAATTAATAATAAGAAAACATATTAAAGTAAAATTCTCAGTGAAAATGGTAATATATAATATATATTATAATATAGTAAAGATAGTGGACCAAACATTTATAAAGTGAGCATGAAGGTTAAAAGACAAAAGTAGTAAATATTACTAAAATTACAGTAATTAGATAAGGGATGCATAAAATAAAATGATGTAAAATGTGACATCAAAAGTATAAAATGTGGTAAAGTGAAGTAAAAAGATAAAGCTTTGGAATGTGTTCAAATTTAGATTACTACCGATTAAAACAGACTACTACTTAAATAGGATGTTATATGTTATATGTGAACTTCATGGTAACCACAAAGAAAAATCTTATAGCAAATACACAAAAGAAAATGAGAAAGGAATCTAAACATAACACTATAGAAAACCACCAATACATGAGGAAAGAGAGAAAGAGAAGAAGAAAGGAAAGAGATAAACTACATAAACAGCCTCAAAACAATTAACAAAATGTCAATAAGCACATACCTACAATAATTACTTTAAACATAAACAGCTAAATTCACCAATCAAAAGACATAGAGTAGCTGGAAAAAAAAAAGACATAGAGTAGCTGAATGGATAACAAAACAAGACACATCTATATGCTGCCTCCAAGAGACACCCCTCAGAAAACAAGGGCACACAGATTGAAAGTGAAAGGATGGAGAAAGATATTCCATACAAATGGAAATAAAATGAAAGTTGGAGCAGCTATGCTCATATCAGACAAAATAAACTTTAAAACCAAGACTGTAACAAAAAGACAAAGAAGGACATGACACAATGATAAAGGAGTCAATCCAGTAAGAAGATACAACATTCATAAATGTAAATGCACCCAACAGAGGAGCACCAAGATATATAAAGCAAATGTTAATGTACTTAAAGGGAGAAATTGAAAGCAATAAAATCATAGTAGGGGACTTTAACACCCCACTTACAATGGATAGATCATCCAGACAGAAAATCAATAAGGAAATATCAGACTTAGGCAACATATTAGATCAATAAACTTAATAGATATATACAGAACATTCCATCCAAAAGCAAAAGAATACACATTCTTCCCAAGTACACATGGAACATTCTCTAGGATATGTGACATGTTAGGTCACAAGAAAAGTCTCTATAAATTCAGGAAGATTGAAATTATATCAAGCATCTTCTCCAACTACAATGGTATGAAAGTAGAAATCAATCACAAGGAAAATAAAACAAAAAGATCACAAAAACATGAAGATTAAACAACATGCTACTGAACAACCAACAGGTCATTGAAGAAACCAAAGGAGAAATTTAAAAATACCTAGGACAAAAAACCCCAGAAATACTAAAAGGGAAGTTCATAGCAGTACAGACCTACCTCAAGAAACAAGAAAAATCCCAAATGAACAATCTAAATTTACACCTAAAGGAATTAAAAAAGAAAAAAAAAAGGAAGATAGGACACTGACTCCCACTTTAACAACACTGCTCCTTAAATGCTTCAATACATTCAAGGCTACTACACTGTATCCTGTGAATAGGCATTCAGGGACTTGTACAAATATATATTAAGTATGATGAATTACGTTAGAGTTCATATTTTGTCTATAATAGAGTACAGATGTTAGCACTTGTCCAGTAACTGACTAGTTAGATTATCTGAATATAAAGATGGTCCCTGTTCCATACAACTAATCCTGGCTTTAAAGCTAAAACCTTGAGCAGGATTTTGAAGAAACCTTTGTTTTAAGAGATCTTCGATATCTCATGTTCTCTCCAGAGCATTAAATATTATACAGAATTCTGTCCAATTAATTAAAACTGACTTGCATTTTTCTCTTTTATATATTAACCTCATATCACATACTAACCAATAAAAAAAGAAGCCCAAAATTAGTAGAAGAAAGGAAATAACAAAGATCAAAGCAGAAATTAATGAAATAGAAACTAAAAAAAAAAAAAAATAGAAAAAATCAATCAAACTAAGAGCCAATTCTTAGAAAGGATAAATAAAATCAACACACCTTTAACTAGACTCAACAAGAAAATAAAAGAGAACTCAAATAAAATCAAAGATGAAAGAAGTTACAACTGATACATAGATGTACAAAGTGTCGTAAAAGACTGCTACAATCAATGATACGTCAACAATTTAGACAATCTAAAAGAAAAAGGATAAATTCGTAGAAACATATACTCTTCCAAGACTGAGTCTTGGGGAAATAAAAAATCTGAATAGAGCAATTACCAGCAAGGATATTGAAACAGTAATCAAAATCTCCCAACAACCAAAAGGCCAGGACTAGATGGTTTCACGGATGAATTCTACAAGACATTCAAGGAAGATTTACTACCTATCCTTCTCATGTTCTTACAGAAAATTGAAGGGAAGGGAAACCTTCTAAACACATTTTACAAAGCCAGCATTACCCTATACCAAAACCAGCCAAGGACACCACAAAAAAATAAAATTACAGCCTAATATCCTTGATGAACACAGATGCAAAAATCCTCAACAAAATGGTAGCAAACCAAAGCCAACAGTACATTAAAAATATCATACACCACAATCAAGTAGGATTTAGTCCACGGACGCAAGTCTGTTCAACATCAACAAATCAATCAATGTGATACATCATATTAACAAAATGAAACAATAAAAATAATATGATTATCTCACAGATGCAGAAAAATATTTGACAAAATTAAACATCCATTCATGATAAACACTCTCAACAAACTGGCTATAGAGGGAACATACCTCAACATAATAATGACCATGTATGACAAACTCACAGCTAACATCATACTCAATGGTGAAGAGCTGAAAGCTTTTCCTGTAATATCAGAAATGAGACAAGGATGCCCACTCTTGCCATTTTTATTCAACATGCTATTGGTAGTCCTAGCCACAGCAGTTAGACAAGAAAAAGAAATAAAAGGCATCCAAACTGAAAAGGAAGAAATAAAATGTCACTTTATATGATGTCATATCATATCATGTAGATGATATGATATTATATATAGAAAACCCTAAAGACTCCATCAAAAAACTGTTGAACTAATAAATCAATTTAGAAAAGTTGCAGGATCTAAAATCAATAAACAGAAATCTGTGGCATTTCTACACACTAATAACAAATTATCAGAAAGAGTAATTAAGAAAACAATCCCATTTACAATAGCATCAAAAAGAATAAAATACTTAGGAATAAATTTAACCTAGGAGGTAAAAATACCTATACAACTGAAAACTAAGACACTGATGAAAGAAATTGAAGAAGACACAAATAAATGGAAAGGTATTCCATGTTCATGAATTAGAAGTATTAATATTGTTAAAATGTCCATACTACCTAAAACAATCAGCAGATTCAGTGCAATCCCTATCAAATTTCCAATGGCATATTTCACAGAACTAGAACAAATAATTCTAAAAATTTTATGGAATCACAAAGGTCTCAAGTAGCCAAGACAATCTTAAGAAAGAAGAACAAAGTTGGAGGTATCACACACCCTGATTTCAAACTATACTACTATATAGTATGTATAGTAGCTATAGTAATCTGAATAGTATGATATTGGCATAAAAACATACAGAATAATAGAACAGATTGAGAACCCAGAAATAAACTTACACATATATGGACAATTAATTTATGGCAGAGGAAAGAACGTACAATGGAAAAAGGATAGTCTCTTCAATTAAATGGTGTTGAAAAAACTGGACAGCCACATGCAAAAAAACCTAGATCACTATCTTACATCATACACAAAAATTAACTCAAAATGGATTAAAGATTTGAACGTAAGACCCAAAAACATAAAATTCCTAGAAGAAAACATAGGTGGTAATTTCACTGTCATTGGTCTTAGTGATGTTTTTGTGATCTGACTCCAAAGGCAAGGGAAACAAAAGCAAAAATAAACAATTTGGACTACATCAAACTACAAAGCTTCTGCTCAGTGAAGGAAACAATTATCAAAATCAAAAGGCAATCTCCCTAATGGGAGAAGATACTTGCAAATCATATATCCAATAAGGAGTTAATATCTGAAATATGTTTATAAACCTCACACTACTCAACAACAAAGAAATAAAAACCCCTTAAAAATGACATGCTTGAATAGACATTTTTCTAAAGAATGCATACAGATGGTTAGCAGGCACATGAAAAGATGTTCAACATCACCAATTATTGGGGAAATGCAAATCAAAATACAATGAGATATCACCTCACACCTGTTAGAATGGCTATTATGGAAATGACAAGAAATAAATGACAAGAAATAACAAATGGAAATGACAAGAAATAACAAATGTTGGAGAGGATGTGGAGAAAAAGGAACGCTTGTACACTGTTGGTAGGAATATAACTTGGTGCAACCACTATGGAGAAAAGAATGGAGGTTCCTCAAAAAATTAATAATAGAACCACCATATGATCCAGCTATTCCACTTGGGGTATTTACCCAAAGAACACGAAAACACTAATTTGAAAAGATCTGTACATCTCTATGTTCATTGCAGCATTATTTACAATTGCCAAGAGATGGAAACATGGAAGCAACCTAAGTACCCATCAATGGATGAATTGATAAAGAAGATGTGGCATATATATATATATATATATATATATATAAAATAAAATATACATATATTACACATATAGAATACTACTCAGCTGTAAAAAAATGAAATGAAATTTTGCCATTTGCAACAACATGGCTGGACCTAGAGGGTATTATGCTAAGTGAAATAAGTCAGATGGAGAAAGACAAATGCTGTATGATTTTACTCATATGTAAAAGCTATAAAAACAAAACAAACAAACAAACAAAATCAAACAAAACAAACTCATAGATACAGAGGACAGATTAGTAGTTACCAGATCTGAAGGGGGATGAGGGGAGGGCAAAATGGTTAAAGGGGGTCAAAGATATGGTGACGGACAGCAATTAGACTTGTAGCGAGGATCACTCTGTAGTGTATACAGATGGCAAATTGTATTGAATAATTCTGTACACCTGAAACTGACATAATAGGGAAAAAAGAAAAGAAAGTCATGGCCAGTAAAGTAATCCATTTTCAAATCATCATTATGTTTAATGGAAAAAATCTGAAAAGACTATATATATATAACTGAATCATTTTGCTGTACACCTGAAGCTAACACAACATTGTAAATCAACTATGCTTCAGTTTTTTTTAAAAAGTGACAAACTATTGATGCACGCAACAACATAGATGAATCTCAGAAACATCATGTTGGATAAAAGAAGCCAAACGAATAAAACAAAAACAAACACAAAAGTCATCGTTATGAAGAGTGGATGTCCCCAGACTACCAACCTAGGGGTTCACCCACCTCCCTCTTGCTGACCTGTCTCAGAAACTTCTGAGGGGTCTGTGAGCCACCACAAGGCTGGTGACTGCAGAAGTCAGGTGGCCTCGGTTCCCACCCACCCTGCTCACCACAGCTGGCCACATCCTGCCCTGTCTCAGACCATTCTGGGAACTTTTGATCTCAGTTCCTGACAGCCAGTGGAAACTAAGAGGGGAAGCTGTCTCCTTTTCTCTGTCCCAAGGTGGGGCACTGATCAGGGCCAGAAGAGCCCTGTACCTTCTCAGGAGCCACCTGGGTCCTGTCACCAGAATCTGCACGGCCGTGCCTTTCCTGTGGTGGGCTTTTCCACCTGTGACCTGGCCAAAGCCCTTCCTCTTCATGCAGGACCTATGGTTCCCTGTGATGTACTTGCCTATATGCCACCTCAGAGCCAACGTTTTCATCCCGATTAGGCCATCTGAGTCCTGGCACCTCACATTGCTGCTAGGCTTGTGGGTGCCCTGGATCCACTCACAGCCCTGCTCTGGACAGTCGGCCCACATCGTACAGCAAGCTGACCTCTGCCCGCACCACACCCCAGGTCCCAGTTCCTGTCACACCCTGCAGTGCTGCGTGCTTGCCCTTTGCCCTGTCTGGATCCCAAGGCCCTCAGGCTTCTCAGAAACCTGCATGGGGGGCTTTGTCATGGTCCATGGGCTTCTTGCCACCAGCTATCATTTTGGAGCCATTAGTAGAGCCCTGCTGGGCGAAATCTTGCTTGGATGTTCAGTTAAAGAGGTAGCTGTAAAAGTAAATTGTCTCCATGTCATAGGAGAACTGACTAGGCCCTGGCCTCGGCCACTTTCAGCTAAGACTCTCAGGACATCAGGGAGTGGCAGGCTACTGTGCACCCCATCTCTCTGAATGTCGCACCCTGTCTCCCCCAACTGAAATGCCGGTATGCTGAATGCCACAGCTTTTCTCTCCCCAGTTCTTGCCCTGAGGTCACTCTCAAAGTTTGTCTTTTCATTTACTGCTTACACTTAATTTTTTTCTTAAAGTAAAAGACAATTTTCAAACGTACATTTGTGATGTTTGCCTTCAGCTCTCCCTGTCATCTTGCTGTGACTCAGGCTCGGGGAACCGGGAACCTAGAAATGGCAAGTGAACATCAAACTATGCAAAGAGTCTCAGCTCTGAAGATGAGCTCATGTGAAACCTTAGGTGACTCACTTTGAAAGTGACCATCCTCAGGCCACAGGCCTGCAAAGAATCACAGGCAGGAAAAACACAGTTATAGATGCAGTTGGTTTTTAATAAAACAAGTGAAAATAATTCCTACAGCATTTACTTGCTTAGTAGAAACTTTAGGACCGGAACAGATGTGTGTGTGAGTGTGTGTGAGTGTATGTGTAGTGAGTGTGTGTATCATGTGAGTGTGTGTGTGTGTGTGTGTGTGTGTGTACCCATATTAAAGCTTAGGTACCTTTGTTAGCTGGTTTGAGAGGAGGGTGTGTTGAATTTACATACATGTCTGTATACCTGTATTATATACATGCATGTTGATTATAAACATATATGTTGCCATATGTTGAATTTGAGATGAACATACATGTTGGGCATGTGGAGTTGGAGTTTGAGGTCTAGGGTCTCCATGTACCCCTCAACAAGATGCAGGGGTTGAAGCCAGGGATGGGGAGATCGCCCTGCAAGTGGAGGTGGAGAGAGGAGTGGATCCAGCGGGTGGAGCCGCTCTCAGTGCTGGCTGCGCAGGGCACCGCCTGACCAGCTGGCTCCATTGGTCTGGCCTGGGGCTGGATCTGGAGAGTGTGAGATCTCTCGGGTGATGCTAACATGCAGGGAGGCGGGGAATTGCTCCTACAGCCCAGAGCTCCTCCCACTCCAGTGCCTCAGAAAACACCTGCGGGTCTGTTAAAGCACAGATTCTGGTGCAGGAGGTCCGGTGGGACCTCAGAGTCTGTATTTCTCACGAGCTCCCAGGCGATGCCAAACCTCTGCCCTTGCTTCCATAAAGAAAGTGGGGGGCTTCCCTGGTGGCGCAGTGGTTGAGGGTCCGCCTGCCGATGCAGGGGACACGGGTTCGTGCCCCGGCCCAGGAGGATCCCACATGCCGCGGAGCGGCTGGGCCCGTGAGCCATGGCTGCTGAGACTGCGTGTTCAGAGCCTGTGCTCCGCAGTGGGAGAGGCCACAACAGTGAGAGGCCCACGTACAGAAAAAAAAAAAAGAAAGTGGGCTCTTTAACAAGGTTTTCTTCTGCCCAGTTGCTTACACCAGCCAGCAGGAACACACCTCGCAGTGCCCTGGAAGTTGACGGATAACATATTGCATTTATAGAGCAATCGACCAGGAGCACACGCCACCATCTCTAAGACATTCTCAGTTAGCGATGACGCTATCGTCCACACCCACCAGTCTGCCTGCCCACCCCGGAGCTCTTGTTTCCAGCGGCTAAGAGGGTGAAGGTTCCTGCAGCCCCCAGCCAGGCCTCCCCAGGCCGCAGCCTTACCTCTCCTCCGAGGCTGCACAGGGAGCACTTCCTCACCGTGTGCGCGCCGAGGCCTGAGGGCGGAGAGCGAGGCTGATGCGTCTCCTCACAGGCCCATTGGGTCAGGAAACCCAATGCTTTGGAGCCTGCAAAGGCCCTTTGTCCAAAAGGACATTTGGAAATCCTCAGTGTGATGACTGAGAGGTCGGATCCTTCCCACCACCTTGCCAACCCTGACTTCCCACTCCACCCCAATACACACACTGATCTCAAGCCGCATCTAACTTCACGCAGCACCCAGAGGGCACACGCTCTCCAGGCTTGGCGCCGGCCACCCGGCCCTCCGCTGCTGGGCCCTGTGTGTTTGTATCCGTTCTGTAAAACGCCCCCCCCCCCCCCCCCGCCTTCGGTAAGCCTTACCCATCCCCCGGTCTGGGCTGGGAGCCCCCCCGCACCCTCCTTAAGAGCAGCCCTGTCATTGCCTCCACCTTCTGGTCCTTCCCACTCTACTAGATTAGAAGGGTTTTGAGGACAGACGTTTGGTCCTATTCACAGGATCCAATGTCAGTTCTGGGTGTGGCCCCACAAATGTTAGTTGTTAGTTGATAAATTGAGTTTAAAAAAAAAAACGAATAACAGATAAGAGGGAGGGAGGGAAGGTGGGAGAGAGGAAAGAATTTAGCTGTCCAAACCCTGTATCCTATTTCTTTTTAAGGCCTTGGGACCTACTCTCCATGTGGCACTGTGCGTAGGCAAGAGGGCCCGCTGAACGTAGCTGGTGCACCATCTTTATAGCAGTCAGTGCAAAGTGACAAGAGTGTAAACGTTTGTTGCTAAAGGAATGAGTAGATCTACCCTTCAACTTGGTGGATACTCATGGCATGGTTACTATCCTGCAAATTCAAGTGAAAATGCTATAAAGGCCAGCAGGGATATTTAAAAATTCAAGGTGAACACAGATAATACTTTGCCTCATTGTAATCCAGATCAGATAAGGTTGAGAGTGGAGAGAGAAATAAGAGAGAAATAAGAATAATTTCATCTTAAATTGTCTTTCAACACAGTTAACAGAAAACAGGGTAAAAATACTACATACCAAAGCAGTAATTAGCATAAAACTCAAAACTCATTGTCAGAGCCACCAGCCATTAGAGACAACTGCTAAGCAAGGAGCTCAGTGGGATGACATGGCAGCCACTCCAAAGGCAGCCTGCAGAGAAGTGTTGTCTGGACCTGAGACCTCTGCTCCGCACGTGCCCAGACACACACGTACACACATGCACACACAGAGACACACTTGCAGACACACACGTACACACAGAGACACACATGCAGACACACACGTACACACACGCACACGGTACACTTTTCCCAGAGTCACACTGAGCTCCAGACCACAGAGTTGCTGAGCCTACATTTCTCCCATCTCCGGGTTTGGAATCCATCCAAAGGGGCCGTCTGTTTTCCCAGAGTCCTGGTTCCAAGTGTAGATTTCCCTCCTGCCCACTTATATTAAGCAATCAACTGTCAAACATTTTAATTTAGTGAATGAAAACCTCTTGACCCTGGAAGGCTGTAAATTAAATGAAACCTCATCTGCACACCTGGCCACCTCCGGGGCTTCATCCCCCAGGTAAGCAGCCACCCAGCCGCAGGGCATCAGGATTCCCAGGTGTTTCCTGGGGCTGCGGTGAACCAGGTCCCACCGTGGGGTGGCTGTGGCATGTCAGTGTGAGAACAAAAACACTCCCCACATCCTGAAAGGTCACTGATGTTACACGCGCATTTTATTACATTAATTCAAAAAATAAAAATATCACTTCATGTAAAAAATTGGAAAAAATAGAAATCACACCCTCTCCTCAGAAAAGGGGCCAGGAACTGCATACTTCTAAGCAAGCCAGCAGAGTGAATGTAAATTGTGTTTCCACTACATGAGAGAACAGAACACCCTACACTCTGCATTGGGACTGGCTGAAATGAGGCAAAACCCTCAGGAATGTGTTGCTCAAATACCACAGAGATCCAAGCCCTCCTGATAATGGAGCCTAGGGTCTGGAGGCAGATGCAGAATCCAGATGGGGGTGAGGGGAGGAGGAATTAGGGGAGCATTTATCTCTTTCGTGGCCAGGAGGAAACACAGAGAGAATCAGATGCATCAAGGAGGACTTCCTGCAGGAAGAGCCTCTTCATCCGGAAGCCAAAGTGTGGGTAGGATCTAATGAGATGAGGATGGTGGGAGAACAGCATGTGCAAAGGCCCTGTGGTGGGAAGCAGTGTGGCAAGGAAGAGGTTTCCACAGGTGGAGGGGAGAGGTAAGAGAGATGGGATGTGACAAGGTAGGAGGTTGGCTGGAGAAAGGACATTCAGGGCACCAGGTCATGAAAGAATGGGAACTATCCTAGGAGCTGGGAGGGGCTAGGGGTAAGGATAGAAGTAATCACTTGTGCATTTTGAAAAGGTCCTTTAGGCTGCAGTGTGAAAGGAGAATTAGGGGCAGCTCAGCTGTGTTTGTGTATGCCCACGGTGGAAATTAAAGATGAGAAGGACCTAGATCCAGCCCTGAGGAAAGTCAAAGGTTAGCCTCTAGTGAAGCCAGAGTTACCTATAGAGAAGAGCAAGGGAACATCAGAGAGGAGGATAAATAGATGATGAAGGAAAAGACAGCCCAAAAGGTGTGTTAAGGTGACAGTCGGCTGAAGGGCCACAGTGACAAAAATAGGGTTCTGGGCTTAGCAGCATGTAGGTCCTTGGTGATCTTAGTAAGAGACGTTATGGTTGGAGCAACAGATCCAAGCTAAATGGGAGTGAACTGAGGAGAGAGGCAGAAAGAGAGGAAACAGCAATTTTCTAGGAAGGAGAGGAAAGATGGTAGCCATGGGGAGGAGGTAGTTATCAAGGAAGGGGATGGTTTTGCTGTTTTTGTTGTTATAATTGTTTAGAATGAGAATGTTTAAAAACCCATCGTGAGCTTTCCAGCTGAATATATTGCATTGACCAAACACTTGCTTCCTCTCCTTCTTAAAACCCCACCAGAATGGCAATAAATGTATGAGGTTTGGAAGCCTAAGGGACAAAGACAAATGGAACAGGGACATCAGGGAAAGAGACATTCATGGTACTTTTGGGAAAGAACACCTGGATGAAGGGGCAGGAACTGCCTTAGGAAGGCTTGCAGGGATAGATGCTGACAAGGAGAACCCCAGGGAGCCTTCAGTCTGCGAGCTGAAACAGGAGAATCCAACTGGGAGCCTATGTCCCCATCCCACCTGTTCTCAGAGCACAGCCAGGTGATGGTTACAAAAATCTACACAAGTGATTAAAGGGCACAGAACTACGCACACACTCTCCATGTCAATTTCCTGGTTTTGATGTTGTACTAAAACTATGTAAGCTGTGACCATCAGGGAACTGGGTGAAGGGTACCTTGCAGATTCCTATGCATCTATAATTACTTCAGAATAAAAAGTTAAAATTTTAAATAATTAAAAATCAGAAAAGTCCTTTTTTTCTGGTGAAAGGTTTAACACATGATGTCCCCGTTCCAGTGGGAAAATTGATGGGTAAATATGTTCTAACGATATATATGAGAACTAGGGTACAGACCCTCAGTGAGAAAGAACTGAATACCTCTCTGTTACAAAGAACGGGGAGCAGGCAGAAAGACCCGATGTAAAGGGCCAATGGACATGCTGCTCCTGAGCTTGTGGTCTCAACGTGGAGTGTTTTTTTTTCTGAGATACCCCTTTCTGGACAATGCAATAGAACGCACAGAACTGAAAACCCTTAAGCCAGCAAGTCCTGGGATCCCAAGGTGATGGGCGAAGCTAGAGGAAGACCACGGAGCTGCAGGCTCTCTGGGCGCCTGGAGAAGTGTTCAGAGCCAGGGCTGCTGGCCATTTCCTCCTTCCAGGCACAAAGCCTGGCCCTGACTTCTTTCAGGTTCTCAAGTGGCTCATTGCCTCTGACTCAGCTTTTTTGATAACCATACTCTCTGCAGCTGGGGCTTTTGTTTTTCCTGGGTTTACCCACCGCTCTCCACTGACTCAGCCTGAGCCTCTACATTTAAAATCATAATGCTCCAAAGGTTTTTATCCTTTTTGTCCTCTTTATTTATTTTTAAGTGCCTAGGTGAGCATTATAGCCTATGTAGCCCTGGAAGATTCCCTGTGGCCTTTATTGAATGGAATTTACTCTACTCTTTATGAATCAAAGTCAATTCCTTCCAGCATAATGGAATCTGTTTTCAGATGACTGAGGAGGATTCTCAATTACCCTGGGGCTTCAGGCAGCAGGTTAGCCTTGAAGGCAGGATTTATTTCCCGTTTATGATTTGCCTCTGCTTTTGTCTGACTTTGCAAGATCCTATAGCCCATAGAACTAGGAGTCTGGGGCACTTTGGTTGGCTTTACTAGTTAGAGATTGCAGCCCTGAAGCAAGGATGATCTGATGTCTTCACAGACTTCTGGGCCGAGGGACTAGAGAGATCACTTTATTTTTTCCCTGTTGTTTGGAATAGAGAAGGGAGCAAAGAGCCAGTGAGGGAGGACAAGGTGGATTTGTGTGCTGGGTTTATAGAAGACTGAAAGCATTTATACAGAAGACCTGTGTTCACGCTATTCTTATTAGCATGCACCTTATGAAATTACCATATTAGTGCTTTAAAGTAGCCAAGTGTGGTCATTTCACAGAGTTCATTCTAGTGTATTCCTTTGGTAGCTAACCCCCTCCCTCTACCAAAAACACAGCAATGTCTTTCCTCTCTTTCCCTTCCTGGTTATGCTTCCCCAGCAAGCCTCTGCTTATTCCAAATGCTCCCATCCTAACTAATTGCAAGATTTTTCCCATTCCCGAGAGACAGCAATATTTGATGTGGTTCACACACAGAGGCATTAAAGACAAAGTGGGAATAACCACAAAGAAAAGTGAGGGAAGATTATTTTCCAGGCCTGACCCTTTTAAACTTTTCATTGGTGTGAAAGTAGGGGGAAGAAGGGTAAAGATAATCACAGACGAGCCTCCTTAGAGCCATCATCCAGAAAATTTCCTTCTCAGGCAGGCATCATGGGATTTGCTCTCCCCATGTGGTTTAGATTTCTTACTTTCAGGGCCCATGCTGTTCTCTTTCTTAGTTTACTCTCTCATTTTGCTGAACCTCATTCTCAAGTAACTCCCTAAGAAAGAGGCATAGAAGGAGAATTGTTTCAATACTTGCTTTGTCTGAAAACATCTTTATGATGCCCTCAGACTTGGTTGACAATTTGGCTGAGTGTAGGATTCCGGGCTCCATCTTCTGTCAAAGCTACTGTTGAGAAATCTGGTGCTGTTATGATGACCATTTCCTGGCATGTGGCCTGGCTTATCTTTCCTTTCTTTGGAAGTTGTTAGGAATTTTGTTAAACCTTATATCAATTTTGGAGAATTGACCCCTTTTAATAAGTTGAATCTAATCCATGAACATGGTATATCCCTCCATTCATTAAGATCTTTGATATCTTTTTTCAGCACTTTGTAGTTTTCAGGATACAAGTCCTGTGCATATTTTGTCAGATTTACACCTAAGAATTTCTTTTTGTTTAGTGATTATGTCATATTATATTTTAAATTTCAGTTTCCTTATGTTTATTGCTAGTATATAAAAATACAGTTCAGTTTTGTACATGGATCTTGTATCCTGCAAACTTGTTTATTAGTTCTTGGAGTTTTTATGTTTGTTTTTGTTTGTTTGTCTTTTATAGATTCTTTAGGATTTTTATGAAGTCTATCATGCCATCTACAAATTGGGGCAGTTTTATTTCTTCCTTTATGACCTATATATTTTTATTCCTTTCTTTTCCTTATTTTGCTGTCTAGGACTTAACAGTACCATGTTGAATAGAAGTGGTGTCAGTGACCATCCTTGTCCTGTGCCTGATCTTAGGGAAAAGCATTCAGTCTTTCATCATCAGGTATAATGTTAGCAGTAGGGTTTTTGCAGATGCTCTTTATCAAGTTGAGGAAATTTCACTATATTCCTAGTTATCTGAGAGTTTTATCATAAATGAGTGTTGAATTTTGTCAAATGCTTTTTCTGCATCAATTGATAGATCACATGGTTTTTCTTCTTTAGCCTATAAGTATTATGGATTATGTTTCTTGATTTGTGAATATTAAACCAGCATTTCATCCTTAAAAGAAGTTCATTTTGCTCATGGTAATAATTATTTTATGTACTGCTGAATTCTATTTGCTAATATTTTCTTAAGAATGCATGTGTCTATATTTATAAGGAATAGTGTTCTGTAGTCTTTTTTTGTACTTTCTTTGTCTGGTTTTGGTATCAAGATAATATTTGCTTTATAAAATGAGTTGAGAATTGTTCTCACCTCTTCTATTTTCTGAAAGAATTGTTCAGAATTGGCATCAATTGTTCTTTGTACACTTTGGTAGAATTTTCAGTAAAACCATCTGGGCCTGAAGATTTCTTTTTTGAGAATTTAAAAATTATGAATTCCTTTTCTTTAATAGTTATAGGGCTATTCAAATGGTTTATTTCACATTGGGAGAATGGCGGTAGATTGCACTTTTCAAGGAATTGGTTCATTATATCTAAGTTGTTGAATATTATATGTGTGGAGTTGTTCCTAGTTTTCCCTTATTATCTTTCTGATGTCTACAGGGAATGTAGTGATCACCTGTTTCATTCCTGATACTGCTAATTTCTGTCTTCCCCCATTTTTCCCTTGTCAATCCTGCTAGAGACTTGGCGATTTATTGATCTTTGAAAGAACCACTCTTCATTTCATTGATTATTTTTCTGCTTTCATTTAATGAATTTCTGCTCTTATCTTTCTTGCTTCCTTCTTTCTGCTTGCTTTGGGTTTGTTTTGCCTTCTTTTTCTTGTTTCCTGAGGTGAGAGCTTAGATTATTGATTTGACACTTTTTTCTTTTCTAATCTCAGCTTTTTAAAACATGTTTTAATCAAGAAGAAGAGTCTGTGCACTGTTTCAATTCAATGAATATGGAAGGAAAACCTTTTCCTTTTTGTGAAAAACTGTAGAATTTCTATGATCCATTTAAATGCCCAGATAGTTAGTTAGTTTAATTCTACCCATTAAATGCAGTACAATGTACCACTTTCCAGATGTTAACCCTGATACTCAGAAGTTTAACAGTTTCTTTTATTAATTAAGAATGATGGTGGAAGCAAGATTCCCCACGCTTCTCCCCACTATAGCATTCCAGCCTGTGCTAGCCATCCTCACCAGCTGGGGCAGAGGCTGTCCATAAGGGACTTAGGCAGGTTTCATTCAGTCTCCTCCAAACCAGTCATGCACAGTCCACAACCCAGAGTACATATGCGGACTGGTAAGCGAGAGGGTCAGTGGGTGGCATCTACCGTCCTCTTCCTGCCCTCAGGCTCCAGTCAAGCCAGATCAAGGGAGCCAGGGACCCAGATATTGGGCATCCATGCATAAAGCCCAGCCTATGTTTTTCAGGAGGGTTGCAACCTCCAAAGTGCTAAAATAAATCAACAAACTCCAAACAGACAGGGCATTCCAACTCTGCTACTTACCAGCTATGCGACTTTGGGCAAATGTATGATTATCTCTGTGTCTCAATTTCCTCATCTGAAAAATGGGATGATATTGGTTTTCATCTCCTAGAGTTGTTCTGAGTGTTAAGGAGTTACTCTGTGTGAAGCTCTTTGAACAGTGCCTAGAAGGAGTAAGCGCCAAGTCAAAGCTGGTATTTGTTCTTACTGCTGCCAACCAAACTTCTTCAGCCCTTTCTGCTTAAGGTCCATAGTGTCTGATGGTGGAAGAGGGAGGAAATTGGCAACTACTGTTGCAGTTCATCTCACCACCCTCTCTCTCCATTCCATCAACAACCAACCCTTCAGCAGCCAAGAAAAAGCCAAGTTATTCAACAATGTTGCAGACACTTGTTCAAAAAGCCAGGGGCACGGGAGGAATACACAGAACTGGTCCAAGCAGAGGGTGGACAGGTGTACACAAAACAACCCCATCCACTGTGTGCTATCTGAATGATTGGATAAACACAACTGGGGCATTTTTGTTGAATTACACCCCCAGACTGTATATATCAACAGTCCTCCATAAACACAAAGTGCTTCTCCAGCAAGCCAGCCCTCACCACGTTTTCTCAGGCGCAGCAACCAACAAGAAGGGCACGTTTTTGGACTACTTTGACTCAAAGCATCAGGCTGCCGAAGACTGGGCTACCCGCTTTGTGGGATTCAGTACCGGCATCGCCGCGAGCCCTCAGACAGCTCTCCTCATCAAAACAATGGAGAGAATCAAGGGTACCTCCACCCAGTGGGATGCCTTCCAGACCACCCTTTCTCCTCTTGCTTTCAGAGCGCACGGGCCTCGGCTGAAAATACACCACGTGGGCATACACACAAACGCGCTAAACCCTCACCATCCCCCCAGGCTGAGTTCACATTTCCCTGTCTATCTGCTCCCACTGAACATTCTGCCCAGCTGACTACAAATTTGGAGGTTCCACACCTTCCTCAAGTTTGGTCATTTGCCGGAACAATTCACAGAACTCAAGGAAACACTTTACTTATCTCAACTGGTTTATTATAAAGGATACAGCTCAGGAAAGGCCAAATGGAAGAGATACATAGAGCAAGGTATGGAGAAAGGGCTTGGAGCTTCCATGCCCTCTCTGGGTGTATCATCCTCCTAGCACAGAGCTGTGTTCACCAGCCCAGAATCCCCCAAACTCAGTTGTTTAGGGGCTTTTATGGAGGATTCATTATTTAGGCTTCATTGATAAAATCATTGGCCTTTAGTGATTAACTCCAGCTCCAGCCCCTCTCCTCTCCCCAGAATGGGGCTGAAAGTTCCAACCCTGTAATCACATGGTTGGTTCTTTTGCTAACCAGCTGCCATCCTGAACCTATCTAGGGCCCGGCCACCAGCCATCTCATTAGCATGTAAAAGACAGTAAATTCAGGGATTTTAGGAGCTCTGTGCCAAGAACCAGGAGCAAAGACCGAATATTTATTTTCTATTATACTACAAGGTCCATCGGCTTATCTTCCAGGGATGGTCAGACACATTACCTCCCTCACCAGGAGTACAGTCCTTCTGCAGCACACACACAAACACACATGTGCAAACACATGCACACACACATACATGCACAAATACATGCACACATACATGCACACACACACATACACCCCTATACACATACATACACTCATACACCCATACACACGCAAACACATACACACAGTTACACACTTATATGAACACACATGCACACACTAGTCAGGTGTCTGAATATTAGAGACATCTTTATAAAATATGAAATGTGAAAAGAACAATTCTTGGAATCTCTGTTGTCCTTGACTGACAGTGTGAGTGGAGAAAGGGGATGCATGAGGCATAAAGATGGGGACAGACGATGTACTGTACTGTGAAGTCACAAAGTCCTGAGGTCCAGGTGTAAGTGTCTCTGTCAACGAATGAATACTTATTGGGAAAGAGTTCGGACAGCTAGTCAGAGGCTTCACTTGGCCCCAGCCAGGGTTGTAAGGTACAAAAGTTCAAGTTTCATTTTTGCAAATCCAATCCAGATGTTTCAGAGTTATTTCTCTCCAGCACTATGTAAATGATTTCCATCGTGGTGATCTGTTGGAGAACCACAAGACCTCAGTCCCCAACACTGCCCAGGGCTCCCCAAGGATTCTTTTTTACCAGGTTCCCTTCCCTGTGGCCCATCCAGCCTACCCTACGCCCTGCCCAGGGCTCCTGCCACAGCCTTGTCCACATGTGTGAACTCACACCGCATTGTCCTGACTGTATGCTTGAGGATCGGCCTCTGAAACCCATAAAAAGTGGCAGGCACAATTACTCAAGATAAAAGCAAGACAGAGATCCAAGAGGCAGAGGCTGGGAGGGAGGAAAAAAGGGAGAAAGAAGGTGCATTTATAGGCACAATCGTCTGGCCTTCCCAGCTTCTCCGTTCCTGCAGTCGGCTCCTGCCATGTCTCAGCTCTGCTGGGGAAGGCTTCCTTGTGGGTTAGATTCTTAAAACTGGATGTCTTTTAACCAAGTGGTACCTGCATGCCAGGCTGCAGGCACTAATGTGTTGGGAAAATAAAAGGTATTTCCTTTATAAAAATTACAAATTAGTGTATAATATTATATTACATATATCAATATATCATAATATGTATTTGCTCAAATGATGTTCAAGTTTGGGGCCACGTGGTTTTCAAAAGTATACTGATATAAATCATCCTATCTTTTTATTTTATTCCCATAAGCCTAGATTTGATTTGATAGTTTGAGACAGAGATGGACAAATTTTTAAAATTATTTATTACCTGACATTTTATTTTTCGCCAACTTTTTACTATGGGAAAATTTCAAGCACATAGAGAAGGTGAGCCCATTGTACAACTCCCCCCATCGACCCCCGAAATCCCATAACCGCTAACATTTTGTCATATCAGCTTTATGTGTACATACTGTTTTTGCTGAATTATTTAAAAACAAGTTTAAGGTATCAAGACATTCCACTCTTCAATAGTTCAGCAGGCATCTCCTAAAAATAAGGTCATTCTAGACAAGTAGTGTGCTATTATCACACCTAATAACACGAACAATAATTCTACAATATCATTCAATACACCATCATGTTGAAACGTCCTCCAAATTCTTTAATGCTGGTTAGTTGACCCAGGAGTTGATCAGGGCCCATGTTTGTTATGAATGTCACTTCTTTTTAGCTGTTTTTGTACTACAACCATTCCCATTCTTTCTCCGACACTGACTTTTTTGAGGAGACCACGCCAACTGAGACAGAACGCCCTGCTCTCTGGACGTGTCTGATCGTTTCTCCCTGGCGTCATTTACTCTGCTGTTTAAGCCCTTCTTTCCCGTAAACTGGAAGTGAAGGTCACAGGCTTGACCTCTGACTGAATTTTAGCATTTTTAGCAAGAGCACAGCATTGGTGATGTGTGCTGGATTCTGGATCCCATAATATCAGGTTGATCCAGTATGAGAGATGCTAAGTTTGATCCCTCCTTGAGCCCCTGACAGCCAGATGTCTCCATTAAAACAGAGAACGTTCTTCCTTTTCCAGTTAGCATTGTGTGCTTCACCAATTCTCCACACTTTCACCGTGCTGTGCATGAATTCACCTGGTTCAACTCAATTATTTCAGCGGGAGGTGAAAAATGGGAACTTCCTAATTCTCCCATTCCTTCTACATTTATGAGCCACCATTCCTCTGTAAAGAGCTGTCGCTGCAGAGGGGGAGATTTTTATTCAACAGACTCAGGGAGAGCTGGTTCTCTCCAG
This sequence comes from Pseudorca crassidens, assembly GCF_039906515.1. Taxonomy (NCBI): domain Eukaryota; kingdom Metazoa; phylum Chordata; class Mammalia; order Artiodactyla; family Delphinidae; genus Pseudorca; species Pseudorca crassidens. Next base: position 93,619,629 of record NC_090302.1, read on the forward strand.
AGGAGTTATGAGAGAATATGATTTCTAGAGGTTGTGTGAGGGCACAGAGGGCACTCCAGTCAGGGCCCAGTGACTGAGCTCTAGGGCCCATGGAGTGGGGAGCAAGCAGGGGTACACAGTGGGCCAGCCAGAGGACTGTGCTTGGAGAGAGCTGCTCAGGGTGGGGAATCTTTGGGAAAAAGGAGTCTTTACCAAAAGAGGAGTTTCAGGAATCCTCTGGTCTCCCTTGGGACATTTACAGTAAAGAGTCCCACTGTTTTTCAGCCTTCTGGAGTCCAGGTCCTGAGGCTGCTTTTGGAGCCATCACTAGACCTCAAGGTTGCCCTAGTAATGTCTGGATTTCAGACTTTGTCCAGTGAATGAAGACATGGGCACCAGTCAAAACAAACTTCAGCCAGTAACCTAGTAGTGCATTTTTTGTAGTGTGACGCAACTAAATGAACAGATTTGTTGATGAACTAACTGACTGTTTTGGTCAGGTGTAAGCACAGTGGCCAGTACGCTGTCTGGTTACCCTGGCCACGGTGAGTGGCTGAAGATGCAGTCTCTCCTCTCCTTTTCCTGACTTGGTGCTGTAGGAGTGGAAAGATTAAGGAACCTTAATTATAAGGGTCCCCTTATAATTTGGGGCAGAGATGGCTTCTCAGAGCTTGCACAAGACACCCTGAGCCAGTTTGGAGGCTACCATACTGGAGAGGTCTCACAGCAGTGCAGGCAGAGTACAGTAGATTAAGTGGAAACAAGGACAGGGCAGCACCAGCCCTCCACTGAGCCCCAGAGGTCAGCCAGAGCTCTGCAGTACCGCCCAGCCCCCCACCCCGCTTTTTCTCCAGGGCTGGGGTTTCTCAGCAGGGAAAAACTGAGAAGGCCAGCAAAAGCACTGGCAACTTGCACTCTGTTGTCTATGCCTCCTCTCAGGGCTCAATCCCACCCCTAATAAGCATTTGCTCCCAGCTCTAGGGGAAGGATGCTTGGGGCTCTTCCTCTGGAGGCAAGAGGGCAAATCACAAGACAGGTAACTGAGGGAGACTTTCCCCAAGATTCCCCAACTTGCTTCAGGGACCCCTGCAGTGCCTGTCTGGTCTGCCCAGGAATGCACAGCCTTGCTTGGGATAGCAGGCCTTCTGGTTCCTTTTTCTTGCCTCTCTCCATTTCCGCCTCCCCCGTTCTCTTTCTTTCTCCCTCGCTAGAAGCTTCCAGGGTCGGTTGCTGTGTTCACTTACTCAGGACCTTCACTTTCCGTGTCCAATAGATTTGGTAGTCCCCTCCCTCGGAATTCTTCTTTCGGAAGCTCTTCGCATAGATTATCTCATTTATCCACACAAAAGGAGTGAATCCCTGAGGTGTGCCACGGAAAATCCACGAGCTCTTGTGCCCAGGGCGGGTCCGGGGATACGGAGCGTGTGTGCCCCCGGGGAACAGCCTCTGCGCTGGAGGCCCAGAGCACGAGGGAGGTGGAAGGCACAGGTCCAAACCAAAATGTTGCCAGATGTTACCCCTCAAGTTGGGGGTCAGTCAGTTCCAACCCAAAATGATCATGATCGCGACAATTATGCTAATGATGATGATGATAACAGTAATCTGCCAAACCCTCGCCCTCAGTGCGCCCTGCCCAAGTCCAACCCCGGACCCGGTATGGACCTGCCGGCTGGGTCCTGAGCCCCTGGGTCGGCAGCCGGGAGCTCAGGAGGAGCGCAGGATCTGAAGGCCGTTCTGGGGCAGAGGCGGAGGGGCAAGCCAAGCCCAGGGGGACTGCGAAGGGAGGCGGGAGGCCATGGGAGAATGTCTAGGACCCACCAGAGAGGGCCTCGACTGTGGAGGCAGGCAAGGGAGGCAGGAAGACCGGAGCAGGAGTTCGGGGGCGGGAGTCCGGGAGCAGGACACAGGGGTTTGGGGGCAAGTGCGGGCGCGGAGTGCGGGGGATGCTGAGGCGGGGGGCGGGGAAGGAGGGACGCGGAGATAGGGGCGCGGCGCTGAGGGAAGGGGTATGAAGGTGGTGGGGGACAAAGAAGTGACGGCAGAGGGCTGGGAGATGGGGGAGGGGGCAAAGGGTAGATGGGTGGGCGGGGAGATGCCGGGAGGCCGGGGGATGGAGCAGGGTGCGGGGAGGTGGGGTATGAGGTCAGGGGAGGAGGGGGCGTGGGGGGCGTGAGTAGGGGGCTGGGGCTCGGGGAGGTGGAGGTGGGGCCCGGAATGTGGGCGTGGGGCGGCAGGGCGGGGAGGCGGAGCTCGGGCCCCGCCCCAGCGGGCCGCTGGAAAAGTTTGCGCCCGGCTGGCGGGGACAGAGGCTGAAGAATCTGGTCTGGGAGACACGCGACAGGAACCCGGCGCCAAGCGCGGTGGCAGGACGAACCCGAGCGAGACTCTCCGGCCCGGGAACGTGCCCCCACTCCCGAGCCCCAGGACTATCCCGGCGTCCCAGCCCAGCTCGCATCTGAGCGGAGGAAGGGGTGTCAGGATGCCGGTGGCCCAAGTGCCCTTCCCAGAAGGAGGTGAGACGGCACGGCCGAAGGCCCGGGGCACCGGGGTGGGTGGGGGCAGCCGGGTCCACTTTTCTCACAAATTTCCAGCCAGTCCTCGGCGCGACGGTGACCTGGGTGGGCGAGCACATTACATCAGCATCACCCCCGCCACACAGGTCAGCCATTCTGGTGACTGAAGCCGAGGCGGGGTGGGGGAGGGGATGGTCCCTTTTTAAGTACAATTGGAGCATTTAAATGCCAAGGAAAGAGTAGTGACTCTTCACAGAGATGTTCCGTCAGTCGCTTTCCTGGAACAATTAAAAAGTTGGGCTCCCGCCCAGGATGAGGACCTGGGACTCTGGAAGCGTGTGTACATGTGCTTGTTCTCTTGGGGAAATTATTCTATTTAATTTTATTCGCCACGAAATTCCAGTTTTCCTTCTATGTCTCAAACAAGGCAGTCAGGGCTGTCAGAATCAGGGGGCTGGAAGAAAAAGTTCCTATCGTGCAATAATGAGGTTCCCAGGGAAGATCAGTATGTTACATTCCTAACAGATAAAGCTGGGGAAGGTCCTTCTTTGACCTGGTGCAGGAAAGTGCTAACTTTGCCACTTTTAACCCTCCAGTCTCCAAATGGTTCTCTCTCCCTCTCTCTTGATCCCTCTCCTTCTTACGTTCTCTCTCTTCCTGACATTAGACACTCCCAAGGACATATTACTTTGTGGTGTTTTTGTATTTAGAGGCAAGAGAGGGACTTCTTGTTGGATTTTTAAAGTGAACATGCTTTACTTTGAAAATGAAGAAAGGTAGCAGCATGAACTGAGTCTGGCTCTTCTGGAGCTCTGGGTACTTCCACAATTAGGCATCTTTTTCAAGTCTGGAGTTAGAAGTTGCAGACCTTGTATATAATCACATGTTCCTAATATATCTTTTCAACATTTATTTCTTCATTGATGAAAATCTTGCTGGCATGGTTAACAAAAACGTAATTCCTAGGAAATACGAGGGCAGGATTATGGTCTGTGGGTATATGAGTAACAAGGGATGGCCAAGCCTGTTGCTGGTGTACGTGGTGGTTCTGGTGTGTATATGTGTGTGGAGTGTGGTATGGTGTGGTGTGTGTGTGTGTAGTACTTAAGGAGTTGTGGAATTATCCACATCTGTACAAGTTCTCAATTGATGCAGAGCTCAGTGCCAGTATGAATAATTTTGTTGCGGGAGGAGAACCATACACTGGATGTTCTCAGTCAGCAAACATTCACTTAGGGCCTGCTAGTCCAGGCGCTCTTGTTGCCTGACACCAGAGATCTGAAACACAAAGTCAGCCCTTAAGATATAGACAAAATGCTTCCTCGACCAGTTTTCATCTCTGAAAATGCTGCTTTCCTCTTTACATTTGTGCATTTCATTAAAGGCATGAGTCTTCTAATTTTCTACCATATGTGGATACTGAAACTCCCATTTCCTGTACAAGGAGCCTTACCTATTGGCCTAATGAATTTATTTCTCAAAATTTACTAACTGATTTTTCTTTGTTTGGAAATAATGACACTAATTTGATTCCACGGTATCTCTTCCACCTCCTAAAAATGTTTCAGGACCTACAGTGTATACATATATTTTTGTTGCAAAGACATGGGGATTTGAGCATACCATAATCTTGAAACATTTGGGGTTGCCCAATTGGAGAAACCCTTTTTTTCTGCCAGGACTTGGGACTATGACTCTGGTGCTGCCACAGCTGGCAAGGCAGCCTCAGGCAATCTGTTACGTTGGCCAGTTAGCCAGGACTGCTGTGCCGTGGGCTACACGAGCCTTTCTGTTTCCTCGCATTTGGCTTCGTGATTCCTTTCTTAGCAGTTTCGGAGCCATTTCATATTATTCCTTTGCCGTACATTTTCTGTAAAATTAATTACTTGCCTTAAGAGATATTCCATGAACTTTTGGAGATAATATGATATACTGAGTGGAATCCTGTCTAGTTTTAGTTAATAATACTTTTAAGTGTTGTTACAGTTACTAAGCATGAAGTTGCCTTTTCTTCTCTTTTGTTTTCATTCAATTTTTGAGGAATTACAGCTGCATCTATAAGAGGCCAGGCAATAGGCCAGTCAGGTAAATCAGTGACAAGGTTGTTCCAAGGAGAGTGTGGTACGGATTGGGTGGCTCTAACGTCCCATCAGCACCGTGAGCTGGAGTGAGAGACCTGAGTCAGTTGACTAGGCTCTTTGGCCTTGAAGATGCCGCTCCATTTCCTCGGGGTCAGAGTTTTCCATATATTTCAGTCAAGCCCTCACATTAGCATTCCAGCATTTTGCTATCAGTTCCAAGCATGGTGGTGACACTCTTGTCACTATCTAGGTGAGGAACACATGGAAAGGTGACAGCTTCCGGAAGAGCTTATCCCTAACGTGGTGCGCTGGAATCCAATGACACAGGCATCCGGCCCAGCGCAGCCTCTTCCAAGCTGTGCTACAAAGGACACTGAGCCCGCACACCCAACCCTCCGGACTCAGTTTCCTCCTATGTACATTTGGAAGGCAGATGCTGTAGTGGGGATCAGACATGGTACCTGCAATGTGCAACATGGGGTACATGTGCAGTATCACCGAGTAAGAGCACTGCTGTGGGAAAGGATGACAGGGACCCCCCAGTTAGGACTTCCTGGGCAGAACACCTCTTATTTGCATATGCCTGGAGGAGCTCATTTCCACACACTTTCATTCGTCCTGTGGCAGTCTTGGTAGGAATTCAGTCCCGTGCCCTTCCTTAGAACAAGCACAGAAGAGAAAGTTTGACAAGGCTGGTTGAAAACCAATGAAGGTAAAGACCTTTTGCATCTAAAGCAGTTGCCCTCCGATCGACGAGCCAGGATGCCCAGGAGTGTGTGCACGGAGGCAGATGCTCGAGCTGCACCAGGTCCTGGGTACAACCTGCATTCCTGGGGCTCCCTGGACTGCCCCCAGATCTGTGTTATCATCCAAGCTTTGTTTACCGGGAGAAAGAGCTGTGGAGAAGCCACTGAAAAGCAGGAATCCTGATCAGGGACCAACTTACTTCCACACTCCAGAGAAGAAAGGGGAAGGTGTGGAATCCTGACGTGGTTCATCTGTAACAGCCGTTTTCTCACTGGGAGCTCCACTAATGGTCACAGAGCAACTCGCAGGCGTGCAAGACTGAGTGTGTGAAGCCTCTTGCTATGAACTATCTCTGAAAGCAGAGTGAGGTCACCTAAGAAGCTCGGAGTGAGGGGAAATACTCATTAGCAAAGGAATTTTTCTGGGGCCATGAAATGGCCAACTCATTATTTCCTTCCTAAATTCTTCTAAACAAAAAAAAAACAAAAAAAAAACCTTGCTTTCCAAGAAATTTGGCTTGTTGGCAAATGCTTCATGTTTTAATTCAGTTTGGGGGATGAACTGGGAGAACGTGCCTTTAAAAATACAGTACCCTGCATCCGCCAGGAGAAATAAATTTCTCACTATCTTATTGTGTGTGTGCGTGCGCTTTTTTGTTTGTTCCTTTGGGGGTTTTTTTGGCCATTACAGAGAGAAAGAGACAGACCCCAGATTGTGGAAATATTTCCCTTTGTTTTTTTCCTTTTCCTTCTTTTTACAGTTTGTTTATTTTTCAAATTGACGTGTAGAGAAAGTGAATCACTAGCACAGAAAGCACATCTGGAATCCATCGGCCCCTGCCGGGCTCACTCCTCCCCGCAGATGCTCCAACTTGGAATGGAGGGAAGAGGTGTGGGGTGACACACCTCTGAACCACCTTACAGAAAGTGTCGTATTCCTTCTCTGCAAAAAGAAAAAGGCTTGGTGTTGAAATGCCTTGAGGTAGACTTGAAGACCCCAACTGAATGAGGTTGAAGTGAAAACTCTTAGGTGTAACAGGTCTCTGTTGAGTAGATGTAAGGGAAGCTCAGGTGTGGGCAGTGTACTTCAGGGGACGGGTCTGTGGGGGTCTGGGCCACATGAGCACAGTTTGAGAGTGAGAACTCTGCCTGTGGACATAAGCAAGGCACAGCTGTGTCGCAATCTGGGTTTGCTGGAAGACCACTGTCCATAAGCAGGAGCATCTCTGTCCTGAGTATCTTCTATAACATGCCTGGCTTTCGGAATGTGTACACGACTAGCCAGCACCCAGCCACACTTCTCAGCATCAGGCTGTATTTTTAAGTATTCTGGTGGAAATTAAGCAGTGATCAACCTTTTACAATGGAAAGGCAGATGCTGGTCACTAACAGCCCCAGACACCTATCTTTTAAAATAAAACAAAACGTGAGCATTTGTAGTGTGTAACGCTCACCCTCTATGTGGACTTCTCCAGCTCCCCACAAATACCACTTGCAGGACCAGGGGCTAAGACCCATAAGCCTCTGCAGGGACCCTCCCATCAAAGCCCAACCTAGACATCAATGCTAGGAAATCCACGGTACTCCTTGGAAACACAGGCACGTGCTCGCCACAACGACATCCTCAACCCATCCTAGCACCACTGCTAAGGACAACAACACTTGGAAACCACTCCATGTCCACAACCAGGAATGAATGGAGGCTGTTGCATCCATCCACATGGTGGAAGCAATGGGAAGGAATTACTGGCATCTCCACGCATGGCTCACAGGAGCATCACATTGAGAGGACGATGCCAGGCACACTGTATATCATATGGCTCCATTTATATGAAGGTCAGACACAGGCTAAATTACCCTAGGGGACGAGACGTCCAGAGAATATTACTATCTGGGAGTGGTCAGTGACTAGAAGAGACCATGAGGGATAGGATAGGTTGGTCTCCCAGGAGCCCTGGTGCCCGCAGTGCCCAGCACCCCTGCAGTGACCAGCAGCAGCAGGATGGATGAGCCAGGGAGGGCCGATGCCCCACCTCGCCATGAGCAGGACCTGGGAGGGGCAGAGCGTTCTTCCGGCAAACTCGGAGTCTGTGCTGCACCCCTCGGGATGGAGGCCCGAACTCGTCCGTGAGATGGTCGGACTATGCACAGTGGTGTTCAGATGCATCCAAAATCAATCTGATCTTTCGCCCAGCACTTAACTCTCAGATGGGGTCTACTTTCTAATGTTGATAATCCAAAGAAAATAAGCTTTTAGATTCCAAAGAGAGATGGATATCTTCCAGTTACGCAAAATGCGGAGATTCACATTTAACAAAAGACGTTCTGAAAAAATGTGCTCCTTGAGTGATAAGTATTTAATTAAGGGAAATTATAAATCAAGAATTAACGGGAAAATATGTTCACCTTCAAGATTCATGGTTTGGATGGGTTTCTGGCATATCTTAGACAATTTTTGTTTTGGTTATTTTCTTTCTGGTTATCAGTTTTTATTGTTCCCTTCTGTTTCCTCTACTTAATTTTATCAAAACTCTACATATTCAGGGGATAAAAAAGCTGATGTGAGTCTGCAAAGCCTGTGGTGTATTTCCTCTGCCCTTTATTTCCAAGAGAAGTCCAGATCCATCAGTTTTAAAGGGACTCACTTCCCTGCTATCCATACTATATAACCTAGTCGGAGGGGTGGAGACTGTCCAAGAGGTATTCAAATGCCGTGGAGTAATGGGGGAAACTAAGGCACAGGAGACAAACTTTGGACACACCCTGGTTTCAAAAGCCTTTCAGTTGCAGATGCCTAGAGCCCTTTCACCCCAGTGTGAGTGGGAATTCCTGTACAATTCATGTTCCTGTCCTTTTAGTCCTGTTAGTATGTTTTTTATCATTCAGACTGCTCTGGTGCTGAGTCAGTTACCATTATAAATCCCCTTGTTATGCTTGCCAATATCAGGTCCTGGGAGAGAAACCCCTGATGGGAAAGCAGATGTCTCAGAGGCATCTGAGGCAAACCCGACATGATGATGTCATGGACAGAGGGGCGGCCACTTCGATGTGGCAGCAGGGGTCTGGCATGGGGGATGTTGCGTATGTAGGGCCCTCGGGCCAGCCATGTGACCCCATTGCCGTCGGGGAAATAGCCGCTCTCAGGATGCTGCTGCTTTGTGGCTCTTGGTGGAGCGGCACATGTGTTCCTCTTCCCTACCTTTGTGCCACGCCTTTTCCATGAATGAGGTCACCCGTGGTGCAGTGGCAGTGCATCTGTGTGGGGATGAGGAATACTCTCTCCGGGGTTGTGCTCTGGGGTGGCAAGTGGTGGGAAGATAACCAGGCGACTAAGTTCTCCTGTGCCTGGTTTCCTACGACAGATCTTCACGGTGTCAGCATGGGGATTAAATAAGGGGCTCCAGGGAAAGTGCTCTGAGAGTGTCAGCTGCTGCACCTACTTCTACTCTTAAAAAGACAGCTTGCAATTTGTTTTAAAAAGTGGTGTGCGGGCTTCCCTGGTGGTGCAGTGGTTGAGAATCTGCCTGCCGATGCAGGGGATACAGGTTCGTGCCCCAGTCCGGGAGGATCCCACGTGCCGCGGAGCGGCTGGGCCTGTGAGCCATGGCCAATAAGCCTGCGTGTCCGGAGCCTGTGCTCCACAACGGGAGAGGCCACAACAGTGAGAGGCCCGCGTACCACAAAAAGAAAAAAAAAAGGTAAAGAAAAATCTTCACACAGTTGGTTGTTGTAAATTAACCTCGTTTGATCTTAATTATATATTTAAATACTCAAATAATTTTAATTTAGAATAAGTGAGCTTAGTGAAATCCATTTCTGCTTTGGTAGCTGGGTCTGCTTCACTGAGGACATCACAGGAGGCTGATGGATAAAGCCACAGGTGGGTTGGGGTACATCCAAAGTCCAGTGGGGAAGGACCATCGGAAGTCTGGCTCTTGGGTTTTCCGCCCCACCCTCTCACTAGTGCTCCCAGGTTGGTTTCTTTCAGTTCACACACACCGATTTAGTTTTGGCAGTTTAGACAGTTAGAGCTAAACTCTGAATTTTAAGCCGAACTCGAAAATTCAGTTAGTTGTCCTCTCTTTTCTTCCTTTAGTCTCAAAAGCTGTTGATTCCACTTTTACAGGTTTGTATTTCTTCCTCCCCTGGCTCTATGCTCAGCTGCTTGCTAGGGGGTGGCCATGTGGGCCGTGCGTGGCCTGTGCTCTTCTTCCTTTGGTGGCCAGGTGGTCGGTTTCCGAGCTCTCTGCTGGGCAGACCTGGGGGCCGTCTAGACTCAATTTCTGGCCCTGGCCCTGCTACCCGGGGATCCCATCCAGGAAGTGTGAGTACTTCCCACAATGTTGCGCCAAAACCCACCAAAGACGTTTCAGAAATCGGACGGGCATTATTCCAGATTCTATTCTATTTTTTGGACCTGGCATAATACTGTTTCTCTCTCAGTAACTGGGAATAAGGGTTTACCACCTCCTGTGCAGTAGATGAGTATGAACTGGTTAGCGTTCCTAAGTGCCTTGAGGCCCGTGCACCGCGATGAAGAGTGGCCACAGCTTGCCACAACTAGAGAAAGCCCTCGCACAGAAACGAAGACCCAACATGGCAAAAATAAATTAATTAATTAATAAACTCCTACCCCCAACATCTTAAAAAAAAAGAAGAGATTTCCAGATGGAAGTATTACTTGGGTGTGTGTGTGATGGTGACGTGACTGAATGATGGCGGAGCTCATGCACTGAATTTCCCTCCTGAGCAACTGCAGACACAGAACTGCTCCCTCTGTCTCCATGGTCACTTAGGATCTTGACCTGTGTTAAAGGCCCCCTCTGGGCCCATGCAGATCAACCGTCCAAATGCTTCAACATTTTTAGTGCCTTTACCCAACTTTATTGTTGCCGTTGATCTTAGGTGCTGTTACTTTATCACTGGGCGCCCCCTCCTTTTATCTTTTTTCAGGAGCCCATTCTCAACACCCTAGCCGGTGTCTGGCTTGGATCACTATTGCAGCCTGAGCTGCAGGCTTTCTTTGCCCGGGAAATGGACGTTCCCAGGGCGCCCTCTGGTGGATTCTGGAGCTAACCGATCGTGAGTTCCAAGTGATGGCGACGGTTCTCACGCTGCACCCCAGACCCTACACCTCCAACGAGACCCTGCACAAACATTACAGCTATGTAGGCAAGCTGAAGGACAGGCTGAAGGACGCCCCCGAGGGCAGCACGCTCACCACCATTGTTTTCTTGATCATCTGCAGCTTCATTGTCTTGGAGAACCTGATGGTTTTGATCGCCATCTGGAAAAACAATAAATTTCACAACCGCATGTACTTTTTCATTGGCAACCTGGCTCTCTGCGACCTGCTGGCCGGCATAGCCTACAAGGTCAACATTCTGATGTCAGGCAAGAGGACCCTGAGCCTGTCTCTGACGGTCTGGTTCCTACGGGAAGGCAGCATGTTCGTGGCCCTCGGGGCGTCCACCTGTAGCCTACTGGCCATTGCTATCGAGCGGCACTTGACCATGATCAAAATGAGACCTTACGATGCCAACAAGAAGCACCGCGTCTTTCTCCTGATCGGGATGTGCTGGCTGATCGCGTTCTCGCTGGGCGCCTTACCCATCCTGGGCTGGAACTGCCTGCACAACCTCCCTGACTGCTCCACCATCCTGCCCCTCTACTCCAAGAAGTACATCGCGTTCTGCGTCAGCATCTTCACGGCCATCCTGGTGACCATCGTGATCCTGTACACACGCATCTACTTCCTGGTGAAGTCCAGCAGCCGCAGGGTGGCCAGCCCTCACAACTCAGAGCGGTCCATGGCCCTGCTGCGGACCGTGGTGATCGTGGTGAGCGTCTTCATTGCCTGCTGGTCCCCACTCTTCATCCTCTTCCTCGTGGATGTGGCCTGCAAGGTGAAGGAGTGTGCCATCCTGTTCAAGGCCCAGTGGTTCATTGTGCTGGCCGTGCTCAACTCCGCCATGAACCCGGTCATCTACACGCTGGCCAGCAAGGAGATGCGGCGGGCCTTCTTCCGGCTGGTCTGCACCTGCCTGGTCAGGGGCCAGGGTGCCCTCTCCTCACCCATCCAGCCTGCTCTCGACCCAAGCAGAAGCAAATCCAGCGGCAGCAACAACAGCAGCCCCTCCCCAAAGAGCAAGGAAGACCTCCCCCAAACAGCTGCCTCGCCCTGCATAACAGACAGAAACAAAACCCTGCAGAATGGGATCCTCTGCAAGTGAGGACGCCGGGCTCCAGGAACGTGGGGTCCTTGCATCTCCATGGAACGAGCAGCAGCTAACCCTGCAGCCACATTCTTATTGATTGCACGCCTCACCCACAGCGGCTGTTCCAGAGCTAGGACTCAGGAAACCTATTCTGCCAACAGCCTGCCTGTTGTGGACGTCTCTTAAGGAGGGAACCCAAGGAATTGCCAACCCATTTCAGTGTAGACAGCATGCCTTTTCCGTTTAGGCTCCAGGCTCTTCCAAATGTACCAAGCTGCCGATGTCATCAGTGCCTTACCTTGAATCCCACCGACCACTGTCTGCTGTGCCTAGAGAGGGAAGGTCGTGGACCACAGTGTACAGTGTGTCTCCCAGAACATCAGGATGATGTTTGGTAACTTTACACTACACTCTGCACAGGATAGATGCTGTATATTCGTCATTTCTGTGTTACAGAGCACTTGCGTTTCATACGTCTGCCATTGGTACATGCATAAGTCGCAGTACGTGATACTGTTACGTAACAGGAAGTACAGGTATGTTCTGACTGAAGCACCAGGTATGAGGATATGGCTGGGTACTAGGTGGACGCACTGGTCCCAGTCTCCTCAGACTGACATGAAGTCTCAAGTTAAGCAGGTTTTGAAAGCCCAAATCCCCCCAAAGGGCTTGTCCAAGGCTGGTCTCAGATGTGTGGGTCTGACTCCAAACTGTCCTGAGACATACACTTGACAGCGTCTGGAGTATCCTGGTGAGAATGAGCAAGTTCTGTGGGCGTACATCCCCCAAGGGGACCCCTGCTTCTCTTCTGTCATTTGTCCCTGCAGTCTTAAGCACATCTAAAAGCCAAGTTAGCCAAATTACGTGATTGTTTGGCATTTCTCCAAATCACAGAAAAGCCAGCCAACGTATTCCAGGAGCCTGTGCCCCAGACCAACCAAGAAAAGAACCCACGAGGGAGAAGCAGAGGACAGACCCCTGGCTCATTTCATCTTTCCAATGTAATGGGGAGTTTCCATTGAATTAGGAGAGGTTTGCAAGGCAGCACTGTGATCCTATGTTGAGTTTGAATCTGTATCAGAAAGCACCAAGTCAACAACTCCCTGCGTTGTCACAGCTGAGCAGCTGGGGTCATCAGCAGCCTCATGGATTCCTGAAAGCTGACCCTGACCATGACTATTAGAGCAGTTTACTTGTGATCTGGCAGCTTGTGCTTTCTTCAAAGAAATATAGCCATACTGTACTCTTCCTTTTCAACACATGTTGACCCTGTATCACTGTTTACCTTAAGAAGCAATTACTTAGAAGGTATTTTTGTACACAGTCATCCCCAGTGATTCTTCATGCAGTACAAATGGGTGAAGAATACACAAATTTGTAGAGCTGTCATAAGCATATAGTTGATGTATTGAGTTCTTTGTTTAAAAAAAAAAAAGCAACCTTTAAAAGGATTTTTTCTTGGGTAAGCCTTACATCAGAACCCCCTGAAGTTTTTAGGTTCAGTGGGAATTTTGCCTGGATAAAGACTAAAAGAGTAGTCTTAATACATGAATAACTTTTCAAAGAGAAAGGGACTCCTCTTTGTTATATGATGCCAGTTCCTCTTTATTAAGGAAGATTTCTGTGGGTCCTGGGTGATCATGTACCGACCAATGTCTTTCTTAATTTTTGTTACTGATGAGATAAATCCTATTTGTAAGGAGATGCTCATCGGTGGCTTTTTTTTTTTTTTTTTGCGGTATGCGGGCCTCTCACTGTTGTGGCCTCTCCCGTTGCTGAGCACAGGCTCCGGACGCGCAGGCTCAGCGGCCACGGCTCACGGGCCCAGCCGCTCTGCGGCATGTGGGATCTTCCCGGACCGGGGCACGAACCCGTGTCCCCTGCATCGGCAGGTGGACTCTCAACCACTGCGCCACCAGGGAAGCCCAGAGGTGGCATTTTTGTTGTCCTCATTACGTCACTGAAAAGGAGCTGATTCTCTTGTCAATAGCATGAGAAAATCCAGGGCATTTCTGGAAAAGTTAAGCATTAAGATACTGGGATCAGAAAACAACAACAACAAAATTGCCTCAGAGAGCCCAAATATTGAGTATTGCATTTTACCTTAGGTAGGGAAATGACTTAAGAAATTTATATGTTAGTTCTGAGTTGCTTGGGGTCCCCAGATGTCTGGCACTAATATTAATAACACTATAACCTCAACTTTTTTTGAGGTAGTGCAAAACTTTCAATCAATCTGAATGAAAAATACTCCAAAAAAGTAATTGTGTTTATTTGATATATGCAAAAAGTAATCAAATTTAGTACCGATGTGTACATTCCTAACTAGCTAGCTGGAGATCATTTAGAAGTTGAGTATGTCAAAGCCACAGAGAACCTGTGCATTAGATCTCGTTCAGTTAGTAACCTTTACTGTGTCCCATGTATGTTTGTTAAAAAAATAAATAAAACTGAAAGCCTTTGTATAAACTCATTCTTGGGAGTCCGTGTGAGGGGCTGTGTACACTGGGGCTGCCCCTGGTGATGTGCAAAGTGGCAGTATGACCTCTCACTTGGTGCCAGTGTTTCTCTAGGAGTTAAAACACTCTGAGAATTCCAATAACATTTCCCCTAGGCTTCCCACTAGCAGAGCTGGTGTTTTAGGAAACTTCAGTGTATTGGGTGCTTTTCCACCAATTTTGGTAGGTCAATAGGGAAGGTCAATGGACTACCCTTTTGATAGGGGGACAATTGTAAGGGTCATGGCAGCCAAAGTACAGCTGAAAGAGATGGGATGATGGGTTCTGTTCCATTTGGTGTAATTGAAGCAACAGGAGAGACTAGATCAGAACTAACCCTTTCTCTAGCTTTCTCCAGCACAAATGGTAAGTTTTCACTTCTCCACCCTACATTCTACATAGAAGGAGACCAGTGTTTGGCGTCACTAGTTGGTAGTGACATTCTGCCACCTTTGCTAACTGCCCAAGGCCGAGTGGACAGAAGGTAACATAAATCTCAACAGGAATGCCTTTGCCAGGCCTCCATTTTCATCCCACACCTTTGGTGTTCCTGACGGGGTTCTGCTGTGATTGTGTTTTAAGAGGTCTCCTGGGGAATAATTGAGAATATCTGCTTTCTATGGAAAGGTTTCAAACTCAACTCCTCTCCTTCATGAGGCAATACAAGATCCACCAAACAAATGAGAGACTTTTCACGATATTCTTTATTGCCCTCAGACCCACATTGACAGTTAACATCAGACTATTTAGAGAACAGTTGTTTCCACCCTTGACCCATGTTGCTTCTGCACTGGTAAAGAGCCTTTCACAGAAATGTAACAAGGTGTACTTTATAGGAAACTTCTAGTTAAATTACCAAGTCCATGCTTTTAAATGTATCTACGAGTGCAAAACTTCCACACCCAAATGTTTTTAGTATCTAAGTCAAATATCAAAGGGTTTGCTACATAATCAGAAATGCACACACCACTATTCTGAAAATGAAGGCACATTTTCCAATAACCAGTGATAAGAAGTGCAGCATTGCCTAAGTGGGTGTGACAGCCTTTGCCCCTGGGCCACAGTGATGGCGTCCAGGGACGACATGTGGCATCTCCAGTTGGCTGCCCTAGAAGCTCAGGGATGTGCCCAGTGTGGCAGCAGGGCTCACAACTGGAAGCCACATCATTTACTGAAGGAGTGAAGTGGATTCACTGAATGTGAGGAGGGAAGGAACTTAAGCCAATTCTCTTTACCCGTTGTGTTAACAAATATCCCAAATGTTGGCCAAATAATTTAGGTTTTATTATTTTTCATAGAACAGAGGTTAGAAAACTTGAAATTGGTTTTGTATTTCCACTCCTCAGAGATGTCCAAATACCGATTCTGTTCCAATATCAACGTAGAAAGTGGTAAATTGGCAATAAACCATAGACCTTCACAGTAATTCCTTTTTGTTTCACAAAAGTTAACAGAAAACAAAACACAAAATTTTCAAATATTTATCAATATGTATAATTTGCCATCCAAATGCTTTTTAAAAATTAATAAATATCTCATTATTACACATTAGATGTACACGGAGTTCTCTCCTAATCCTTGGATTTAAACATCAAATTTTAATTCTTATTTAGTTCTGGATACAAAGAAACATTCATGTACTTAACTTTACAATATTTATTCTGGAACAAGTTATATTCAAAAGTCAAATGAACAGAGACCATTCCACTTGCAACCAACATACAGCTGTTACAAAAAAGTTAATTCAGTGTTCAAAAATGGATTTGCCCATTGATTTCGGCTTTAGTTGTCACTTGATTTGTGGTTAGAAACTTTGGTTGTGGTAAAAATGTCCCAGACAAGTGTGAATTCATGACCTCAAACACCAGGGCCACAGTGTGTGTCCCACTTGCATATATTCCTGCCTACAGCATTTCAAGGTGAAACAACAAAAGAGAAACTTTACATTGCATGAGATGCAGGAAGGAGGCGAGAACAGGCAGAAGCAACCTCACCTCCGCCTCCAGCATCCCTCCTAACACCGACCATTTTTCATGCATGAGGGGGTCCCGGCCTCCTCCTGGGCCATCCACGCCTTGTCTGCCTGTTCTTACCCTCCCCATCCCGTCTGCAGCCTAGTTTGCAAAGCCTTCAGACTCCCCAGACCCACCCAGGAGTTCCACCCTCCAGGGTCCTAGTTGAAGTTGGCCACACCAGCCATCAGGCCTGTCACGCTCCCACACTCTTTGTGCGTTTATTTCCTACTGGACTATATCCTCAGGCAGACGGAACCTTTGCACACTCACAGGAGCCCAGAACAATGCCTACTTCACGTGAACTAACGTAAGATGAGGCCAAGAGAAAGCTGGTTAGAGAAGCCAACAAGCAGTGCGGCTATACCGAGGAAGACCACACTCGGCCCCCAAACACGCCTGCCCGGGCAGCCTCACCAACACCCACCCCTGCTTGTTTTTTTTACATGCTACTGGGTGAACAGGGGATGTAGGTCTGGACGTGCTGCCCCCTCCCTTCTTTTTTCTTTTTCTTCCTCTGTCCTCCCATCCTTTCCTTTCCTGTCTTCCCCCATTGACTTCTCTTCCCTTGTGTCACTTTCCACAGTGGACCCCCCGTGACCCTCTTGTCCTATTCCTGCAGCATCCAGGACCCTCCTCCCTGTGTCTGTAAATTCTAGGATATATCGGTCCCCAAACTCTCCACATTTGTGTAACTTTCTAGTTGCCCTTGTTAGTTAAAATACCAAAACCCAGGGAGGAGCCCCGGAGTGCTAATTGCCCAGTCAACCTGCGTGTGCACACGTACAGACAGAGATGCACGTCCGTTGTAATCAATGTAGGTATATGCATGTGTATATATGTATATACAGACAGACAGAGATGCACATCTGTCATAATCAGTAGATATATGTATGTGTGTGTGTATATATGTATCTATACATATGCAATTGATATTCACAAGTCCTGGTATAAAGTTGCAATTTTTCTGGCTGCTATAAAATATGCCAGTTTTAAAACTGTTTATTTGTTGCTTGCAAACTTATAAATATGTATAAACTCCATTATAAATAAATTGTGGCTGGCAGATGGCATTTTATCTGCCAGCAATGATTGCATGGAGTTATAAATGCTTATTAATCCTCCACTTTTAAACTCACAGCATGGACGCTGGGATCTATAACATGAAGTGGCATGAAAACATAATCATACATTAGAGGGGAAAAACCATCAATGAGACAGGTAAGGGCTAGCAATTCGCACCTGAGGATGGTTCTCAAAGTCAAGACTGCCTACCAGCTTCACCCACAATTTATTAGAAAGGCAAATTCTCTGGCCCCATCCAGAACTACTGAGTCAGGAACTCCGGGGAGGACCCCCGATGGCTCTGATGCCTGCCTTTCACCCCAAGTCTGCTTACGAAGGCCTGTCTCTCTGCCAAAGGATTCCCTGGCTTGGTGTGCATAGGACTGGCCAGGACACTGGGGCTAGAAACAGCCTTCCACCAGTGCTGGGCTGTTTGGGTAAATATCTAGCTCTCTCCCCACGCTGGTGGATTAGCTCTGAGGTATGTCCAGCCCTGCTGCCCTCAGTCCCCAATGCAATTCGTTAGCCACATCCTGGTGACTTGCCTGACCATGCCTTCCTCATCAGCTTCCTTCCTTTCCCCACCCCTAAGTCTACATGGGCTCTGAGCTTCTCTCAAGGTCTGCTTCTGAGGGACGCCAAACTAAACAAAGGAATAGAAACACTTCCTTGTCCGTGTGAATAACTCACGCCTTTATGCATTTTGAAAAAAAGATGGAACATAAATGTAAACTCAAGGAGGGAAGCACTACTGGCCATTTTCCATCAGGGGCTGAGCTTTATGTACAAGCCCTAAAGGACTCTAATAAGTCCTGCACTCTGTCCTAGATTCAGTCACTGACTGTCGCCACCCTCCAGCAAGTCAATTGGCTCTGGTTTCCTCACTGAAAAATGGGTCCCTCCAGCTGTATTATCCCAGAACACTCCCTTACTTGCTGTCCCCTGAGGAGCAGGGACAGTTCCAGGTTAACAAGGTGTGCCAGTCGTTTTTCCACTTCTCTTTCTCAGGACCAACTTAAAGTTTTACTACAGAACCCTAGAGTATCATTCTGAAACCCAAGGCCAAGATCTGTCTGTGTCCTACAGTTACCTATTTACAATCTTTCCACAATCTCCTTCCCACTTCCCACCGGGCTGTCACCGTTCACAGAAAGGCATTTATGGATGGCATCCTTACATACTTGGCCAGCGAGAGAGCACAGATGTACACTTTTGAGAGTGAAGCATCTCAGGAAACAACTGTCCTCCATGCTTACACATAGTCACTGGCCCCCACAGCCTCTCAGGACAGGGACTGCACAGCCCGGTGGTGCAGGTGGAGAGCCAGGGCTCAGAGAAACTGAGCAACCAGCTCGAGGCCACATGGCTCTGTGCATACGGGAGCCAAGGTAGGCTGCCCGGGGAGCCTGGGATCCAAGGAAACGTGTGACTGGACTTCAAGAAGTGACTGATTCAGGGAAATAAGGACGAGGACATTTGTTTTCAAGGGTTACTTATATAAAGGAGTCACCCAGGCATCTGATGCTACCTGAAAGGAGAGCTCCATTTCAGGAAGCGGGCATCTTCAGGACAGCAGGCTGGACACGGAGCCAGGAGAATGAGTCGACACTGTCCCCAAGCACGGGGCCCTTTGAGGGGGCCGCACAAAGTGCTGTTTCATCCACTCCTCTCCCAGGCCTGCCCTGCTTTCAGCCAGGACTTTCCCTTCGCACTCGGCTTCTCACCTTCTGTCCTCATTGGAAATGATCACTGCTACCCTCCTCCATCAGGAGAACCCCAGTTGGGTCTTTGTCCAGCAACCCCAACAGCTGAGATGGCCCAAAACAGAATCATTGCTCAAATGAAACACAGGTAAAGGCCAGGCAGGCTCCCGGTCCTCTGGCCTCTCAAACATAAAAAGTCCGGAAGTGGTGGCTTAAACATAGGATTTAGGTGGGGAGTTATTTGATTTGAACACACCATCTGACTGTCCACCTGCTTCTTTTTTTTTTTTTTTTGGCCGTACCATGTGGCTTGCAAGATCTTAGTTCCCCAACCAGGGATCGAACCCTTGGCCCCGGCAGTGAGAGTACCGAGTCCTAACCACTGGACCACCAGGGAATTCCCCACCTGCCTCTACTATGAGCTGTTCAGAGTATCCCTAGTAGTCAGATGTCAAAGCTGACTGAAACCAGTGACCAGCGGCCCCACAGAAGCCCCGCAGGCTCCCAGCAGATAGGAGTGTCACTGGAAAGCACAGCTAATTCAAACAGGATGGTGTGGGTAGGAAGGGGAAGGGGGGTCTCCAGAGCTACTTAGCAAGATGGGCCATTTTAGGACTGCTGGACCCTGCCTGGCTCTCCCGGCAGACACAGAGGCCTGGGTCAAGTGGCAGGGGGCCCACGAGAGGGGCAGCAGGTCCTGGCACACTCCGAGGGCCCAGGGTGGCCCGGCACGGCGCTCAGTGACCACGCCCTGGGAGTTGGAGGCCCTGGAGCTGCCCCGACTGTGGCTGCAGCGAAGTTTGCCTCTGAATCCCGAGCTCCCTATGGAGCAGAGCTCAGAGAAGCGCTGAGAGAGTAGAACAGCTCTGTTGCCCACCGACCCTGTAGCCTTGAGCAAGGTGGGCACTACCTGAGCCTCAGTTTCCCCATCTGTGAGTGAGGCTCCGTGATACCCAGCATGTGGCGTTAAGGAAGAGAAGAGATGACCCAGGTGAGCTCTTACATGCTTTACATGCTTTACAAATGGGAGAAAACAAAGACTAGAAAATTGCTGCTACACCTCAAATCTGCTCCAATGGCTACAAAGGAGTGCCAGTTATGTCCCACTAGCACTGTTCTGTGGGAAGCGATCTTAAAACCTGAGCTTAAAAATACATATTTTGAATGAATATTGAAACAATATTTGATCCCCCATTACTTTTAATTTTCTAAATTGATTCTCATGCAAAAAGCGTATATTGCTTATCACCATTGAGATAAACACTAACTTCAGAGCAGAGAGCTACTAAACCTGCAGATTACCATTTCTTATACTCCCAAGAGAAAAACAAAACAGATCAAATGTTCAGGGGCCCTCAGTTCTTAACTCTTGTTTCCTACTTTCCTTTGCCCTTAACATGAGCGTTTTGGCCTTATGCAGGGGGGCGTGCAATTCTGTTGAAAGAAGTCATTTGATCCATTTTTATATGTGTGTACACTTGCACACAAAGAAGGATCATGCATCCCCATAGAGGTCAGATTTTTATGTATACGTCTGCAGGGCTGCAGGCCTCAAGGAGACAGAGTGCAGGGCAATTCTCACAGCCACCCCAAAGTCTACATTGTCACAGGGGAAGAGCCCGACCTAGCTGCTGTCTGGCATCCCTGTTCAGACCCCACTGCTTTTGGATAACTTGGAGCAGGGTATCTGTTCTGCACCTGAAAACAGACCATTCTAGGAAGAGGCAGGGCAGTCTAGATTAGTGCCAGACTCCCCATAAAGTTCCAATTCACTGCAGAACATTCTAGAAGATTGAAGCCACTGTCAGCTTTGGTTCATTGGACCTTCAAAGGGTAAAAACTCCACAGAAGGCTAACATGAATCCTTGGACCTGCCCCAAGCCATCCTCAGCCAACAGGTCTACCCCATCCTCCCATCCTGGCCATACAGGGTTCACGCACGTAGCATTAGAACTTTGTGGAATTAGCGCTCATTAGAATTTTTTAAATCTACCGTTAACTCCACATTCTCGAAGCATCAAACTTATTACTCTCCAATGCTAAGTGTATGCAGAGAGTCCTTCCGTTGCACTGATGAAGGGGGTGCTGCCGCAATGGATTTCACTGGGACAAGAGCCAACATTGCAGCACAAGTGAGAAGGTGCCAACGAATGAGTGAATCCTTCCATCTTTTAAAAGACAGCACCTGTTAAATCATATGGTAATCTCAAGCCAAACATTTTTTAAAAGTTAGAAACACTGTCGACTTCCTAACACCAAACGACCCAGTAGGAAATCAGTGTTTGATCCCAAAGGAAGGAGCCGGGACAAAGCGCTGCCCAGGGCATGAGCCCTTTTCATGGAGCAATTGGGAAACAATTGTAGAGACAAACCAGCCAATTTACCACCAATCTCTCCAGAAGTGGGACCTCAAACTGATTCCCAAAGCTCTTGAGCCTGGTCCCGAGCTTCAGGCAAACCTGAATCAGCCACAGCTGATGGAATGTCTCCAGGCAGGAACTCTGAGCACATGTGTTTGCACCCGTCTTCCACAGATCGTACACATGCTTCTTCCTCTACTGAGGAATATAAAGGGGGCGGGGTTTTACTAGCAGGTACTGCAGCAGCCTGTTGGCTAAGAGGATGTACAAACCCCCATCTATCCCTCCACTCATCCTCATTTTGTCCTTATACAGATAAAAACAAAGGAAGCATTTACCTGTCAAGATCTTGATCAGTGAGGCTTATTTTGTGCCCTATTTGGCAGTAAAGTGGATCCCCAAGAACCCCTGGACAACCGGAGTCATGGGAGACGGCATTCCTGTGCTCAGCACTACCTGAAACAGCTGGAGTAACGCCTACTCTTCAGTGCAGCAGCTCTAATCTCTGGTGCTGGAAACCCCATGCACACAGGTGTGATGCAGGCAGCCTGGGAGGCGTCGCCAAGGAGGAGGGACAGCCATGAGGACCAGCACTTCACAGGGCTTTACGTGCAGAGCATAGACAGCATCTTGCCTTATTCTATCACAATCCCAAGTGTTTATTACCGACCCTCCTGCTGCTTCTATTCCCTGTATTGTGCTTAGTAGGTAATACCTTCCCAGTGGACTTTCCCAGTGGAATGGGTCAGCTGAATTAACATTTTGCCCGGACAACTACAGTCAAACTTTGTTTTCATTAAAAACATACAGCACGGAACATCAGTCTTACATCTTTCTTAGTCTTAAAAAATATAAATATAGAGGGATAATTTGTACAGGATGTATAGGTATGTACACCTTTAATATGCACATGAGAATTCGGAACAAGTTTATGAAACTTGCACTTTAGGGAGGCCTTCCTCCTGGGGCTTTTGAACAAAGCTCTGAGCTAGTGGGCAAATGCTTGAGTTCCCATGGCCCAGTACCCATCTACCGGGAAGAAGTGAGCCCTCCTGACTGCAGGTGCAGTGTCGGGACGGGGCAGCTGGCAGGTCACGGGTTCCTCTCCACCGGCTGCTGAAGGCAGAGCTCGCTCCCGGCAGAGACGATGGGCAGGCTGTTCTCCAGGTGGTGGTTGATGAGGTCGTTGATACTGTCAAAGATCCTGTCCTTTGTGCGGATCTGTGAGGGTGCAGAGGGAAGGTTAGCACCACCCACAGGCAAAGGAAGAAGAACGCCCCCCACTGGGAGTCAGAACTGGAGATGCAGCCTCCTTAGCGACCCAGGGTTTCCCTGTGCTTTCAGAGGTGGTGTCTGCTAAGTCCCTGGTCCCTGTCACTGGCCAGTAAATTCAGTCAGTTCATCTGTCCACCCCTCTGGGACTGAGCCATGGCCTCCCCCACCTTTAGCAACCAGGGGCCGTGGTGAGATCCTCTACATCTCAACAGCCTCCTCTCTCTGGCTCCCCTCCTGCCCTCATGGGATTCATCCCAGAAACCTCTGTCCTGCACCACCCAGCGGTGTCTGCAGGCTCCCCTGCCCCTGCCACCTGCAGGCCTTTGCCCGGCAGTACTGGCCCAGACCTCTTCTTCCACCTGGGAACCTAGCTCAGCCTCCAGGTCAGCACCTTCAGACCCCCGTCCTTCCTCACCACCCCTCCCCAGGCCAGCTGTCAGCATCCTGCACACCTGCCAGAAAGGAGCCCACAGTTGTGAGGAGGGGCTCCAAGTTCCCACTGGAGAGTGACCCTTGCTGGGATGGAGGGGCAGTGCTGCACGTTTCTGGTCACTCAGTTCTAAAGCTTAGTAGGGTGCCTGTCCATGAACTTCTCCTGAATAGATGAAGGCCTGAGATGGGGTGAGGGTGCTGGGTGGCGCTTTGCCTCTTCCCTCTGCACAATGGCCCTGTGCTCTGGTCCCTGGGGGTCACCAGTCCCCCCACCCTGAGCCGGTACACTCACAGTATAGACCACACTTGAAGGAGGCAGTATGAGTTCTGGCCAGGAGCAGTGTCCCAGCGTGCTCCGGATGCAGCCCCAGGGCCCTACTTCTTTGAGAGGGAATGGAGATGGGGCAGGGAGTAGGCCCCTGGCTGTACCCACTAGTGCTCCAGTCCCATTGATGACCCTCACAATGGGTCTGGGATGCCTGGGTACCCCAACCCCTCTCTCCAGCCTCATTGCTGGGACCCATCCCTCCCTTGGAACAACCAGGGAACAACCATCCCTCCCTCAAGGATCTGAAGGCACATCTATTCTCCTCACTTACTTGTCCCAATATTCTTTCCCCAAGTTATTTTTTTGTTAATTTTATTGGAGTATAGTTGATTTAAAATGTTGTGTTAGTTTCTGCTGTACAGCAATATGAGTCAGTTATACATAAACATATATCCACTCTTCTTTAGATTCTTTTCCCATATAGGTCATTACAGAGTACTGAGTAGAGTTCCCTGTGCTATACAGTAGGTTCTTATTGGTTATCTATTTTATATATAATAGTGTGCATATGCAAATCCCAATCTCCCAATTTATCCCTCCCCCGCCCCTTTCCCCCTGGTAACCATAAATTTCTTTTCTGCATCTGTGACTCTATTTCTGTTTCGTAAATAAGTTATTTGTAACATCTTTTAGATTCCACATATAAGTGATATCATATGATATTTGCCTTTCTGTGTCTGAATTACTTCACTCAATATGACAATCTCTAGGTCCATCCATCCTTCTCCAAGTTCTTAATCTCACTCTCCTTTCTTAATGTGGCCACCCTTTTTTCTCCCCCTCCATCAACCCACCAATGGGATGTCCATCTCTAGGCCTTCAGTCCCATATCTCATTCTCTCTCTAAATCTATGCTTCAGGTGTGTATATCAGAAGCCCCTGCCCAGGCCATCTGCCCTGGGCTTTAAACTTTTTAAAATTAGGATGCTCTCCTCTCCTGGGTTCCAACTGATGTGAGGCTCCTCCCCACCCACCTCTGTAAGCACTGAAGGGGAAGAAACTTCCCAGGCCATGGGGTCCCCTGACTCTTGGGCATTAAGCCTCAGTAAGGGTGTAATCTGATGGGCACATTCAGAAAAAAATCTTTTTGCAAGACTTTCTGGCATCTTTGCATCAAGGTTGTTTAATCCTCCTGGGGCTCCTTAGAATTCCCCACCCAGAAAGACCCCCTGGGTAACACAACAGGCCCCTTCCTTGGATGCTGAAGGCACCCAGGAGCTCAGCTTGAGCCTAGTATTATCGGGGTGTTGCCTTTACATCATTGACTCCTTATTTCCACTTCTTAATGATTAACACTCATTTATGTTCTGGGGCAATAGAGACAGATGAAGAAGGATTTATGTTGGGAAAGTGTCTGGGACAGTGGTCTAAACCTGGGCTCACGTTGGCATCACCTGAGTTGCTCTCAGTAACCCCATACCTAGGCCAACTTCACCAGGAGCTTGGGATGGGGCCTGGGCACTAGCGTGTTGTATGTTCCCTCCATGATTCCAACATGCTGCCAAGCTGAGGAACACTGGTCAGTGTTTTTGTAGTACGTAGGCTGGCCAGTATAAACATGCACACATGTAAGCACACAGAAGAGTAAGCCATATAAAGAAGTAGGCAGTTTACTTCACTCCTATAAATACTTGCTGAAACTCTGATCTAGCTCCTGCCCAGAGAACTTGCAGCACACAGAGCCATCTGTGTGGACTCACCTGCCATGTGCTGGAAATGCCAATGGCTGATTTTAAAAGCCCAGCAGCCCAGACAAACCTAGGACACACTTCTCCAGATACATAAAGGGATTCTGCTACAGTGATGACACATGAATGTTAACCCCAGAAAACTACGTTAGGCTTTGCATAGCAAAAAAGCACATAAAAGTGCGGATGAGAGCCTTTGTTTTAGTTCAATACGCATATATTGAAAATGAAGAAAAATCTGAAATCAATAATCTAAGCTTCCACTTTAGGAAACTAGAGAAGGAAAAGCAAGTTAAGTTCAAGTTAAGTAAAGGGAAAGAAATAATAAAAATTAGGGCAGAAATCAATGAAATTGAAATAGGAAATCAATACAGAAAATCAATGATCCCCAAAGCTAGTTCTTTGAAAAGATAAATAAAATCAATAAGCCTCTAACCAGGCTAAGTAAGAAAAAATGAAAGAAGACACAAATTATTAATATCAGAAGTGAAAGAGGGGTCATCACTACAGATCTCACAGACATTAAAAGGATAATAAAGGAATATTACAAATAACTTGAAGCTTTCCCAGTAAGATCAGGAACAAGGCAAGGATGTCCCATCTCATTACTCCTTTTCAACATCATAGTGGAAGTCCCAGCTAATGCAACAAGTCAAGAAAAGGAAATAAAATGTATGCTGATTGGAAAGGAAGAAATAAAACTGTCTTTGCTTACAGATGATATGATTGTCTATGAATAAAATCCAAAAAAATCAACAGCAACAACAACCAAAATACAAACAACCAAACATTCCTGGAACTAATAAATGATTGTAGCAAGATTGCAGGATAAGAGGTTACTATACAAAAGTCAGTTGCTTTCCTATATATAAGCAATGAACAAGTTGAATTTGAAATTAAAAACATAATACTATTTATTGGGTTGGCCAAAAAGCTTGTTTGGGTTTTTCCCAAAACATCTTATGGAAAACTCCAAACAAACTTTTTGGCCAACCCAGTATATTAGCACCCCCAAAATGAAATAGTTATAAATCTAACAAAATATATACACAATTATATGAGGGAAACTACAAAATTATGAGAGAAAGTTTTAAAAAACTAAATAAATGAAGATATATTCGGTATTCATGGATTGAAAGACTCAATATTGTCAAGATGTCAGTTCTTCCCAACTTGATCTATAGATTCAATGCAGCCCCAATCAAAATCCCAGCAAGATATTGTGTATATTGACAAACTTATTCTAAAGTTTATATGGAAAAGCAAAAGACCAAGTGTAGCCAACACAATACCAAAGGAGAAGAATAAAGTTGGAGGACTGAT
This sequence comes from Pseudorca crassidens, assembly GCF_039906515.1. Classification (NCBI taxonomy): domain Eukaryota; kingdom Metazoa; phylum Chordata; class Mammalia; order Artiodactyla; family Delphinidae; genus Pseudorca; species Pseudorca crassidens. The sequence goes on from NC_090302.1 coordinate 93,645,850, forward strand.
AATACTCAACTTCAAGTTTTATAATAAAGCTTCAGTAATCAAGATAGTGTGGTATTAGTGAAAGAACAGACAAATAGATCAATGGAACAGAATAGAGAGCCCAGAAATAGACCCACACAAATATAGATGACTGATCTTTGACAAAGAAGCAAAGGCAATACAATGGAGTAAATATTGTCTTTTCAACAAATGGTGCTAGAACAGCAAATTGTGCTGGACAACCACATGCAAAAAACTGAACCTAGACACAAACTGTACACTCTTCACAAAAATTGACTCAAAATGGATGATAAACCTAAATGTAAAATGCAAAACTATAAAACTCTTACAAGATAACATAGGAGAAAACCTAGATGACTGTGGGTTTGATGATGACTTTTTATTTATGATATCAAAGGCATGATCCATGAAAGAAGGAAATGAGAAGCTGGATTTCATTAAAATTAAAAACTTCTGCCCTTCAAATGACACTGTCAAGAGAATGAGAAGACATGCCACAGATGGGAAGAAAATATTTGCAAGAGACATATCTAATAAATAAAATAATATATAATAACAATAAATAATAAAATAATAAGTTTGGACTATTATCCAATACAATATTCTACTATACAAAGAACTCTTAAAACCAATAATAAGAAAAAAAACAACCAGACTTAAAAATGGGCCAAATCAAGAATACATAATGGGGAAAAACAGCCTCTTCAATAAACGGTGTTGGGAAAACTGGACATACAAAAGAATCAAACTAGAATACTTTCTCACACCATATACAGAAATAAAATTGATTAAAGACTTAAATGTAAGACCTGAAACCATAAAAATTCTAGAAGAAGACCTAGGCAGACACTCTCTGACATCGGTTTTAGCAATAGTTTTTTGGACATGTCTCCTCAGGCAAGGGAAATGTAAGCAAAAATGAACAAATGAGATTACATCGAACTAAAAAGCTTTTGTACAGTGAAGGGAACTATCGACAACAAAAAAAGGCCACCTATAGAATGGGAGAAGATATTTGCAAATAATAAGCCCAATACAGGGTTAATATCCAAAATATACAAAAAACTCACACAACTCAACATAAAAAAGAAAAATAACCTGATTAAAAATGGTCAAAGGACCTGAATGGACATTTTTCCAAAGAAGACATACAGATGGCCTGTTGGCCAACCGGCATGGAAAGATGCTCAACATCATTAATCACCACAGAAATGCAAATTAAAACCACAGTGAAATATCACCTCACACCTGTCAGAAGGGCTATTGTCAAAAAGACAAAAAATAACAAGTGTTGATCAGGATGCGAAGAAAAGGGAACCCTCCTACACTGTTGGTGGGAATGTAAATTGATGCAGCCACTGTGGAAAAGCAGCATGGAGATTCCTCAAAAAATTAAAAATAGATTTCCCATGTGATCCAGCAATTCCACCTCACTGTCCTAGCAGTATCTGCAAGGGTGGGAGCAGCAGTGGAGGTGGGAAGTGGTGGGTCAACCTCAGGATGTTAATTTTTGGAGTAGAATATCAGGTTTGGGATCTGAGGGCACAGGAGAGACTGAGTGAAGTCTCTGAGCTCTTCTCACCACCCCCCTTCATTGATTCTGGACGTTTTCTCCATCAAGGTTGACTAAGCCAGATGTGGACATCTGTCAGAAGGGACACCCTATGCCCGGGTTTTGTTCTGTAGTCTGGGCTCTTCACCTTGATGAGCAGTGGAAGAGGGCAGTGGTGGACGTGAGTGCCATGAGGATGGGGTGATGCAGGGGGCAGTCATCCAGGAGGGCAAAGGAGAGGACAGCTAAGTTGCAGCCTGGTCTGAGCACACCTGATCACCTCACAGGTGAGCCTCCATGCCCTTGCAGATGTGGGGCTGCTTGATCAGCCCTTTGGAACTCTAACTTTCCAGCAGTATTGGGTTTATGAACTTTTGTTCAAACTGTTCAGAAAGTATAATAATTCCTTGTTGCTTGTATCAACTAGCACAGAAAATTCTACCTTAAAAATAATTTTTTAGGAGCTCTGTAGATGGATAGAATTGTAGTCTCTCTAAATGCAGAACTTTCATCCCAGGAAGATTCTCTGGGGCCCTGCTAGTTCTAAGTGCTCACCTCTGTGAGGCTTCCAGGATGCCAGCTGATAAGGCACTGCTCAAGAAAGTACCAAAAAAGTCCAAATTCCAGCTTAAAGGAGGAAGGCTGGGGCACTCAATGCATCCCCAAGCTGTCTGACCCTGCAGTGCTCACCACCAGAGACCATGCCAAATGTACTTTGGCGGGGGAGAACACTGGGCGCAGAATGCAGACCCAGGGAGGACAGAGCCATCCCACAAAGCTAACCTGATAGCTTTGTGAAAATCTGTGAACACAGAGCAAACTAGGAAGAGAAGAAGCACAGAGTAGCGTGGACAGCAGGCTCTCCTGCAAGCCTGCCTGGACTGCTGAGAAGCGGAGGTTGGACGCTCACCTGCATCCTTACAGGTGAGGCTCAGCCATCCCTTTCCCAGGATAGAAGCTGTGTGCCTTTTGCTCCCTCTAGTGGCTGGCAGAACACAGTGGCGAAGAAATTGAACTGAGAGCTGGAAGCTTCCTTCAATATTATCTGGTGTTGCCCTCCCCAAACATTTTCTTCTTAGCCATGAAGCAACCCTGTGACACAAAGCCCCAGGCAGAGGCCCCAAAATGTACAGGCCAGGAAGGATGCGTTCACTAGACTGTGGTTCTCAGCTTGAGCAGCATCAAAAGCCCCTAGGGTCTTCTGGAAGCACAGACTGCCTGACACCCCCACCCCAAGAGATTCTGACTCAGCAGGTGGAGCCTGAGAATTTGCATTTCTAGCAGGTTCCAGTGGACAGGGGACCCCACTCTGAGAACCACTGGGCGAGAAGAGTACAGCTTGAAGCTCTGTTGGTCTAATTGCATTGTTGACAGGAACGTGACAGTACCTGCCCTGTTCATTCAGCCCCTCCACCCACCCAGTATCAAAACAGAAATGATGGGACATTCTCAAGATGCTCCACTGAGATGTAAACCAGCCAGACACCAGCGCTTTCCTTCGTCACCCAGCTGGGTGCCAAGCAGCATTCTGTGTGCTTTGTGAACTACCATCGGACCTCCCCCCCAACCCCCAAGATAACTGTCTGGTGTAGTGACAAGAAGCCAGTTTCAAGCACCTGGGTTCACCTCCCCACCTGTCACCTCCTAATGGTGCCCTTTAGGGCAAGTTACCGACCTCTCTGAGCCTTCATTCCCATGTAAATTTGTTATCATAATAGTCCTACTTCATAGGATTCTCATCAGAAGTAACTGATTAATGTGCATGAAGAATTTCACACAGTGCAGGGCCCCTAGTACATGCTCAGTAAATGTTTGCTGTTCCTGTTTTTCATACCATACTGAGCAGTTTAAACTTACCCTGAAGGCAACGGCCATCCTGGAGAGATTTAGAGCAGGGAATGACATTAGCGGAGCCTCCTGCTGGCAGTGAAGGGTGGGGGGAAATGCACTGACAATCCAGGAAGAGAGGGACCCTTTCAGAGATATTTAGGGGATTGGTCAGTCAGAGAATGTGGAGTGTGAGAGGGAGGTGCTGGTGGCAGAGGCTTGCTGACTGGGCAAGCCATGGGAAGGCATCCAGGGGGCAGCTGGGGTGAGGAGCTGGGAACGATGGGATGATACCTTCCCCTTTAGACGTGGTAGGCTCAAGTTGCCTAGAACACTTATGTGGAGTTGCTCTGTAGGCATTTAGAAATTGTGCATTTAAAAATGGTATATTAAGGGAGTTCCCTGGGGGCCTAGTGGTTAGGATTCCAGGCTTTCACTGCCACAGCCCGGGTTCAATCTCTGGTTTGGGAACTGAGATCTCACAAGCCACGTGGTGCGGCCAAAAAAAAAAAAAAATCATGCCTTAAGGAGTACATTCAATCGATGACAAAATGATTACATTCAGCCCCGTCCAAAGGGTGGCACTAGAACAGGCAAAGCTGTCAGTTGAAGATGTCTCCTGATGAAAACTCTGATTCCACAGGAACAGTTGCACATACAGACCTGCAGCCCTCTGTCTACTGTCTCAGCTTTGGCTGGATCCACTGACATCTTCCCACCCCCAAAAGTTCATGCCTGAATGCAACCTAACACAGATAGGATGTAGACCCACCCTGGCCACATTGCCTGGCTTCTTCCAGACTTGAAATTAAGGTGCAGTCCAAGTCCCTCCTAAACCCAATGGCCACAGTGCTGGATCCACATCAGCCCCCGGGGCTGCAATGCCAAGGGTCGTACTTGGAATCTTGCACGCTAGTTGCTTACATTTTCCAATTGATGCCTTGCTCCACATGTACACTCATTTTCCATCCAAACTGTAAGCTTGATCATGAATCCCTGCACAGCTGGGATCCTGGAGATCTTCCAATCTCCCCCTCCCACCCCATGGTTTCCCTGACCAGCCACATCCAGGGGGGACTATTTTGGGCTGCCTGGCCCTGGTTCCTTATAGGTGTAATGTCCCTTCTTTTTCCATTTCCAAGGTACTAAGGAGCCTCAATCATCCCCAAGTTTACCCAAAAGTCAGCAAAGTCTGTTTCTGATAATAGAAGAGAAAAAAGGTAGAAGCCTGACCACGGTATCCAAAAGGGAAATTCATAGGAAATGTTCACCAATCAGGGTTTCTTCAGAGCCATGCCAGAGAAGCACAGAAATGTTGTGGACACATTAGCTCCAAGCTCCCCTAGGGCACTGGTGTATTTACAGAAAAAAAGGAGGGAAGTTCCCTTACCAAATATTGAGTGGGGAAGATACTAAAATGTACCTATGTGTTTTTACTTCTTTAATTTTGTAATTGTCGATAGAAAATAGAGATGGGTGAATAGCTGATGTTTTACATCATTAAATGATTCTCTTTTTACAGGAAAGGCATGAGTAAAGAAATTCTAATTTAAAATGTAAGGCTGAATATAGGCATTGTCTTATCCCATCTTCGCCAAACCCAGTGAAATGACAGTAGAGGAATAAACTTCTAAAACAAAAAAGAAGGATGTGGATTGCCAATGGATACTGTAACATCAGCACACTGTGGGCTAGCAGAAAAGAGGAAGGCTGTTGAAATAAAAGAGTGAGGAGGAGGGTAGCCTAGAATGTAGAGGGGAGGGCGAATCCTGCAGCTGAGGAGAGAGAGGAGCAATGGTGGGAGGGAGAGCAGTTAGGCTGCCTGGAGAATGCTCCAGAGTAACTTAGCCAGCAGCTCCACCACCCCCTCCTTCCCCTTTGCCTCCTTATAGCCAAACTAGTATTTTGCCTTCAGGGAAGAAGCCAGAGAATGTTTATCCAAAGAAATTAAATAAGACGTCTGGGGAAAATTAAGGCTATAGGAGGGTAAAGGTGATTCCAAGTAAAACGCTCCTGGGAGGTACCCAGCGTAAAAGTCCGAGCCCCCTCCACCCCTTCTCACCCTACAGTCCTCTAATCTGTCATACAACAGCTTCCCTTCACCTAATCCCCTCCAAAATATCCCTACCCCATGTCTCACCCACCACACACACATAATCTCAGTCAGTCTTCAATGCTAATGCCAGGAAAGACTAGAGGGAAAGATACCTAAATGTATTACAGCAGAGGAGATCCATCCCAGGAAAATCAGTCCAGTCTCTTGTTCTTCTATATGGCAAGGAAATGTACTGGGCATCTTAAGAATGTCAGTACCATGAAAAGAAAAATCATGATAAGCAAACAAACACCTGACCCCACAAGTTAAGTTGGAAAATAGACAAAATATTAAAAACAACTCATATTAATAACACCAAAAAGTAAAAATGTTCTTCTTCTTTTTAACCATTAAAAAGAACAAGATGCACAAAAAAGTAAAACAATCAGAAGATAACAAATTTTCCTTTAGAAATTAAATATACAATTTGTAAAATTATACATATATTAAGTTTGGAAGATCATCAAGGAAAGCTTTCAGAACATAGAGCAAATTTTCAAAGAACTGGAAACTTGCAGGAAAGAAGAGACAGAAGATCAATCCAAGAGATCCATCCCCTCAACAAGGTGTTCTAAGGGGAAAGAATAAAGAAGGTAAGAAATTATCAAAGAAATAATATAAGGAAATTGCTATGACCTAAGAAAAAACAAAAATTTTCAGATGGAAAGGGTTCATCACATCTCTGGAAAAATGAATAAGAAAAGGTACACACAGATTCATGACCACGTCATTGTAGAAGGTAAAGAAAAAACTAAAAATGTCTAGTAGGTAAAGAAAAAGTAATCTACAAAAGATTAAGAATCAGAGCAGCCATGCTACAGGCAACCATAAGGTGAATCAAAGTGACTTCAAAATATATTTTCAGACATGTAGGAATGAGAAAGTTCATGCCCATGTACCTGTTTTGAGAAATAACTCCAATTAAAGTGAGTGAAAACCATAAAAGAGGAAGATATAGTATACACAACAGGCTGAAACTCACCCAAGACTCCAATGAGACTATGTCCTTAGAATAATGGGTTTGCTTTAGTAATCTATTAGTCCACATTAGAACAGAAAATCAGACTGTCTTCATGTATGTTCCAAAAATAGTTGGAATGAGCTGGATAATAGTAATGACATGGTGAGGAAAACTTAGGTCTCTTCTCTCAAGAAGGCAATTCAATATTAACTTATTTAAAAGTAATTGTATAAAATAATATGAATATGATGTAATGTTGGGCCTAACATAGAAATGTAATATATGTATAACATATTTGCCAATAACAGTACAAAGGAGGTGGGCAGAGCAAAGCTGCATTAGGCTAAGGAAATAATTTCAGAGGGTAAGGTAATATAACAATGCATTGTTAAGTCTGTAACATTAATATAATAGATTTAATATGTATAACAGTAATGCCACACTAAGGGGATACAATCTCTGACCAAAATGGAATGAAACTGGGACTCAACAGCAGGAAAAGAATTCAGAAACTCACAAATACATAGAAATTCAAAAAAAACTCCTACATAATTAATTAGTCAAAGAGATATCAGGAGGGAAATAAGAAAATACTTAAAATAAATGAAAACGAAGACACAACAGACCAAACTTATGAGCTACAGCTATACTTAAGAAATTTATAGCTGTAAATGTCTATATTAAGACAGAAAAAATCTCAAATCAATAACATAACCCCTCACTTAAAGACCCTGAAAAAAAGAAGAGTATACTAAACTTAAGGCAAGCAGAAGAAAGAAAATCATAAAGATTAAAGCAGAGATAAACAAAATGGAGAATAGAGAAACAATAGAAAAAAAATCAATGAAACCAAAAGTTGGTTCTTTGAAAATGTCAACAAACTTGACAAACCTTTAGCTAGATTGACCAAATTAAAAAACAAAGAGGACTCAAACTACTATACTTAGAAATGAAAAGGGGAACATTTTCCCCACATTATAAAAATAAAAAAGATTATAAAAGAATACCATGGAAAATTTTATGCCAACCAATTTGATATTAGGTGAAATGGACAAATTCTTAGAAAGACACAAACTATCAAAACTGACTCAGGAAGAAATACAAAATCTGAATACACCTATAACAAGTGAAGATATTAAGCAGTAAACAGAAGTACCCCAAAAGAAAAGCCCAGGACCAGATAACTTCACTGCTGAATTCTATCAAATGTTTAAAGAAAAATTAATATAAATTCTTTGGAATTTCTTCCAAAAAGTAGAAGATGAGGGAATACTTCCAAATTCAATCAATGAGGCCAGTAGTACCCTGATACCAAAACCAGACAAAGAAACTACAAGAAAAGAGAACTACAGACTAATATCTCTTATGAATATGGATGCAAAAAATCCTCAACAAAAAGTACTAGCAAACCAAATCCAGAAACGTATAAAAATAATTATACACTATGACCAAGCAGAATTTATTCCAGGAATGCAAGGTTGGTTTAACATCTGAAAACCAATTGATGGAGTTGAACATATCAATAGAATAAAAAACAAAAATCACATAATTATTTCAATAGGCACATAAAGAGCATTTGACAAAATCCAACACTTTTTCATGTTAAAAGATACTCAAAAAAGTAGAAGGAAATTTACTTAACCTGATAAAGGACATCCACAAAAACTCACAGCATCATACCTAATGGTGAAAGATTGGATGCTTTCCCCTTAAGATAAGTAAAAAGATAAAGACGACCACTCTTGCCACTTCTATTATTCTATTGGATGTTCTAGCCAGGGCAAATAGTCAATAAAAAGAAATAAAATGCATCCAGATTTGAAAGAAGTAAACTATCTCTATTCACAGATAATATGATCTTATATGTAGAAAACACTAAGGAATCACTAAAAACTACTATTAGAACTAATAAATGAGTTCAGCTAGTTTGCACGATATAAGATTAATATAAACAATTAATTGTAGTTATATACTTGCAAAGAACACAATGAGAATGAAATTGAGAAAACAATTGCATTCATGAGTGCATCCAAGAAACAAATATATAGAGAGGAATAAATTTAACAAAGTAAGTGGAAAACTTACACTCTGGAAACTAAAAAAACATTGTCAAAAGAAATTAAAGATCTAGATAAGTGGGAAAACATCCCATGTTAATGGACAGAAGACAGCATTGTTAAGATGGCAATACTCTCTATCCCCCAGTTGATCTGTACATTCAACACAATTCCTATAAGAAACCCATCTGACTTCTTTGTAAAAATTGACAAGCTGTTTCTAAAATGTATATAAAATTGTGAGGTTCCCTGAATAGCTAAAACGATCTTGAAAAAGAACAAAGTCAGAGGACTCACTCTCTTTGACTTAAAAACTTACTACTAAGCAACAGTAATCAAGGCAATGTTGTACTGCCATAAAGGTAGACATAGGGATCAACAGAATGGAATTGAGATGCAGAAATACACCCACACATATATGGTCAATCGATTTTCAGCAATGCCAAACATATTCAATGGGGGAAAGAATAGTCTTTTCAACAAATGATGCTGAGAAAACTGGATATCCACCTGTAAAATAATAAAATCGAAACATTGCCTCACCCCAAATATACAAATTAACTCAAAATGGACCAAAAGCCTAAATGGAAAAGCTAACACTATAAAACTCTTAGAAAAAACAGAGGGATAAATATTCATGAAAAAGACTTTAAAATAACTTGAAGGTGCCTTAAAGATGCTCAAAGAACTAAATAAAGATGTGGAGAAAGTCAAGAAAATGATGTACGAAAATAATAGAAACATCAATAAAACCTATTTAGAAAACCTAAATAGGAACCAAAATGAAACTCTGGAGTGGAAAAGCACAAGACAGAAGAAAGAATCAGGGAGCTTGAAGATAGGACAATTGAAATTTTTGAGTCCCAGGAACAGAAGGAAAAAAGATTGAAGAAAAGTGAACAGAGCCTAAAGGACCTGTGGGATACCATAAAATAGATCAACATATGCATTGCTAGAATGCTAGAGGGAGAAGAGAGTAAAAAGAGAAAGACATAGTACTTGAAGAAATAATGACAGAAATTTTCCAAATCTGATTAAATACACGAGCATAAACGTCCAAAAAGCTCAATGAACTCTAATAAGGATAAATATAAAGAGACCAACAAAACTGATCATTAGAGAAATGCAAATCAAAACTACAATGAAATACCATCTTACATCCATTAGGATGGCTACTATCAAGAAAATAGAGGGCTTCCCTCGTGGAGCAGTGGTTGAGAGTCCGCCTGCCGATGCAGGGCACACGGGTTCATGCCCCGGTCCGGGAAGATCCCACATGCCGCGGAGCGGCTAGGCTCGTGAGCCATGGCCGCTGAGCCTGCGCGTCCGGAGCCTGTGCTCCGCAACTGGAGAGGCCACAACAGTGGGAGGCCTGCATACAGCAAAAAAAAAAAAAAAAAAGAAAATAGAAAATAAATGTTGGAGAGGATGTGTAGAAATTGGTACCCTTGTATACTGCTGGTGGGAATGTAAAATGGTGCAGCCACTGTGGAAAAAATATGATGGTTTCTCAAGAAAATATTACAAATGAATTACCATATGATCCAGCAAATCCACCTTTGGATATATACTATAAAAGTCGAAAGTGGGGTCTGGAAGAGATATTTGCATACCCATGTTCATAGCATCATTTTTCACAATAGCTAAAACATGGAAGCAACCCAAATATCCATCCACTGATGAATGGATAAGCAAAATGCGATACAATGCGATACATACATATAATGGAATATTATTTAGCCTTAAAAAGGAAGGAAATTCTGACACATTCTACAATGTGGATGAAACCTGAGGGCATTGTGCTAAGTGAAATAAACCAATTACAAAAAGACAAATACTATATGATTCCACTTATATGAGGTATACTTACAGTAGTCAAAATCATAGTTACAGAAAGTAAAATGGTGGATGCCAGGGACTGGGGGTTGGGAATGGGAAGTTATTGTTCAATAGGTATAAAGTTTCAGGTTTAAAAGATGAGAAGGGTTCTGGAGATGGATGGCGGTTGTGGTTGCCTAACTATATAAACATACTTAATATCATTGAACTGTACACTCAAAAAGTAGTTAAGATGGTAAATTTTATATTACATATATTTTACCACAATAAAAAGTGAAGAGAAAAAAAAGAAAAGGAAGAAATGTAGGCAAAGGATCTGAATAGTCATTTCTCCAAAGAAGATACACACACGGCCAATAAGCACATGAAAAAACGCTCAACCTCATTAGTCATCAAGGAAAATGCAAATCAAAACCACAATGGTATACCACTTTACATCCACTAGTATGTCTAGAATCAAAAAGTCAGATAATAACAAGTGTTGGTGATGATATAGAGGAATTATAACCCTTATACACTGCTGGTTGGAATGTAAAATGGTATAGCTGCTTTGGAAAACCGTCTGGCATTTCATCAAGAGACAAAGTACAGAGTTACCATTTGACCTAGCATCCCACTCTTAGATATATATCCAAGAGAAATGAAACATATGTCCATGCAAAAACTTGTACGTACCATTTATAGCTGCATTATTCACAATAGCCAAGTGTCCATCAACAGACTAATCATAAACTGTGGTATGTCCAAAAATGGAATATTATTCACCCATAAAAAGGAATGGAGTGCTCACACATATTACAGCATGGGTAAGCCTTTAAAACATTATGTTAAGTGAAAGAAGTTAGTCAAAAGTCCACATATTATATAATTCTATTCATACATATGTCCAGAATTGGATAATCTATAGAGACAGAAAATAGCTGAGTGGTTCCTAGGGCTGCGGGATCGGAGGATAGGGAGGTGATAGCTAAATGGTACAGCATGAAAATATTCCAAAATGGACGGTGATGATGGATGCTCATATCTGCGAATATACTAAAAACCACAGAATTGTACACTTCAAGTGTGTATTATGTAAATTCTGTCCCAACAGAGCTGTTTTTAAAGATCTTTATGTTTACCAATTCATAGATAATACAAGAAACAAGAAACAAGTTAAATAATGCCACAAGAAAGCAAGGACACAAATCACTACGTGGGAAATTCTACAGACAAATGTCCAGTTCACCAAACAAATCAAGGTGTAGAGGGAAACAGAAAGAAAGCTTCTATGGAGTGCGAATCTTGAGACATAATGAAATGCATGACGTGGATGGACCATCTATGGATTCTGATTCCAACAAACTTACTATAAAAAGAATATCTTTGAGATAATCAGGAAATTTTGAGTATGTTTAGTAATTAGTTTTGGTTTTTGTTGGCTATAACAATGACATGTTGTTGTTGTTGTTTTAATGTCCTTATTGGTAGGGATGCGTGCTAAGGTAGTTATACTAGGAATGATAGGAGGCCCAGGATCTGTTATGAAATACTTTGCAAAGCTCCTCTTCCCTTTCCTTTCCTCTCCTTTTCCTTCCTAAGTGAACAAAAAGTCCAAATGCCAAGAAGACAGGTGTCTGTGATGTGGGGGTCATGTAGCCACAATGGCCCCAAATGGCATCCCAGAGTGCGGGCAGAGTGGGTATGCCCAAGGGCTGGATGGATGGATGGACTGGCACAGGGTGTCAGAAGCGTCCATGCCAAGGAGAAGGTTGGGCAGCCCACCATGGAAGTCACAGCCAAGGAGGGGGAGGGCATGTATGTAGGAGGATCGAGCAGTGTGGGTATCAAAACATGAACAGGGTGAGGAGGGAACCCATGTGGGGACAGCTGGGCAGAGGAGTCGAAATCCAGGCTTGATGAGGCAGGTTTCCACATACAAGGAAGTTCATCAAATAGGTAAAAACATTAAGAATAATGGGAGTCAGGTTTCTCATTGTTGGAGAAGGGAGTCCCTTATTTGTTACGACAGCACAGGCTAGACTGACTGGTACAAAGGGAATTTCAAAATAACAACAGGGCTTTATTAAGTGGAGGGATCAGGGGGCTTTTTGTTTTCTTAATTACCCTGAGAAGAAAATAAAAACCTGATAAATGTGGATGTTGGATGGTTGTCATGGTTTGGTGAGTTCAGGAATGCAAAAGCCCCTGTACATGCTCTCAAACATGCCATAACCTGAGACCACGTTGACGAAGCCCATGGAATACCCAGCAACGTGCAGCCGTAGCTTGTTCAAATGCAAGCACAGTGCCCACATCACTTTGCTGGCCCTTCAAGGCCAAAGTGATGAATCAATGATAAATGACTCAGGGAATAATTTTAGACACAGAGGGCTGACTAAATGATTCTGAAAGATGTTGAAAAGAAAAAAAAGTGCACCAGACTCCATATCTGAGGCTGTTCCTACAGACCCACTCGCCAGCTTCTTTTCAGCTGCTGTTATCTAGGGTCAGTAGCCTCAGCACCTCTGCAGGAGCTCAGAAGCCCTGCCACAGTGATCCTTGTCACCCACATTTCCAGCTCGCCCAGGCGCCCTCGTCTTGAACAATCAGTGCACAGTGGGAAGGCACATAGGTTGGTATACTCTGGAGTAAATTTAGACGTAGAACTGTTTTGCATCCTTATTTATCTGAGTAATCTGTTCTGCCAAGTTTCCGCCTTTATAGTCAGGGACCAACCAATTACCATGAAAATCAGATGAATAAATATTGAAGAGAATGTGTTCATCATCTATTTTGGTGTCCTCACAGCAAGGAAGTGACATTACGTTTTTAATTAAGTCTTTCATTTCCATTTTCTTTTTCAGCTAAAGCTGTCCTCCATAGGATCAATTAAGCTAGATAATCAGATCCCACAAAAAGCCCCCCAAAAGAACAGTTATTAGTAGGTGTGATTTACAGATTTTCTCAACCATACTGCAAATTTCTCCTCCAAAATTAAAGCTGTAGAGACAGCACAGCTTGGGGTGTTTGGGCTTGCTCAGACACCTGGTCTAACTTCACGTCCTCCTTGTCTTCTACATTATCTTGATACTGGTTCATGAATGTATAATATATTAGTAGTAGTACGTATCTTCTGTAAATCATCTTTTTGTCTATAAGAACTGAGTGAACAAAAAAACTAATCGTCTTTGATCTATAAGAGGGTATAATTTAGCTAAATTTTAACTTTAAAAAAATACCTAAAATTTTCAACTGAAATATTCATATTCTCATAGGATTTCTATTTCCCTCCTATTTTCCTTTAGGTAACTACAACTAATTTAATAGGTAGCCAATGCAAATGGAAAGAACTCTGGACTGAGTCTGTGTAGAAAATCTCACTTGTGACCCCAGCTCACCTTCTTCGGTCCTCAACCTCCTAACCTGAAAAAGCCTGAGGTTGATTTATGTATTCAGTTATCTAATGCTTATTGAACACAAGCTATGTGCCAGGCACTATTCTAGATGGTGGGAAATACTGCAATGAACAAGACTGATACCCTCTTGGAGATTATAGTCTAGTGGGGGAAACGAAATAATAAACAAATTAGCAAATAAACGAGTGCTTGTTTGTGGTAAGTGCTTAAGGGTAAAAATAAATCAGGGTAAAGAAATAGGGGGTATCTAGGGGATTCTATTTGAGGTAAAATGGTGGGGGAAGTCTCCTCTGGCCTGAGTAAGCCTAGATCATTGTAAGAGGTGTGTATAACCACATAATCTTGACACCCAAACCAGACGAGCACACACAAGAGAAGGAAGCAAAGACAATGAAGACAGATTTCTCTCATGAACTGTGCCTGAAAAATCCTAAAGGAAATATTAGGACTCCAAATCCATGATTACTATGTCAAGACCAAGCAGGGTTTATGCCAGGATGCAACATCAGAAAAATCTACCTGTGTAATTTCCCACATGAATGGACTTTAGGAAAAAAATCATGGTATTATCTCAAAATCTGCTGAAGAAGCATTTGATAAAGTTCAACACCTATACATGATAAAAGTAGTTGGTCAATTAATACGTATAAATAGGTAATGAGAGCAGAGATTGCCCTTTTAACTGGCTCATGGACATATCCCAGGTGCCAAAAACAATGCCTGGATTAGTAGTCATCCAGTACACATTTGTTGAGTGAATGAATGAACGAAGTCTTTTAGGTTGATAAGGACATCTACCAAAAGCTTACATCATCCTTAAGGGAACAATACCTCAAACATTCCTTCAGGTTGGAAGCTGAACAAGGGCGCCCTCTCCTGGCCAATGCTCAAAGGTGTCCTCTAATGTCTGGGATTGGAAGGCAGACGAAAAAACGCAGTGTTTGCAATGGCAACGACCGCTGGTCCAGTAAAACGACCACAATCAGCAAAATTTCCAGGCTCAAGATCACACTACTTTCCTCTCCCTGCAGCAACAACTACTGAGAAAAAGTGATCAAAAATAACATACCACTTACAACAAGAACTAAAACTATCCCTAGGAAGCAACCTAACAATGGAAACAGAAGAACTTTCTGGAGAGAATTTTAATATTCTAACAAAAGACATCTTAAAACTAAATAAGTGGAGACATGCCATGTTCATGGAGGTGATTATTTAATATTGAAAAATGTCAGCTCGCCCCAAATTAATCTGTAAATTCAGTGCAAGTCCTATCGAAACCCCAGCATGTATTTTTGGTGACTTAATAAACTGAATCTAAAATCAGTACAAAGAATAAAGGTCTGAGAATAGCTAAGACAACTTATAAAAAGGAGACTCAAGAGGAAGGACGCACACCACCAGATATTAAGACAGTTTAAGGCTGTAATGACTAAAGCAGTATGGAACTTGCACAAGAAACAGACAGTCAAATCAGTAGAACAAAACTGAGAGTCCAGAAACAGACCCATGACACAGAGACTTAGTGTGTAATAGAGGGAGCATCACTACCACAGAGAAAAGGTGAATTATTTGGTAAATAGTGACGGGAGAATTGGCTCACTACATGGCGATTTTTAAAATGTTGGGTCCTATCTTATATCATCTTCCAAAGTAACTTCAGTTGGAATTGAAAGGTAAATGTGAAAGACAAACAATAAAGCTAGTAGGAGAAAATATATAGTACCGTACATCTGTGATTTGTAGGTGAGAAACCTTTTAAAACTCAAAACTATAAAGCATAAAGGGGAAAATTGATGGATTCAGCTACATTCCCCAAAAAAAGACTTTTATCTGATGAAGAATGTCTCATAGGTGAAGATGTGGGAGAGTACATATGGAGATTCTATTGCTGGAATAAACTCAAGAAAACCCAATAAGAAGATTAAAAGAGAAACATGGAGGAAAGATAGGAACATAAAATTTATGGAAAAACCTGTTAAAGTGCAATCAAAGAATTGCACAGCAAACAATGAGACATCACTTCACTCCCCACCCGCACCAGATTAGCAAAACTAGATAGAGAAAGGGTGGGTGTGGGACCCTCACACTCTGCTGCTGCACATGTCAGTAGCCCAGCCATTCTGGATGCAGATGCAACCCCTGATGACATTAAATGTATGTACACCCTATGATCAAACACTCCTGGGATATGCCCCAGAGAGACCATCCCAGGTGCAGGGGAAACAGGCACGAGGTTTGCAGCACCTTTAGTTTTTCAATGTTTCACAAGAGAGCTCAGGAAGTGATGTGCAGATGGTGTATCCAGTGAGCCCCAGATGGCCCACCCAAGTAACAATTCAGTATATGGAAGGCACTACTGACAGATCTTAAAAACATGTACCGAAGGGAAAAAGAAAGAAATGATTTGTGGAATAACATCATGTTTGTTTGCAAATTTCTGAAACACACAAACACAAAATATGTATTTTCCCTGGTGTGCATATATGCAAAAAAAATCCACACAACGAAAGAAGGTGAATTGGATATATGTTACATTCATGGGAAGTGGTTGCCCAGCTGGAGAATGGAAGAGAAGAGAAGGTGCAGAGGTCTAGGGAGCTGAGGTGTGCAGGCAACTTAGTCTAGACGCCTGAGGCAACAAATCATCTCAGGTAACACCGCCTCTTTCCCCAAACACAAACAGTTAAATTGTGTCCAAGTTCAACTGAAGACTGTCTTCATCCCTACCTGTCAATCAAAAAATGCAATGTCCTTCATAGAGAACAGACTTGTGGTTGCCAAGGGGAAGGGGAGATTGGGGAGGAAAGGATTAGAAGTTTGGGTTTAGCAGATGCAAACTATTATATATAGAATGGATAAACAGCAAGGTCCTACTGTATAGCACAGGGAACTATATTCAGTATCCTGTGATAAATCATAATGGAAAAGAATATGAAAAAGAATATATATATATGCATAACTAAGTCACTTTGCTGTACAGCAGAAATTAACACAACATTGTGAATCAACTACACTTCAATACATTTTTTTTTAAATGCCATGTTCTTAACCACTATTGAGATAACTCTACCTGCTGCTTTGTTTTCACTGGATAAAAAAATTTTAAACAACAATCCTGGAATTTACTCAATGGTTAGGCTAAGTTAACTATATTTATTAAACTTAGTAATTCTTGGACTGTGCCAGGGTGAAGTCAAATTTATTTATTGACTGAAAGATGGTATATTCAGTCAACCCCATAGAATTATTCAGACACAACTGTACTGCCAGGAAGTGCCAAAATCACTGTCATGAGGTATTACTTCTCTGGGTGGGAAAGCAAGAGACTAATTAATAGGAGGCTTACTTACTTCTTCATCACATTTTATAACCTGCAAATAAAAACTGGTGATTCAACTTGTAGAGATATTTGAGGTAAATATTAAAAGCCCAGGAGCCCTGTACTTCTTTGTCCACTATGAACATATCTGAAAGGACAACTTTCTCAGTTTTTGTATTTATTTTAAAGAACATGAGAATTAAACCTTTCAACCCAGGCCCTGGGGATTTCCAAGTTTTGTAACTTGCACAGGGGGTCCTGACCATGGGCTCCTGTAGCCTGGCTCTGGCCTGAAAGCATAAGTCCTCTGGGCCTGGTCTCCAGGGCCCTGAAGAAGTGACCGTCAGGACTCAGCAGGCATATGTGAGTAGAGGAGGGAAAGTGGTCCCCAGTGCAGTGACCCAGGGTAGACTGTCGGAGGGAGGTTGCCCAGTGCAGGCCACACTCCGACCTGTGCTCACCGTGCCTTCTGGGTCCACGAGCAGCAGGTGCTTGGCCTGGCCATTGTGCATGCCAGTGAGGACAAAGGAGCCTGGGTTGGTGGTGCTCTTCCTGACCAGGAAGTCTCCATCTCTCTTCAGTAGCCCCTCTGCCTCCTTCCTGCTCATCTCCCCTTGGTACCAAGGCTCTGCTTTCAGCTCTTCCAGCATCTTAGCATCCGGGGCTCTGGGTGAGACGGGGCTGATGCACTCCACGGAGGCTGCCTTGCTCAACACAGGCCCCAAGGACTGGTTCTTGAGAGCATCTTCAAAAGGTTCTGCCAACAACATTTGCCAGCAACACGTCAATCCCAAGGAGAACAAATGATAAACAGTACAATGTGAGGGCTGGAAATGTAAAGGCAACTTCTACCAGAAAAAAAAGAAGTAGAGAAAAATGACTGGCTGGTAATACAACAAGACTCATCATAACAAGCATTTGAAAGCAAAGCCCAAATCTTGGCATGACTCATTCTGATGAGTCTGCTTTCCCAAGACAGCTGGGCATTGTGTCTTGTGCCAAAGACTCAAGCACACCCTTTGCCTCACTAGTTAGAATGACTCCATTTTTGCACGCTGCAAGAGGCCATGAATATTACATGCCATCTACTTTCTCTGGAATATTGGCTAGCCTCTTCAACAAATGTGTTCTCTTCTGAATAAAAACCTGCCAATACCAAAGAAAATACACAAAGTTGCAAGGTTTTGATTTCATGCAAAACTGAAACCCAGCCCAACAAATGTTTCTTTTAAAATTTTTGTATTAGGTGAATTCTTAAAAGAGAAGAAAACTGACATTTATTGGGTGCATTTTGTGTGACTTGCCCCAGGCTAGGAGCTCTACCTCCCCTTGACCTTCACTTGTTTCCCTGTAGAAAAAGGCTCTTGTGTGAGTGTTTGAGATTGAGCTTGATTTTATGCCCTTCAGAACATACTTCTCACTGCAGGCCATGGCTCTAAGAGCCACAAATACCAGCGGTAAGAGAAGTCACCAGGCTCATCTAATTAAATCTCAATGTTCGATTTTCAAACAAGGCAATATGTACAACAGCACTCTGAAAAATGCCCCCAGTGCCACACAAGTGTAAGGTGTTGTGATGATTATCTAGGACCCCACTGCCAACCTACTACAATGCAAGCACCACAAGAACAAGAATGGTTCTCTCCTGGGCACAGCAACATCCCTCTAGTCCAACATTTTTCCTGGGACATAGTTTGTACCCATAAATATTCAGTGAGTGCTGTAAAATCAGACCAGTTTGCTAAATGGTGGTAGAGAATGGGCAGAAGTGAAGTGAATAAATGAAACCAAAACTAAATCATTTTGACACTTGTTAAATGATTTACAGATTTGGGGCAAAAAAGAGGTTAAAACTATGGGCTAAAATTATGTTCGTAGATTTTCTCTTTTTATTCTACTTTTTCCCTGATTACCTGGAGTAGTTGAAAATTTGTATTCTGTTTCTGTACCATCATCATCATCACCACCATCACCATTACCACACATCATCATCACCATCATAATCACCATCACCTCAGCCCCACCACTAGCATCAACATCATCACCATCACTATCAACATCATCATCACCATCATCATCATCACCAACACCACTATCACCATCTTATCATTATTATCACCTTCATTACCACCATTACCATCATCACCATCACCATATCATTACCCTCATCACCATCACCACAATCACCACAATCATCAGCATCACCACCACCATCAGTACCATTACCATCACTAACAGCACCACTACCACCATCATTATTTAGCTATAGTGGTTCAAGATAAACACAGAGTGCTAGGTCTATTTTTCTGTACTTTTCAATAGATACTAGCCTCTCCAGGGCTCTTTATACTTTCGGTTTCCCCTTCTCTAGTTTTGGGAGTAGGAGTAGAAATTGATGGATGAAAAAAGGGAGGTCTGGCTTTCATTTTTCCCATCTCAAACCCCAGCCAAATCTAACTCTCCTCAGGCTCTGGGGCCAAGAGTCACTGGTATATTGACTAAATTAAACAGTGAAAATTGTCTGACCATAAATACAACTACTAAACTGATGTTGGGAGATATCGTTACAACTGGAGCTACCACTTTGCTCTGCCTCTTGAGAAGTTGCTTCATACCTCCTAGGCTATTTCCACATTTTTTTAAATGAAGAGATTAGACTAGATGCTTCTACAGTTCTTCTGGCTCTGGTGATTTTTAAAATCAGAATGGGAGTCCAGTGTCCCATTCTGGGGGAAAATAGACTTCTGTTGTCATGGTGCAGCCTGTTTATAAAAGCACTCAGCCCTGTCCTAACCCACATACAATAACAGGTATGTATTGTATGTGGTGAACCAGCAGTGAAGTTACCAAACCTCTAGGGTTCTCTGTTTCCTCCTCTATAAAATGGTAATAATAATAATATCTACCCGTAGGACTATTGCAAAAATTAAATAAAATAATAAGCACCTAGCCACGTGGTAGAAACTCACTAAGTGCTAGTCTCCTCTCCTTCCCTCTTCAGCCTGTAAAATTCTCAAGGAAATTGAAAAAGAAATTTGGGGATGTAAAGCTGTTTGTGAGCTTGGGAAGCTCTTTCAAAATTCCTTAACAACAATTTACACTTTCATTAATCACGGGTGATTTATTTTTCCCAATCTATATGCCAAACAGAGGTCCATGGTACACATCATACTACAGTGCAATCAACAGGAGTTTGGGGTTACTCTTCTTATCCCGTTTTATTTTTCATCAGAGTACCTGTCACTACCGGTAACACATGGTGGTTATTTAAACTTCATGAGAGTAGGGACTTTGTCTATTTGGTTTTCCTGTATATCCCCAGTAAGTAGACTAGTATTTGACACATGGTAGGTGTTCAGTAGAGAGGAAGAAGGGGAGAGAGAAAGAGAAAAAGTGAGAGGGAAAGTGAGTGTATGTAGGCAAACAAGAGGGTATATTACAATTTCTTGCTTATATGTTAGTCTTGTTCAACAGACTAAGAGCTCTATGAAAACAGGGGCCAAGCCATTTCATCTTGGCATCCTTAAAACTGATACAGTATTTGGCACACAATATCCAATTAATACCTAAGTGAATAAATAAATGAATGCATTTATGTATATCATTTGTCTCAATACGATCTTCAAGAGCAAAGTCAATTATAAAACGGGGGTGGGGGGACTTCCCTGGTGGTCCAGTGGTTAAGAATCCGCCTTCCAATGCAGGAGAAGCGGGTTCGATCCCTGGTCGGGGAACTAAGATCCCACATTCCGTGAGGCAACTAATCCTGCATGCTGCAACTACTGAACCCGTGTGCTTTGGAGCCCACATGTCACAACTGGAGAGAAATCCGCATGCCACCACGAAGATCCCATGTGCTGCAACTAAGACCCAACACAGCCAAATACATTAATTAATTAAAAAAAAAAAAAAAAGGGAAGCTGCTTTGCCTCTGGACTGCAGAGAAGGTTGTAATTCCAAAGCAGGGGTTGGCCAAATTCAAAGCCTTGAAAAGCTCAATCATAACCCAGAAAAATACAGCTAATCAGTGTCATTCATCAAAACCCCACCAGAAGAAAATTCAGTAATTGCACAGATTTCAAACAAAAGACAATGCAAAAAAACAGCCTCAAAAGAGAAAAATCCAGTGGCAGATGGAAACCCACTCATGTCAAAGAGGTCTTTCCGTGGGCTGCTTTCTGCACTGCTGCCCGCGGCCAGCCCAGCCTGCAGCGGGATGCACTGGGTGTTGACATAGGTGGGGGCTTCTCCCGTAGGAGTCACATGCGATTTCCTTTCCGGCATGCTGTAGATGTCCAAGGACCCTGCAACAAGAAAACAGCCCTCTTTTCTCTTCTGATCGTAAAGCTATTCATGTTAAGCTACCCAGTGATTCACAGAAAAGTTCCTTTAGCCCATTCATAGGAAGATCCTTGCTTCAGATGCCCATCCATTAAGTCTCCTCTCTGACCCTCTCATACCCTGTTGTACTCTGCTGGGATGCTCTCCACTCCTTCCTGTCAAAATGGGACCTACTGGCCAAGGATGATGGACGCCGTGAAGGTTAGGAGCCTTACCAAGACCCTAGGCGCCTCTGACCCGGGCTGGGGGGAGCAGGTGGGGGGGGCACACCTGCTGCAGAAGCTGCCTCAGCCTCCTCATCCCCTTTACAAAGGCCTGAGATCAAAATAACTGAGCAGAAGAACAACAGGCCTTATTTTCATTGTTCTTTTTTTAAGTGTAGGGGAATGCTTCATATGTTAACTCCATTAGAAATGCAGTGCAGGTGCTGTGACCCCATTTTATTAGAAAGTTACTTCCTAATGAATGAGGCACCTTCCTTCTAAAACAGAGTCAGGCTTGTGCCTTCGTGGGACTTCCCAGCTGGACCAAGACTCTGTTAAGGCAGGGTCAAGCTGTCCCTGCTCTTGTTGCCTGAGGCGAATGAAGGGTGTCGCCCTGCTTGAGCCACGATCCCATTCTTTGTATGGGATCACTGTTTCTAACAGGCTTCCACAGACACTCTCAAGATCGCCTTGGGCCTGGAGAGACGTCACCTCTCCAGGTGGTGGGCTGTGGAAGTCAGCTCAATCCATCTGGCTAGAGTGGGTTCAGGGCTTTGGGAGAAGCTTTCCCAAGAGCCCACTAAAGGACTTTTGGCAGCACCACTGTCTCTGGCCTGTAAGCGTGAGAATGCAGGTGTCCTGCGAAAATCCCGTCTCTGGAGAGCATCTCCACAAATTCCTGAGCTGTGTCTACTCCTCTCCCGGACGTGGTTTCTATGCATCACTGGTCGTTCCTGCGCTACGAGTCGTGGCTTAGTGATGACTATCTTCCATTCAGATGTCTGTATGAACTGCAGACAATTCAGACTGTAAAAACAACTTTACAAACTAATCTTTAAAAAGATCAAAAGCCCAATGAATAAGTTGCTGATGACAGCCCTTTCCCACTTCAGACATTGGCAGGTGCTGAGCTGGGGGCAGGGAGACACACCCTCCCTGGTGTTGGTACCCAGAGTTCAGTTTCATTTAGGGGAAATGGCTGCCAGCAGATCAATAAGGAACATTTGTATTTGTTCTATGGAAAATATATTTATTGCTTACAAATAAGAACTTGAAATTTATTTATTCTCTTTACACAAGAACTTGTGTAAGGCTCATTTTTGCCCTGGTGAACTTCTTCCATTGTCTGTTTTTGATCTGGCTGGAATAACTTGAACATAAAAAAAGATGTCATTTTCAAATAAACCTGATGAATTTTCAATAGAGTAAATATCTCATGTAAGTAATGTGTCTCCTTTAATCTTTAGCAGTTATATGTCTATGTACACAATTGCTGTATAATACTTTTTAAATGTGTATAGAACAAAGATGAAAAATGTTAAAAAAAAAAGTGCCTCTGGCAAAGTTATAACTTTAATGTGCTATTTCCATCCTATTCTGAGATAGAACCATGTGGTGTACTGACTGGGTTTTAGGGATTACTGGCTGGGCAGTATGGATGGGTCATCTTTCAGCTGGGGCAGGCAAGACATGAAATTCTTTCATCGGGGGAAATTTTAAAAATATATTGTCAAGGGCTTCCCTGGTGGCGCAGTGGTTGAGAGTCCACCTGCCGATGCAGGGGACACGGGTTCGTGCCCCAGTCCGGGAAGATCCCACATGCCGCGGAGCGGCTGGGCCCGTGAGCCGTGGCCTCTGAGCCTGCGCGTCCAGAGCCTGTGCTCCGCAATGGGAGAGGCCACAGCAGTGGGAGGCCTGCGTACCGCAAAGAAAAAAAAAAAATATATATATATATATATATAGTCAATTACTTGCCAGAGCAAATGTCAATAATGAATGGAAAAGCCTTAATGTTAAACCAACAAATGTAAATTTCTATACCCAGAAGTGTACATTGTATCTTAGCTCATTTGTCACTCCATCTCCTCCAGGCCCTGAACAGTTAGTAGTCAGGGCCCCAGAGCTATTGAAAGTTATAGAAATGTTTGAGGTGGGAAAAAGTTTAAAATTAAAAGGGACTTCAAAAATGTATGTATACATACACACACATATATGTATGTGTAGCAATAACTGTCTAGAGAATAGAGACATGTTAGCGGTTAGTTTAAACTAAATGGTCCTTCAATAGCCATATAATTTTTAATGTGGGAGTTAGGTGCGTGCTAAGAGGTTGAATAAGAGGTGGAAGTGTCCTCTGACAGGACCCAGGGCTTGTGAGGGATTTGTATCCCTGGTACTATCTCTGCCAAGGGCCGGCATTGCTCCACTCTTCCTGAAGCTGACCCTGGAGAGGGAAGGCAGGGGTGAGGCAAGGAAGGGAAAGCTACAATCTACTGTTGGGAGCCACCGGGGTTCAGCCCTGCTGGGGAGCTGAGGGACAACACAAAGCACGCCCCACAGTCTCCCAAGCCAGCCCCGTTTGAAATGGGTGCAGGTGCCCCTGGGGAGGTGAATTCCTCAGACCCTGGGCAGTCAAGCCCTCCTGCCAGAGAAAGGCCTTAGGAGGAAAGTCTCAGGGTGCAGGAAGCACTGGGGCGGGTGGGGGCAGTGAGCTGGTCCTGGTGCCAGGGGCGGCGTCATCTGATGTGTGCCCTCAGACATGCCCGACAGCCATTATTTCTATTTGTATGATCTGGCTGGGAACCTGCAGCCACACCCACAGCAGGTATTTCCAGTGGGTCACTCTGCCACTCCACAGGAGAGGAACTACCCACTAGGGAGCATGTCACTTTCAAAAAGTATTTTTTATGTTTCTTGTTCACCTCACCTTGCCTCTCACCTTGCCTGACAGGTGTTTGCTGCCAGTCTTCGCCAAGCGGGTCTCCTAAGTGTCTCCCCTGGTAGTAAGTTTGCTCTTTTCCTGCAAACTATAGACATATATAAATACACAGAGTGAAAAATTCATCCTCTTCTTGTTTCTGCATCTTTAAAAGCCATAGTACAGTAGAAGGGCCTTCAATGGCCAATGGATTGCATGCCTATTACACCCAATTTTCCCTTCACGCCTCTCGGTTGGCATTAAGATTTGGGGAATAAGTTTGTGTGGGTGTGAGAAAGAGGCTGTATCTCATCAAAACTACAAATGCCCCCTGTTTTCATTACCCCCCACATCCCTTCCTTAAGTATGACCATAAATTGAGCTCTTTTACATGTAGCCACATCACTCAACATGACCTAAAAGAGATTTCAGTTAAAGATTATCTATGTGTCAGAACATACTTCCCACCCAGCACATACACCCATAACCATTCATGCCTTGGCAAGTCCACCTTGCTGATTCCTTCTCAGTGTTAGAGCTACTGACACTTGGTTTCAATGTTATTTGCCAATTTCATTGGTGTCATTGTCATTCACATAAGGTAGGTGACATCAAAAAATTCCCTATAACGAAGAGATATCATGGAGATACCATAACTCTAGAAAACGAATGCCTTACTAGAATTTCGAGTTAGAGGGAAAATCAGGGAAATGCGCAAAACAGAAAAACTCAAAAAAATCTCATGTTAAAGGCTTACATCCACTCTCCTTTCAGAGAACCCAAAGCACCCCAGGCCTTTTAGAAGTCTTGAACTCTCTCTTTTCCTCATTAAGTTCACAGTAGAATGGGATTTGTGCTAGGATGAAGAGGGAACTCCCAGACTCAGGAATCACAATATAGCTCCAAGGCATTTGACGTTGAAACAAAAGCTTCCCCTACTTCTCTGCTTTGTGAAATTCAAGGGGGAAAAGTTTGTGAGTTTTTCTGTCTGGACCTGAAAATAAAGTTAAAGAAAGCAAAAGCAAAGTTCAGTTAGCCACCATCCAAGGGAAAAGGTATAAGACTCACCTGGGCTGTGTCAGGACCATGGAGTCTGGCTTTCAGTCGAGCATCTACAAAGCCCCCTGGAGGAGGCATCTTGCTTGGAATGCTGTTGTAGTACGGGTGGTCTGCGCCGTCACCCTCCTCTTCAGTCCAGGGCTCATCTAGACTCTGCATTCTGTTAAAAGAGGATTTTCAGGGACTTTAGCCAAAAG
The DNA here is from genome assembly GCF_039906515.1 of Pseudorca crassidens. Lineage (NCBI taxonomy): Eukaryota > Metazoa > Chordata > Mammalia > Artiodactyla > Delphinidae > Pseudorca > Pseudorca crassidens. Next base: position 93,671,399 of record NC_090302.1, read on the forward strand.
TCGAGCTTGCAGTCAAAACCAAAAAATCTAATGTTAGTAATTGTTGACCCAGAAAGCAGAGTTTAGTCACTGCCCCTTTAACCATCCAGGTCTCAGGCATATATATAAAGCAGATGAGTGGTTTGGCCAAATATTTCTGACTTATTCACAGTTCTACCCTTTAGGAAATTCTGATCATATCTGAAACAGGAAAGAACTCCTTTTTTAAAATTACATTTTAATAAGGAAAAATATAATTTATATGTAAGGATAACCAGTTTCTCAAGGCATAGACACACATTTTAGTACATTATGAAATTTACCCAAAACAAAATTAACTTTAAAATGGAGATTTATTGACATCAGGGAAAATGGCACAGTAAGGACCTCTGAAAATTCTCTCCTCTGTAATAGCAACAAGAAAGCTAGCAAAGAAAGTTTCATAATCAACTTTTTCATAACTCTGGAAATTAACCAGAAGCTTGTAGCAACCTAGAGCATGTTTATTAAAACAAACAAAAAACCACAAACTGCTGTCAGAACAACAGCTTTGTTGCATTTTAACTTGCTTTATTGTCATCTCCATGGTAGCCTTAAAAACCCAAATCCCACAGTCACAGTGAAAACCAGCAGCCTAATAGCCATGGGAGGGGGCAAAAGAGCATTGAGGCTCCTTCAAAGCCCTATTCCCAGAGAACAGTCATTATTACGCTTCTGGTCATTCTCCAGAATCCTCCACTCCAAAGGTTGTCTTTATTTGACCTGATTCAGAGCTTGTCCAGGGAACATAGCTTCTTCCCCAGGGTCATTTGTCAAAAACAATTAGAAGCACTTCTTTAACATTGTGGCTCCCTGAAACAGTAGATAACATTTGGGGTAAAGAGTGAGCTAATCAGAAAGCTTAAAAGAAAAGCTGGGAAATAATAAGCTTTGACATAATTCTGGCAATCTAGAAGGCTACATGTATACGAGGGCTGTTTTCATGGCCAGGGTTCTGTTCCTGCTCAGAAAAGATGTAAAAAAGCTCTAGTTCTCACCTGTGACTGACTTTGAAGCTTTGCACAAGCAGGAAGTAAAAGCTAACGCAGAGTTGTGAGCTGCCTGAGTGTTGAAGGAGTGCCCCAACACACACACAGAAACCCTCAGCAAAAACTGTGAGACTTAATGGTTTCAGACATTTAAGGAAATCTCTTTTCAGTCATTAGCTGTCTAATAAATGAACTGAGCTGAGTTGTCAGTGACCATATATGACAAAAAATACAGACTTTACTAAGTTAGTTTAGAAAAGTCATTACAACAAACAACCACAACAAACAGCAACAACAAATCCTGAGGAGGGGAGAAATCTGACTTCCAGAGTTGTCACACCACGTTATTTAAAATTTCCAATTTCTACAAAAAATTATGGGATGCAAAGAAACAAAAAAAATTTGTCTCACACACAAGAAAAAAAAGCAATCAACAGAAACTGTCCCTGAGAAAACTCAGGTTTTGGACTAACTAGACAAAGACTTTAAATTAGCTACTTTCAATATGTTCTGAGAACTAAAGGAAACAAAAAATCAAACATGACAATGCTGTCTCACCAAATGGGGAATAACAAAAGAGATTCAAACCTAGACACCTCATAATCAAACTGATTAAAGCCAAAGAGAAAGAATCATGAAAGTAGCAAGAGAGAAGTAGCTCATCATATACAAAGGATCCTCAATAATATTAACAGTGAATTTCTTATCAGAACCAATGGAGGCCAGAAGACAGTGAGATGTCACATTCCAAGTACCAAAAGAAAAAGACTATCTACCCAAGAACTCTATATAGGCATAGTTTGTTCTATTGTGCTTCACTTCATTGCATTTCACAGATTTCACAATTTGCATGTTTCACAAATTGAAGGTTTGTAGCAACACTGCACTGAGCAAGTTTTCAGTGCCGTTTTTCCAACAGCATTTGCTCACTTCCTGTGTCTGTGTCACGTTTTGATAATTTTCACAATATTTCAAACATTTTCATTATTCTTATATTTGTTATGGTCATCTGTGATCAGTGATCTCTGACGTTACTATTGTAATTGTTTTGGGGTGCCACAAACTTCATCCATATAAGATGGCAAACTTAATCAATAAATGTGTGTTCTGACTGCTCCACCAACTGACTGTTCCCCTATCTTTATCCCTCTTCTCTGGCTTTCTTATTCCCTGAGACACAACAGTATTGAAATTAGGCCCATTAATAACCCTGCAGTGGCCCCTAAGTGTTCAAATGAAAGGAAGAGTCATATGTCTGTCACTTTAAATCAAAAGCTAGAAAAGATTAAACTTTGTGAGGAAGGCATGTCAAAAGCTGAGACAGTCCAAAAGCTAGGCTTCTTGTGCCAAACAGTTAGCCAAGTTGTGAATGCAAAGGAACCATTCTTGAAGGAAATTAAAAGTGCTACTCCAGTGAACGCATAAATGATAAGAAAGTGAAACAGCCTTATTGCTAATATGGAGAAAGTTTTAATGGTCTGGATAGAATATAAAACCAACCACGATATTACCTTAAGCCAAAGCTTAATGTAGAGCAAGTCTAACTCTCTTCAATTCTATGAAGGCTAAGAAAGATGAGGAAGCTGCAGAAGAAAAACTTGAATCTAGCACAGGTTTGTTCACGAGGCTTAAGGAAAGAAGCCATTTACATAACATCAAAGAGCAAGGTAAAGCCCCAAGTGCTGATGTAGAAGCTGCAGCAAGTTATCCAGAGGATCTAGCTAAGATAATTAATGAAGGTGGCTACACTAAGCAACAGATTTTCAGTGCAGATAAAATAGCCTCATATTGGAAGGAGATTCCATCTAGGAATTTCATAGCTAGAGAGAAGTCAATGCCTGGCTTTAAAACTTCAAAGGACAGACTGACTCTCTTGTTAGGGGCTAATGCAGCTGGTGACTTTAAGTTGAAGCCAATGCTCATTTACCATTCTGAAAATCCTAGGGCCCTTGAGAATTATGCTAAATCTGCTCTGCTTATGCTCTATAAATGCAACAACAAAGCCTGGATGACAGCACATCTGTTTACAGCATGGTTAACTGAATATTTCAAGCCCACTATTGAGGCCTACTGCTTGGAGAAAAGATTCCTTTCAAAATATTACTACTCAATGACAATGTACCTGGTCACCCAAGAGCTCCGATTGAGATGCCAATGAGATTAATGTTGTTTTCATGCCTGTTAACACAACATCTATTCTGCAGCCCATAGATCAAGGAGTAACTTCAATTTCAAGTCTTAGTATTTAAGAAATGCATTTCATAAGGCTGTAGCTGCCATACATAGTTATTCCTCTGATCGATCTGAGCAAAGTCAATTGAAAACTTCTGGAAAGGATTGACCATTCTAGATGCCATCAAAAACACTCATGATTCATGGAAAGAGGTAAAATCATCACCATTAACAGGAGTTTGGAATAAGTTAATTCCAACCCTCATGGATGACTTTGAGGGGTTCAAGACGTCAGTTGAGGAAGTAACTGCAGATGTGGTGGAAATAGCAAGAGAACCAGAATTAGAAATGGAGCCTGAAGATGTGACTGACTTGCTGGAATGTTATGATAAAAATTTAATGGATGAGGAGCTGCGTCTTAGGGATGGGCAAAGAGAGTGGTTTCTTGAGATGGAATCTACTCCTAGTAAAGATGCTGTGAAAAAAAAAAAAAAAAAGATGCTGTGAAGATTGTTGAAATGACAACAAAGTGTTAGAATGCTATATAAACTTAGTTGATAAGCAGTGGCAGGGTTTGAGAGGAGTGACTCCAATTTTGAAGGTAAATCTGTGAGGGAAATGCTATCAAACAGCATCACATGCTACAGAGAAATCATTCATGAAAGGAAGAGTCAATCAGTGTGGCAAAATTCATCGTTGTCTTGTTTTAAGAATATGTCACAGTCACCCCAAGCTTCAGCAATCATCACCCCCTGATCAGTAAGCGACCATCAACACAGAGGCATGACCCTCTACCAGCAAAAAGGTTGCAACTCGTTCAGATGATGGCTAGCAATAAAGTTTTTAGCAATAAAGTATTGATAATTAAGGTGTGTTCATTATTTTTTAGACATAATACTATTGCACACTTAATAGACTACAGTATATTGTAAACATAACTTCTAAATGCACTAGGAAACCAAAAAATTTGTGTGACTTGCTTTATTGTGATATTCACTTTATTGCAGTGGTCTGGAACCAAACCCTCAATATCTCTGATGTATGCCTGTACCCAGCAAAACTATCCTTCAAAATGAATCAAAAGTTAAAACAGTGCCAGATAAATAAAAACCTAGAAAATTCATCACTAACAAATCTGCACTACGAAAAAATACTAAAGGAAGTACTTCAGGCTAAAATGAAAGCCACTAAACAATAATTCATGTCACATGAAAAAATAGAGGATAAAGGTAAAGTTAAATACATAGGCAAATATTAAAACAGTAGAAATGTAGTTTTTGTCCATAACTCTTTTCCTCTCCTCTCTGATTTAAAAGACAACTGAATAAAGCAATAATTATAAACCTGTATTGATGAGCACTCAATGTATAAATATGGAATCTTCATAACATAACAGCACAATGTAAGGTGGAGAAATAGAGCCACATAGAAGCAAAGTTTTTGTATACTACTGCAATTAAATTGGTGTTAATCTGAATTAAATTGTTACAAATTAAGATGTTAGTTGTAACCCCCAGGGCAACCACTAAGAAAATAACTTTTAAAAGACAGTTAAAAAAAAAGAAAAAAAAAACAAGGTAATGAAAAGAGTTCACTCATAAAATATTTATTTGACACCAAAGAAAGCAGTTATGGAGAAACAAAGGGACAAAAAAATGACATAACACATATAGAAAAAACTAGCAAAATGTCAGGTAAAATCCTAATTTATCAGTAATTACATTAAATGTAAATACATTAAACACTCCAATTAAAAAACAAAGATTGGCAGAATGGATTTTTAAGATAACGTGATCTGACTATATGCTTTCTACAAGAGACACATTTTAGATTGAAAGACATTTTAGATTTAAAGATTTAGGTTGAAAGTAAAAGGATGTAAAAAGGTATTTCATGCAAACAGTAACCAAAAGAGAGCTATGGTAACTCTACTAATATCGGACAAAATAGACTTCAAGACAAAATGTTTACTAGAGACAAAGATAAAAGAGCAACCAGTCAAGAAGATACAATAATTATAAAGCTATATGTACCTCACAACAGACCCTAAACTATATGCAGCAAAATCTGACAGAATCAAAGGGAGAAATAATGCAGTACTAATATTTGAAGACATCAATACCCACTTTCAATAATGGATAGAACAACCAGAGAGAAGATTGGGAAATAGAAAATTGAACACTATACATCAACTAGACCTAACAGACATCTATAGAACACTCCATTCAATAACAGAATATAAATTTTTCTCAAGTCCACGTGTAACATTCTCCAGGATAGACCATATGTTAAGCCACAAAACAAGACTCAAAATTTTTAAAAGATTAAAATCATACAACGTATGTTTTCAGACCATAATGGAATTAAAGCAGAAATCAGTACTAGAAAGAAATTTGGGAAATTCACAGATATGTAAAAATTAAACAACACATGCTTAAATAACAAATGGATCAGAAAGTAAATCACAGGGAAATTGGAAGAAACTTTCAGATGAATAAAAACAAAAACAACATACCAATACTTATGGGCTGAATGTAAAGCAGTGCTTAGAGGGAAATTTATGAACTATAAATGCCTATATGATAACAGACAATCTCAAATCAATAACCTGAACTTCTACGTTAATAAACTAGAAAATAAGAGCTAAACCCAAGGCAAGCAGAAGGAAGAATAATAAATATTAAGGTGGAAATAAATAAAATAGTTAGTAGAAAATCAATAGAGAAAAGCAATGAAACCAAGAGTTGGTTCTTAGAAAGATCAACAATATTGACAAATCTACAGCTAGATTGACCAAGAAAAAAGAGAGAAGACTCAAATTACCAAAACTAGGAAGGAAAGAGGAAAGACTGCTACCAACCACACAGAAATTAAAAGGATTATAAGAGAAACTATTAAAAATCATATGCCAACAAATTGGATAACCTAGATGAAATGGAAAAATTCCTACAAAGACTCAATCTACCAAAATGACTCAAGAAGAAATAGAAAATCTAAACAGAACTGGAAGAAATAGAAAATCTAAACAGAACTGTAACAGATAAAGAGATTAAATTAGTAATCAAAATCTTGCATCCCAAGAAAAGCACAGAATCATATGGCTGGCTTCTTGGTGGTTTCTATCTAACATCTAAAGGAGAATTAACAGCAATTCTTCATAACTCTTCCAAAAAAATAGAAGAGGACAGAAGTTTCCAAACTCAGTCTATGATGCCAGTATTACCCTGATATGAAAACCAAAGATACCACAAGAGAAACAAAACAAACTGCAGACCAATATCTCTTATGAATATGGATTGAAAACAAAATATTAGCAAACCAAGTCCAGCAACATACAAAAAGAGTCATACACCATTACTGAGTGGGATTTCTTCCAGCAATGTAAGATTGGTTCAACATTCAAAAATCAACTAATGTAATATGTCATACCAGTAGAATAAAAACAAATACCAGATACTCATCTCAGTAGACACAGAAAAATCATTTGACAAAATCCAACACTTTTCCATGATAAAAACCCTCAAAAAACTTGGAATAGAAGGGCATTTTCTCAACCTGAAAAAGCATCTATGAAAAGCCCACAGCTAAGAACACAATTAATGGTGAAAGTCGGAATGCTTACCTCCTAAAATTAGGAACATGACAAGGTTGTCCTGTCTTTCCACCTCTATTCATTGTACTAGAGATTCTAGCCAGGACAATTAGATTATAAAAAGAAATAAAATAATTCAGATTAGGAAGTAAGAAGTAATAAAACTATATTTATTTGCACAGGACATGATCTTGTACATAAAAAATACTAAGGAATACACACACACACACACACACACACACACAAATGATTAGAGCTAATAAATGAATTCTGTAAGTTTGCAGGATACATAATGAATATGCAAAAATCAATTGTATTTTTATACATTAACAATGAAAAAATAAAATTAACAAGCAATTCCTTTTATTATAGTATCAAAAAGAATAAAAGATTTATTCTTTTGGTAGTAAAAATTATCAAAGCAAGTGCAAGACTGGTACAATGAAAATTACAAAACGCTGTTGAAAGAAATTAAATAAACTCTAAATAAATGGAAAGACATCCTGTGTTCAGGGATTGGAAGATTAAATACTGTTAAGATGGAAGTACTCCTCAAATTGGTCTATGGATTCAAGACAATATCTATAACATCCCAAGTGCCTTTTTTGTAAAAGTAGACAAGCTATGCTAAAATTTATTTGAAATTGCAAGGGGCCCAGAATAGTGAAAACAATCCTGACAAAGAAGAATGTAGTTGGAAGACTTATACTTCCTGATTTTAAACTAACTATAAAGCTATAATATTCAAGGCTATGTGGTACTGGCATAAGGACAGACATACAAATCAATGGAATAGAATTAAGAGTCCATAAATAAACCCATACATTTATGGTCAATTGAATTCAACATGGATGCCCAGACAATTCAATGTGTGAAATAGTCTTTTCAGCAAATGGTGCTGTGACAGCTGGATAGCCATTTGTGAAAGAATGAAGTTGGACTCTTAACTCACACCATATACAAAAATTAAGTCAAATGGATTAAAGACCTGAAAATAAGAGCTAAAACTTAGGAAAAAACATAGACGTAAACCTTCATGACTTTGGATTAGGCAATGTTTCTTACATATGACACCAAAACAAAAGCAACCAAAGAAAAAATAAGTACATTGATTGGACTTCATCAAAATTAAAAATGATTGTGCTTCAAAGGACATTATCAAAAAAATGTGAAGACAACACAAAAAATAGGAGAAAATATTTGCTAATCATATATCTGAAAAGAGACTTATATCTACAATATATAAAGAACTTCTATACAAGTCAACAATAGAAAGACAAATAACTCAATCTTAAAAATGAGCTAAGGATTTGAGCAGACCTTTCTCCAAAGAAGATATACAAATAGCCAATAAGCACATGAAAAGATGCTTGACATCATTAGTCAACAAGAAAATGCAAATCAAAACCACAATCAGAGACCACTTTGTGCTCACTAGGATAGCTAAAATCAAAATGATGGACAATAACAAATGTCAGTGAAATTGGAACTTTCATACGTTGCTGGTAAAAATATAAAATGGTACAGCCGCTTTGGAAAACAGTTTGGTAGTTTCTCAAAATTTTAGCATAGAGTTCCCATATGACTGAGCAATTCAGCTCCTAGTTGAATTGAAACATCTGTCCACACAGGAACTTGTACACATCTTCATAGCAGCGTTATTCATAAGAACTAAAAGGTGAAAATAACCCAATGTCCATAAACTGATAAATGAATAAACAAAAGGTAACATATGCATACAAAGGAATATTATTCAGCTCTAAAAATAATGCCATACTGATACATGCTACTATATGGATTAACCTTGAAAACATTCCAGTAAGTGAAAGAAGTCAGGCACATATTGTATGATAACATTTATATAAAATGTCCAGAATTGGCAAATCAATAAAGACAGAAAGTAGAGTAGTGGTTGTCTGGGGAAAGGGGGTTGGAAAATGGGGAGTAACTGCTAATGAGTATGGGTTTTCTTTCTGGGGTGATGAAAAATGTTCTGGAATTAGATAGTGGTGATGATTGTACTTGTGCTATCTTTGACAATACTAAATACCACAGAACTGTATATTTTTAAAGGGTAATTTTATCATAAATAAACTATATATCAATTTTTAAAAAAATAATAAATGGAGCTTTGGCTACATTTGAATTCTCTTTCATTGTCTTCTCTGGTTTTGTGTTGAAAATAACCTTGGAGCTCTGCAAGAAAAATCAGAGGAAAAAATCTAAGGAAAATCATACCATACCAAAAAACCCATTCATTTAAAAGTATTATTTTTTATTTCCAGTTGGAGATGTGTGATGAATCCAGATCACAGAGTCTCTCCCCCAATAATTAATACAATGAACAAAAAAGAATTCACGAATAAGTAAAGCCATCCACTCACTAGCAGCAAGAGAAGAAGGAAAGAGGAAGTCATGTGCCACCAACATGAAACTTTGAGATGCTGGGGCAGCTTGCTGGGACCTAATGCTGCCCCACTCACTCCACGCTCACCTGTCCCCAGCTCTACTCCAAGGAATGTGGACAAAGAAGCTGACTGTGCCAATTCTCATACCTCCAGCTCATGCCCAATTTGAAGAGAAATGGCCTGAGCAAGTGAGCAGAAAACCCAAGGAGAACTGCTCACAAATAGAACCTCCTGTTTTGCTGGCCCCTGGGAAATCTAGAAGGAAAATGGGCCAGTGCCCTCCACAGTCCAGGGTCCCCATAACAGGGCAGGGAGGGGAAGAGGGACATGGCAGCTGGAAGCGAAGTGCATTCTCTCACAGCCCAGTATTTCCCCAGCTGGGACAGAAGGTGGTGCATTCCCACCTGCTCCCTGGATCTCAGACCTGCTCAATGGACACAACAAGCAGCTTGTCAGACAAGATGAGACTGATATCAGGGAACACAGGTCCCCTTGTTCCTGCTCTGCTTTAGAAATGTTATACCATTACTTGCATATTGGGTTGAAAGTTTTCTCGGTAGATAAGATCTCTCTACTTCATTCTCTTTCCCCAAAACTTCTTCAAACTTTATTATATAGAAACATATACAGGACTTCATACCTTAAGTATATTTCTGGAGAAGCATGGTAGTTCAATTAACTTCCCCCACTCATTTTTGACATATTATTTTAATAGGATTTATTTGACTTCTTTGCAACATTTCAAAAGTACAGAAAAGCCTAAATTAATATAAAAGCCACCTACACATCCACCACTGAGATTAAACAAGTGTGAACATTTTGCTATATTTGATCCCTTTCTTTTAAAGAAATAAAACTTGTCAAACTTGCTTTGGATGAAAAAATACGTGATATTAACTGTAAAATGCTAATGGTAGAATCTAGATGGTGGGTATACAGGTGTTCCCCGCAAATTCTTTTTGTATATTGGAACACTGTTGTTATAAAATGTTAGGGAGGAAATACACTTAACAAAATCAGTTAAAGCCCACCCGTGTCCCTGTCATCCTCAGATGTCCTAGAGTTGGTATGTAATATTCTTGCATGTTTTTATACTCTTTATACACATGTACTTATCCATAAACTATACATACAATTTTTTATGTGTTTTTAAAATTTCCATAGATGGTTCATATCCTTTTCTTTATCAACCGGGAAAAAATGGGGCCTTCACAGGCACCTCCAGAATGAATGTCTTAACAGAAATTTTCCAGTGGATGAAGGAAAAAAAAATTAAAATTCTCTTTCAAGAAAGGTGAAGGCTTCAGAGAGATGAAAGGAGACTTCATAATAATGAAGGTAGAGGAGGCACTGCCTTCACAACTAAGTCCTGGAATGTGGCTGCAGAAGTTGGAGAAAACATAAAAAGTAAATTCAGGAGAAATAAAGTTTTATTGACAGTGAACACACCATTGTAATAGGCTTTCAATAAGACAGGTGACTGAATAACCAACATGCTCCATATTATTTTTTTTTAATGCTGCATGGAATATTCTCATGTCCTAAGGAATCTCAAGGGTAGACGCTGAACATTTTTTATAATAAACTAAACATCTCACAATTCCTGTTTACATTTACTATTTCAGTTAACACTTAAAATACTGCCAAGCCACTATTATTCCTATTTTACAGAGAAAACTGCTGAGACCCAGACTGGTTAAAGAACTTGCCCAGGACCACACAGGCCATCAAGTCTGAAAGCTATGAAAGCCAATAAAGCAGAATCAATGCTCGTCATTCCAAGCGGAGTGCCTCACAAAGGGAGCCTCTGAATCGGGACTTTGGCTAACCCTGAGGACAAGGACAATGGGACAGGTAGAACCTGTGGTGACACCGACCCAAGGAGGCAACATGTGGAAACATCACGTGCTTGCAGGAGAAACAGAACAAAAACATATTACAATGTTTTTTTTTTTTTTGTAACCTTGGCTACTGTCACTATAGTTTCAAGAAAATGTTTTTCTAAACATTGGGAGCATCGCCCATATGTCGGCTTCCATCTGTCAGTTTCCTGAGCCATGGCCCAGCACCAGTCAGGTGTCTCCAGGCCCAGGAAGCCCTGGGATTAACTGTGTCTGTGCAGAGCACTCCTCGGGGAGGTAGTTGTGTGGTTTCCTCCTTTTAAGTGTTTTCAAGAGGAAAGGTCAGAAAATGCAGAGAGGTCACTGCAAACGGTGTCACAGCGCTACTCACCGGTCGTGGAGAGCAGGGATCTTGGAAGGACACTGCAAATATTGCTTAAACCGGAGCTCAAAGGCTTGTCCGATGGAGCCGATGACCTCCTGGGCCAGCCCGTCACAGCATTCCAGAATGTGACAAGCTGTAGGAGCAAGGGACACAGGCTCATTAGAGACAGACACTGGAGCTACCCAGGCTCCTCCTTCCTGAGGGTGAAAGCCCGCAGCCTAGGAAAGAAGAGAGGGACAAGGAGGTGCCTTTCATGACATGTCCTGTCAGCTCTGCGTGCAGCTTAATCCCTGAGAGCCCCCAGCGGTACCGTTTAACCGCAAAGATCCATTTCTTAATAGCCTATTCTCTCCAAAAGTAAAGGTTCTATTTGTAAGTATGTTTTAACATTTTTAAGTTCAACTTGATTGCTCTTCTATTGCTTTAGAGTCTATAAAATATCAACTCAGAACTTAGTAGGGAAACAGGGTTTGGAAGGAAACCTTAACAAGACAAAGAACCTGATAGTAACAAGAAATGAACCCCTTTAAGACCCCGTGAGGCTTAACAAATGGACTTAAACTGGCTCTTATTGAATGAATCCTGAGGTATCCGATGGACTTAGAGCAAGCTGTTTGCTTACTTCCTAGTGGGAGTAGAGTGTCACCACCAGACGTGGCAACTCAAAGCAATAAGATCAACAACCTTGTAAGATGAGTTTAAAGGGATATTAATTAATCACTATGACCATCCCACCACATGCCACCTGCGTCTACACTGGACGAGACTGGATATTCATGCCAGCTCTCAGAAAAGGGGTGTTGGCAGGCCCCTCAGAGACCTGGAGCAACCTTTAACCCCTTTGGGGTGCCCGCTGTCATGGTGGCCAGGCTGTGGTGTAATCCATGTGGAACCTTTGGAGAAAAGAGGGTTGAGTGGGGGAAGGCACCTAAGAAGGTCCCATCTCTGCTCTACAAGAAAGTAGAATGTCTTCTCCCCAGACACATGTCCATGGCATCCCACAGAAGAGTCCCAGACCCTTCACGTTGTCCCGTGACCAGCATGACATGCTCTGTTACTAATGGGATAAAGGCATCTCCCTGGAGAAAATGACAGATGCATGTGTCACACTCCATCTTTCTCTTGCCACCAGTTAGGATACAATTGTGTTTCAAGGAGGTTCCTCCAGGAGCACAGTGGGTGCCCAGCAGTGAGAAGAGGCATTGCTACAGGGGTAGCCATTCCCCAGCAGTGATTAGGGAGATGCAGAAGCATCCCTCTGCTGCAGGAGAAGCGAGCACAGAAAGAGGACTCATTAAGGTGGGAACTGCGAGGGAAGGAACAGAGACATCACCACCTCCACAGTTTGGCCACTCTTCCATCACGATGCCGCCTTCTACACGCACAAAGACAGCCAGGCACCACAGAGCTCACCCTGATGGTGGCTGCTAGGGTGGGGGGCCTCAGGCTTCTTCTCTCCCCAGGCTCGAGGAGGGAGCATGCTCCTGAGGACACAGGGACAAGCATTTCCTGGGAAGAGCAAGTGTAACCGGATTGCTGCTTCAGACTGCAATGCAATCCCTTGGATACATTAGCCTATCTCAGATATGGCCAAGGGATTTGTCCAAGGAGACAGGTGTCCCGGCTGTATTTTATTATTGAGTATTGATATTGTTTTATGTTATTATTGATATTAGTATTTATTATCAACCCGGTTAGGCACAAAGCAAGGCCATATTAAGCAGCTGTTGAAGTCATGGGGTTGTTCGTTAACGGATAGCAGTGGAGGTGTCTTTCCAGCCAATAAGGAAGTAGGAGTCTAAGACAGAGTGAGAGAAAGACACCTGGCTCCCCCACCTGCCCTGTGTTTCCAGCCACACCTGCCCCCTCCACGCAGCATCAGCACCAGCCAAGAGAACTTGCTGGCCGGTACTTTAGAGAAACAGAATAACAACTGGGGACGGAAGAAAGTGAAGCTTATTTTTCTTTTAAGGAGAAAAGCAGTGCCCTAGCCTTAGTGAATAAAGAGCAAGGTTTCTGCAGAGGGGGCCATATGATCAATCCACACGGCCCCCTCATCTTCTACACACTAGAGAGCACGAGGTTGGAAGTTAGACTTCTTTAAATCAGTTCCTGGGACATTGGGAAGATGCAGGGCTCTGGGTGGAAGCACCCTCACTTGGTGAGGGTGGAGCCCTAGTATCTGGTCTAGATACCAGAGGGTCACAGGAACTGCAGATGCAGAATTAAATCACGACTCCAGGCTCTGGGGCCTGGCTCATTCCTCCGTGGACCGTGAAAACGTCATCTGTTGGCTAGGTCTGAGGATCCTCTGTAGAATGGCCTCTCTGTGTTCCAGAAACCCACTCCAAATCCAGATCTAACCCTGGGCTGACAGTCTCTCTGGACCTGTATTTTCTCTGACTGTTGCAACAGTCTTTCGCTAAAAGCTACTGTCTTCTAACCTCACCTGTGTGACTCAGTGTGTGTTAGGAATGATGAGGTTCTCGCCACAGGTAACCATCGGGGCTGCTTGTTTTACATCCCATGAGGAAAGGATGGATGGAGGTGTCATTCATGAGCAAGAAGGAGAACTGGATGAGAGGCAGGTACAGAGTGGTGGGGCCCAGGATCAAGACTCAGAATGATGTTGTAAAACATAAAACATGGCCCCAAACAAACATAGGAGCAGCAAAATGGGGTCATTCCTCATTCTATCCCTTCTGAAGGGGACGGGCTCTTTGGCAGCGGTGCAGTAGTTGCTGGGGTGGGGGGGTCTCCGGGGTGGGGGGTGGGGGTGCTTTTCTGCCCATGCTGGTCTCTCTCTCTGACCAATAAGCAAGGCTGATGTCGCTTTCCAGGAAAGCCAGCTCAGACCCCACAGCAGCCAGCTCAGCCCTGACACTAGTGAGGGGACTTCATCAGGCCTCACCACAAAGGTCACTCCCGACCTGGGATGAGCCACTTGAGAGCAGGATGTGCTGCAGCCCTTGTAACCATGCCAGATAGAACTGGGGCACAGCATCTTTCCTCACACAGCAGCCTCCTAATGGGTTAACCACACATCTTCCCTGCACAGTAGACACTGGCAGATCAGAAGTCCCTCCGCAAGTTTCCCAATGGCTCCAAATAAGTCCAGAGGCCAGTGGCTGCACCTGTTCATCGGTGTTCAAGACTGCCCTGGCCATCTGACTGATAAATGGACTGCAGGCCAACGGGGGCCACCATTCATCTGAGCTAGCTCTCTGAGCCCTGCCTGGGATGGCTGCTCCGTTAGTCAGCACAGGCAAGTGACGCCACAACAACAAACAGCCCCAGCATCTTAGTGGCTGAAAACAATCCCATTCTCACTTGTTCATTTCTGGGCAACTCTCCAGGTGGTGACCCCATGAACCAAGGTGCTTTGATCTTTCAATCCTGAATTTCAACACAAGGCCTCCTCCCAAGCCAGGGAAGAAAGAGACAGCAGGGCCTTGCACCAGCACTAACTGCCTCATCCATTCTGCTCTCACACAGAACTGTCGCCTGGCTCCTCCTCCACCCAGGAGAGGCTGGTAGTACAGTCTCCTGCGAGCTTGGAAGGAGTGAGGTCAGGACATCAGTGAGTACTAGCAATGCCTATCACATGCACCAAACACCCAAAAAGGCTTTACTTCTGTAAATAAGAAATTGTCAAGATTTTCTCATGCTTACCTGTGAAGAACTCTTTACTATACTGAGCATGTGTCCCAAATATGTATCTACTTATTTATAAATTGTGAACATATATTCCTGTGTTAATATAATAGTATGTATATTATAAAAATATCTTTCAAAAGATGTTAAAAATGATACAATAAAGATAAAATAAAGTTCAAGATGTCTTGTTGGCCCTGAAAGCATCACACTGTCATTTATTATCTCAAAGCAAGATAAATATTTTGGGTGAGGTTCATCACTAATGATGATGGATAGAAATTCATCCTTCCATCTTTGAAATATTTTTCTTAATCATTTTGAGTCTGGAGGGGTTGATTCCTTATCTTAGCTGATTAGATTATTGTTGGGGTGGGTTTTTTTGTTTTTGGGGTTTTTTTGCTTTGTAAAAGTAAGACCCCACTTTCCCACCCCTTCTGTGGTCAGGAGCAGCTGACATACAGAAAGGGTGTCACTGGCTCACTGCACCCTTTACATATGACTACGGGGTAATACCCGCTCTATCTCAGATCAGTGACTATAGACAGAGGCTCCAGCATGTGTTTCCCACCACAGTGGCTGCTTCCACACCCTGTGGGATGGGCCACCCCACCTCAGTGGGCATTGTTTTCATGGGGCGACTCTGCAAGTATGAGCAGAAAACCTCTCAGGATCTGTGCTGCTCTTTTAAGAAGTCATGGCCCCTCCCACCCACGCCCACACCAACCCAACTCACACTTCACAGCCATCTGGCCTCCACAAGGCAGCCCAGCCCTTGAAGGGGTCCCATCTCAGACTGTCCCACTGTCCTCTTATCTAGACTCACAGACTCTCCAAGAGTTCAAATTCATAGCCAAGTTCTCTACCAACTGGTGACTGACATAGGGAACCTCGGAGATACCTGGAGTCATTACCTAATCAGAAAAAAATCCTACCAAACAATGACTGCTGTCTCTTCCTCTTAGTGGGCTGATAACTCTCACCCCTTAAAAGGAACACTGAACACCAGTGAATTCTTACCAGAGAAATGGAGACTCCAAACTCAAGCATAGTTTTCAGCCAACCCTAGTCTGTTCACTTCATATATCCACATGTTCCTCATTGTTCCAGACTTTTTTGATCTGAGACAGGTAAGAACTCCAAGATTCAGCTGCCATGCTCTTAATTAAGAGTTGTTTAATATCTGTTCTAGCCCCAGAGTGGAAAACTAAAACTTTATGAGGAGATAATTTTGCACCTATCAGACTGGCAGGGATTTAAAAGTCTGAAAATTCCAAGTGTTGAACAAGAGCTGAAGCCAAGGAGCCCTCCTGTGCCACTTGTGGAATTATAAAGTGAAATAACCATTTTTAAAAAACTGAAGGTGTTCCAGAACACAGTGATTTGTCCCAGAGGTATAAACCCTAAGAAAATTCTTGCACATGAGCACAAGGCAAATGTACAAAATATTTACTGCAGACTTCACTCAATAGACACTTATTGAGCACCAACTCTGTACCAGGCTCTGCCCCAGGATCTCCAGATACAGCAAGTAATAAAACAGTGTCCTGCTCTCACCAACCTTACAGTCTAGAAGGTGGACACTGAAAATAAAGAAGGAAAAATATACCATTAGAACGGGTTGAATGGTGCCCCCCAGCAGCCAAAGCCCTGTCTACATCCTGACCCCCTGAACCTGTGAAAAAGAGTCTTTGCAGATGTAATTAAGGACTCAAAATGAGATCATTCTGGATTAGGGTGGGCCCTAAATCCAATGACAAGTGTCTTATAAGGGTCAGAAGAGGAGGTGACACAGACACAGAGGAGGTGATGTGAAGATGGAGGCCAAGGAGGCCATAAGCCAAGGACTCCTGGAGCCACCAGACGCTGGAAGAAGCAGGAAGCCTTCCCCCCTGGAACGTTTGGAGGGAGCATGGCTGCTGACACCTTGATTTCAGACCCTTAGCCTCCAGAATTGTGAGAGAGCAAACTTTTGTTGTCTTGAGCCACAAAGTTTGCAGTAATTTGTTAGAGCAGTCACAGGAAACTAATAAAACCATAAAGACAATAATGTGAAATAAAGGGGGTGATGAAGATGATGTTGTAGGGTGACATGTAGGATGACCAGGGAAAGCCATATAGGAGGTGGCATCGCAGAAGAAGCCTGAAGGAAGTCAGGGGGTGAGCCATGGGAAGGTCTAGTCTAAGAATGTTGCAGGCATAGGGCTCAACAGGTGCAAAGGCCCTGAGGCAGGTGCTTGCTTGCCATGTTCAAGGAAGAGCCAGAAGATCAGTGGAGCTGGAGTGGAGGTGAGGGGAGATCATAGGAAACGAGATAGGGGATAGAGCAGGAGTGAGCTCACATCATGATGAGTGAGACAGGCAGATACTTTGTGGTGGAAGGAAAGACCTAGCTCTGTGGCTTGTCAAGGTGAGGGGGCTAGGAGGCTTCTGAGCAGAGATGTGCAGCAGGCTGGTAACTACACAAGTCTGACTTTCAGCCAGAAGCTTGGGCTACGCAGGAACATTCATAGTCTTTGGCACAGGGTATTTAGAGCTCAGGGACTGGCTTGTTTATTTAAAAAAAAACACACAAAAAAACCATGGTTGACGAAAGCCAGATATGGGAAACAACCTAAACATTCACTCACAGGAAAATTAACCTCCCACCACAGTGTTATGAGATGGAATTTAACCTCCTGGCTTAAAAAAATAAATCATTACTTTCACCTATTATACAGAAGAGGTTTTACTCCTAGGGGAAAGAAAAGCCAGAAAAGGTTCTGTATTATTTAAGGAGTTCATACTCTAAGTTTCTCCCGGAAAGTCACCTCCTGCAGCCTACAACTGTCTGAGGCCAGAGGAACCCTAAATTCAGTGTTGAAATGACTGTGAGCTAGTAGAGAAGCCTGGAGAAGAAAGCACAGCCATGTGAGGCAGTAGTCCATGGGGGGCTTCCCTCTCAAGTCCAATCACCACGTTTCCCCCTTATTCAGGAAATCCTGGGGAAAGGGCAGCAGGATGTGTTAGAAGCTATAACAGCTGAACACTCAGGCCTCTCTACCATCAGGTCAGCACCGTAGGATATGACTTTCCACGCAAGTTCAGGAGTTGCAGAAGGCGCCTGAACAGGGATGTTATTGTGGTTATAAATTATAGGAAGTACATGCCACCTGCAGGCAGCCATATGTCTAATTAGGACATTATTTTTTATGTACTTTTGTGACCCAAACAGTCCATTCCGAACCAATAGACATTAGATTGCAGGGAATGGGAGTCCTTGTGTAG